>NC_141232.1:9105000-9705000 GCF_054856515.1 Filicampus tigris
TTGAGATATCTTTGTGCGGAAAAGAACACAGTGATCCATATGTGACCGAAGCATTGTTCTTAGCCGGTGTGGCAACAGACAACATAAGCAGGTACCCTCAATAAATACAGAAAAAGCTGCTGATAACCCTTGGCGACTTAAATATATCCATGAACTTCATGTGTCGACACTCTCCTTTGATCGTCCAGGCACGACTACACTATAAGTGACTTATACTGCGACTAAGGCTATTATTATTGTTATTGCTATTAATTTATGGGCTGTATACCCAACCTCATAAACCAAGCAATGATGGTAATCAGTAATGTATTTGTTGCTAACTATGTATTTACAGCATATTTATGGTGTGTATTGCATTGTGTTTATTGCTTGCCGCTAAGCCATTAGCGTTGTGACAACCTGAATTAGAGCGCAGTCAGCTTGCGAGCACGCATCTCGGTATCTTTGTGACCAACCGTGCCGCAGAACATGAGATTATTTCTGCAAATGTGACATTATCGGCGTATGTTTTTCATTTCCGCATTGACCGCCACAATGGGCCTTTCCCTTCTATGCGTGTGCTTTGTGGGTGCAAATCAAAAGAGAATGAGTGAGGTCATAGACTTTTGTCGCAAAGGCTTCCAGCTCAAGGTTTGCAAGAGTACAAGCAGGCTTTGTCAAAGCCGTGTGTGCAGTGCTCTGTGTTGCATTACAATGGAATGGAGACAGAGAGAGGACCTAACAACCTCTATTGATTAGGAGCAAAAAGAGTTGCACCTAATACCCCGTCCACAGTTTCTGCTGCAAATGGGAAAAGACCAACCATCCTTGGCCTTTGAAACATAATGTGAATTGGCTCTAAATGATTGAGTTGTACTGCGGTTGCACAGCATCTTTCTGAGAATTTTTTTTTTTTTAAATGACCTTACTGAGACGCATGAGAGCGGAACATTTGATATTCTCATAATGATGTAGTGTGGTGTATGTCTTCACAATAGCAATTTACAACCACAGCAGTAATGGCACTAGTAGGTACTCGGTAAAGCACAGACCCCCATTTCCTGGACCATACCATTACGTATTTAAGCGTGGGGGGAGGAGAGGGTTTCAGGATAACTCAAAAGGCAATAAAAGAAAATACTGGAATGCCAATGTTTGCGTTGGTCTACTTTCTGACTCTCTGCCGCAGTCTTCTGTCATGACACTGTTATGGTTGGATCACAATGCAGGCGGACCAATATAAACCAATAAAGTCGGATTCGTTATTGCCAAAAACAAAAATCACTGGAAAAGAATGAGGCAGATAATCAGCAAATAATTATAAAAATAAGCCTGCTTGAACTTGCGCTTTTCTGCCTGGCAGATTAAAAATATTACCACATGATGCTTGCGTAACATGCCTTCTTTTGTTTCTATAGTAGGAGCTTATGTCACCCATGAGCATTTGTTTCTTGGCAAAGTATTTGCAGTACTGTATGCACTAAACTGTATGTAAAATGAGTAGGAGTGCGTGCCTGTTGCGCATGTCAACAAGGAAGCTAAAAATAGGGGGAGGAACTCCGAATTTGCTCACAGCTGCTCACTTTGCACGCTCACATGACTGCATATTTATTTGTTATTGTGTGGTTCAATCCATAAGACTAGTCATGCATTATTTGGAGAAAAAAGTGCGTGGGTAATACATGGAGTGGGGCTTTCACTTGCATAGGACTTTTCTGTCTTCAACTGTTGATGACGCAGCATCAGGAGCAACTGGGGGTTTGTTGACTTGCTCAATCAACAACACTTGGGTCACAGGGGCTCAGGATTGAACCCAAAACAATCGTGTTGAGAGACCACAACTCTGCCACCAGAGCCGTGCCTGTCCAATATGTTGATAATGCAGGTAAAAAATGTAGTGGGAGTAATGGAGCAGCGGTGACTCAGCAGTGCATACAATACATGTATTTACATATACATTAGTGGGGCGATTAGGATTATAGATAGATAGATAGATAAAGTTTCGCATACGCATTCAGTTCTGTGATATGTGTCGGCCATCCCTCTGATTTCAACTTTGTAATGGACTTTCTGAGTCATCAGCCCAGAAAACTCTGCACCTGTCACCACTTTGAACACCTCACACCAGGGGCGGAGCCATAACGTGTCTAATGGGTGGGCCTGGAAAAATCAGGGTGGGCCTGAATATTTCTCTCAATTCGCACGATCCTCCTATCCCGACACATCGTATATTCAAAATAAAATGACAAACCGAAATAATGTGTTCAGATCTTCCTTAGACAGCCACAATTATGCCATTCTTAATATTCAATAAAAAAAATTAAAAAAACACAAATTTCATAATTTACTAAAAATGTAAAAGTATATATTTTTTCATGAATCTCACTGGGTGGGCAGTCTGTCAATCTGGCTCCGCCCCTGCCTCACATGCATACCTGCAATGAATACAATACAGATTTCCCAAATTGTCACAGTTTGTTCCATTATTATCATATTAAAATGATGTCGTGTATGTACATCCCAAATATAAGCTAAAAACTTAAAAAACACAAAATGATTTATAATTTTTTTTTCTTTTTTTTTTTCCCCAGGTTGTCCTATTCAGATTGTTTCCTTGGCCTCCTTTTGTGAGTGTGGTAGTCTTGTTCTTTAATTTCCTGGTTGCTATTGTGCAGTAGGGTCATTGCTTCACTCACCAGTTTGCATGTAGCATTCATTTCTCCCCGCAGACGGATTTAGGTGTTTGGAGCCATTTGTCACCGCAACACAAAGAAAGGCATGTTCAATCAACAGCAATTATGAATGCACTCAAAAGTAAAGGTTAACTATTAGGGTCATATACTGTCGGCTTGAGAAAACAAGCATTTAATAAGACTCGATACTAGTCTTGGTACTAGCGCATGATGTACTGTTGAATGGCGTATTTTGGTATTTTGATAATAATAATAATATTCATAATAAGATAAAGAAGAAGAAGAATTAATGAATTACTAAAAGTCAACCAATCAGCGAGAGAAGGTGTGACAATCCTTTGTTGCTCACTCCCGGGCAATCTCATTGCAGGCACACCCTCGTGACTTTGCAAATAAGAAAACTTCAAACTGATAAAATGTATTTTAAAGTAACTCTCAATTACAAATGAAGTGCTTTTCTGGGGTGACCAGCTACTCGGTCACAGTACATTTTAACTGCCCCTGTAAGTCGGTTGTCCAACTTTGCCAAAAATTCTGTCGGCCTACATGGTCATTATTACGACTACGTCAAATCTAATGGTGGCTGCCGTTTCATACTTTTGCACATCATTATACAGTATGGATGTTTAAAATGTCAGTCATGGTTTACTTTCAAGGATTAATTCACCAACTTTTTCACCCTGCTTCGGCTGGAGCTGCAGTTGTTATGGCAACAGATCAGGCGGAGTGATGTCCTCGGGCTAACTTTCATTGTGATTCCCCATTGCAGCAGTCTATTCAAGCAGCCTACTTAATGGTCACTCGACAGGTGCGGGCCGCTTCTGGGCGTCGTTAAGAACCGTCGGCTGAGCTACGTCCCTCAGGACTTCCGGAAGAATACTTTCCGATTAGTTTTTAATAACACTGGTCAACGGCAAATTTTAATCAGGGATGGCTTCATTTTTGGCGGTAATTTAAAAAATGTCTTCACGTTCTATCTTGTACATCAGGTTTTTGAGACATTTTTTGTTTTCAACAAAACGAGGGCAGAATCGTAATCAGTGCAAAAACAAAAGCTCGAGAAAAGTTTGCTTGCATCTCTGAAATTAAATTGTGAAAATATTTTGGAGCCGTATAATATGCCGACCCACACAGTCCTGTTTTCTTGGGTAGATGGATACATTTGGACAAGGGTTGCTCACTGAAGCAGAGGTCAGAGGTCAAGTGTCATGTGATGCTGCCTGAGCAGCTCAGGCTGAATGCCCACACACGCACACACACACACACGCCGTCATTAGGCGTGAGCTGCACGTGAGGATTTCAGCCGAGGTCAGCTTAGAGGCATTTGCTTTGCTGCCCGCTCACATATATGTAAAGTAAACACACGTGTGTATATGAGCACTCACAAAGAGCCATCTGTACACTCTCCGATGAATCTTCCTGTTTACCTGTTGATCACTCATCAGTCATCACGCCCTCTCTAAACAAACCCGGCAAGTTCTTTACTGTAGCTCCTATTTTACACAGTCACCTTCAATTCTCCACAACATACGTAATAAGAAACAGGTAATTCTGCCATCCAAACATGGAGCGAACCTCTCCACATCACATAATGAAAACAATGAATACTTTTCATACTCTCTCATGACGCACAAACCTGACTGCAGTCCAAAAATAGGCCTGACTGACTACCTATGTGTCTGAGAGGGGCAGGCATTCCCTTCCATTTCAAGTAACGAACACTTACGCAATACCCCTTTTGAAAGGCGCTCGGGCAACTAAGAAACCTGTTTCCATGTCGCTCAATATTCTATTTAGAATGTAAACAAAGAAGGCTGACATCCCCAAAGGACATCTGAGTCATGAAACGTTAGACCCAAAGGTCACAGCACGCATCAACAGCGCCCCCCCCGTGACAATTTAACGCTGCTGATAATGATTATGTTAATGAGGAAATGACTATGGAAATTCGACATGGCCCCATGATGTGCGCGGATTAGATCAGCGTGCGCTTGACTTGTGCTAAACTGGTTTCGCAAGACTACGAAGGAACTACAATCGTTTTCTGCTTCCTCCAAACCCAACATTGTGCTCCAAAGTCTATATCTGAAACATATGAGTAGAGTGAAAGTCTGTGTGTGTTAAATGTCTGCAGTCCATTATTGCACACATCACTCTGAAAGTAAATGATGTAAAGAATGTATGACTTTTTCCACGCCTCCACAACTATTTTTATAGCGATCGCTATAAAAGCAATATGGAGTAGTTCAATGTGTTCCTTCTTCGTCCCTACAAAGAAAACTGACCTTGCCGGAGACTCACTCAAAGTGTGAAGTCTTCCACTCAACATTTACCTTAGGACTCCCTCCAGCGTCTGCACAACTTCATAGCATTTCACAAAGAGACAGTTCCAATCCGTCCAGCTGCTGCCACGGCAACAGGACCCGTGAGGTCATTGTGCCCAGAGCAGAAAGAATTCTATTTAGAGGGACTGCGTGCTTTGGTTCAATGTGGAAAGGCCTGGTTGACGCCGGATGCTGCTTTGAAAGTCCCGTGAGGCCAGAATATGAACGAATATTCCCTTTCTAGAAACAATTTAACTTCCCACATCAATGACGCGACCTCTAATTGGACTCGGCAGATTTTCCTCAGTCGCTTTGCTACATTTTTGGGATCAGAATCGGAAGTGTCAAAACTATTTGTTCAATCTTCACATCGTCGTATGTGTCAAGTATATTTCTACACTTGCCATTAGACTTTTCTTTCCAGGTGAATTGACTTTCTGTAATGAGGGAAATGTGTGAAGCATTAGATCAACTGACTTTCCGAAATAGCTCATCGCAAAAGAAG
Source organism: Filicampus tigris (assembly GCF_054856515.1). NCBI lineage: Eukaryota > Metazoa > Chordata > Actinopteri > Syngnathiformes > Syngnathidae > Filicampus > Filicampus tigris. The sequence continues at coordinate 9,110,502 of NC_141232.1, forward strand.
TTATTTGTTGTGACGTGGATGAGAATTTGAGGCCCAAAAGCCAGTAACGTCAAGTGTAGGAAGACTGCACTGTAATTACTATACCGCTGCATGTACAGTTTTCCCTAAGGAGACTGTACTATTTTCACGCTACTACTTCTATTTTTTCCCTTTGTGCTAAATAAATTGCATGCCGTCTTGAGCTTTCTGTGTTGCCATCAGGTGGCCTGTCCACATTTTTTGGGGGGAACAAACGAGAAAAATGTAGTAATGTTTACATTTGTTTTAATGTAAAGTACATGCATTGGCTCAATGGAGTTTGGGAAACACTGAGCCACAGTATGTTAGCATGTTTGTTTGCTATTTTAACAATAGAAACTCACCCAGTCCTTAGTTTTCTCTTGGAAAGTTTGGCTCACTTGCTTTGGATATATATTTTTTCAAACATTCATATTTGAATGTCATTAACATTTCATGTCTATAAAACTGAATCATAAAGAAAAAACTCCTTTTTTGGCATGATTAAAATCCATGTGTTGAAGTATGTGTACTGAGTAAATGATCTGTTTTAATGTTCATATTTTGTTCTTTATTTTTTGCGGTTTGTTAATGGTGAAAAAAAAAACTGTTTAAACCAATGTTCAGTATGCGAATGAGATTTATGTTTGTAAGTCTCCATTTTGATTATATACTTATAGCTGGTTAGGAAAATTCCTAGTCTCATGTCTCTTTGTTCTGCTAAAATAAATGTAAATAACTATAATTTGATTAAGAATGTGCTGTATGCCTAAAAAGAAAACAAACACGTATGCAGTACCTGATTTACTTTTTTTGTGTTTTATCGTGCCGTTTTCAGGCGAACTGAAGTAAAAGCCTGCTTCCTAGTGGGCAGCCTTGCAAATTGCAGTATTTTTTTTTTTTTTTTTTTTTAGTATAGCTGTGTGTTGTTAAAGTTTTGTATTCTTAAAAAAACGTAAATAAATGAACAACTACACAAAAGAGTATATGAATGCAATAAAGACATACATGAATCCATCTCATTTTTTAGTCGACAAGCAAAGAGCACGTCACTTTGTTCATACCAGCATGGCTGGGTTGATTGTGTATCATGAATTACCGTCAAAGTCCAAGTTCCTCCTCCGTACGGTGTCACTGAGGGCATTGTGTCTGCGCTTGTCATGCTCATTATTATGGTCTGTCTGGCGGGCGGGTGGCCTAGCTGGTGGTCTCCATGTGAACTTGGTGCTTGAAGTCAGCAGCCGACTGTGTTGTGAGGAGTTGAGCATCAAGGGGCTTGTGCGGAGTTTAGCTAGTCACTCGTCAGCAGCTCTCATGAAAGTGGCCCTTTTCTTGGTGGCCTCTTTTTCATTAGGTGGGTCAGAGGTCGTCGCCGAAGGCTGCTTTTTTTCGACGGTCTAAGCGGGGAGACGGCTGAGGAAGAGGGGTGTGTGTGTGTGTGTGTGGGGACATAAAGGAAAAAGGGGGGAAGGGGGTAAATATTCAGCTGCAAAAGATGAGACGGGGAGATTATTTTGGTTTTCGCTTGTCTTGTCGGCGCTTTATAATAAACTAATCTCTTCCTCGACAACATTCTGGCCCGATATGAACTAAGCAGGACAGCCATAGATCTAAGTACAGAGGGAATATCATACTTGAGTTACCATTCCTTTCTACTTTCTATTATCGTAGAAAGTATCAAAGAGAGCGAATCACCCCACGGCCGTCTTTTCCACCTCCTCCTCCTCCTCCTCCTCTTCCCCTTCACCCCGGCCTCTTACACATGAAAGGGGCCGCACAAGGGCAAAGGATGGCCAGTGGGGTGTGTGCAATGTGAGGGCCCCAAACCCAGACACAACACACAGCTCCACAGGCCTCCACAGCTGGGCTGGAATGTGACCCGCTTCAGATTTGCAGGCCAGACAAGGCCCAGTTTGTGTGCTTGTGTGTGTGTGTGTGTGTCAATCTCAGACGGAACATGAACTGAATTCGCAATCAAGTTCATGAGAAACATGAGTAAAAATCACAAGCATCCGTAATACCTTCGAAATCATATTTATTCATTGAGCGTGTTCCAAATTAATGGACAATAATACATAACATGGAAATATATAGATCTTCTCCCTGTACTTGAGCGATACATTCCGTCCGTGCATATACCGTATCCACTGCTCTATATGAAATAACAGAGAAAAAAAATAAATATAGTTCAGAGTAGTTCACATACATATCCTGTATTGTAAATGATCCCACGTGAAAGGAACCAAAGAGCTTATTGATTCTGGTAGATAAAACTGAGGCGTCACATTCATTTTCGGCCACAATTATAGAACAACACATATTAATATCATGCTAATATAGAGGGACTCTAATGTCAATTTAGTACAATATAACCAACATCATTTGAATTTCCTTGAACGCTGTGTGGGATTTGATCTGCTTTACAGTCTTCAATTTTATAATTAGGTGAGGATGCAGTCTGACTGGTGCGTCTTATACCAGAGCCCCTATTTGGTGCCAGGCAACTCTTTAAATAAACTGCAGCTCCTCTTGTTGGAAATCTCACGAAGCTTTCGGACCTTCCGCGCGCTGGAGGTGCCTACGAAGCTGTCCGGCTGCAGCACGGCCATCCCGTTGTGAACCTCCCCCATGATGATGAGTTGACTCTCAGCGACGGTGATGTTTGGGCAGGGGCAGTTCCAGTCCATATTCAGGAGAGTCACCTCCAAGGGTTCTTTGCCGAAGAACTTGAGACCCATCTTCTCATCCTTCAGGATCTCCTCCACCGTCATCAGAGCGTGACCCGACTCCTGCTCCTCCGTCAGCTCGGTGACCCGTGCCAGAATGACAAAGTCGCTCCGGCAGAAACTGGCCACCATCTTACTTCGGGGCTTACACGCTTTGCAATTGTGGTTCTTGGGAAAGGGGCACATCCCGTCGCAGGCTTCTTTGGACTCAAAGTTGTTCTCGTTGCCGCCGCAGCCTCCGTAGACGAAAGACTGGCACGTTTTGAGGGCGTTGCTGTAGGCCCACCGATGTTCGTAGGCCTTGCATGGCCCCTGAACGCTGGGCAGGCTACAAGGAGCTGCCAGCTCCCCCCCACATGACAGCATGCATATATCATAGGTGTCGAAATGGTTCCGGTTCTTATTGCAATGACTGTAAGTGAAAGTGAAGCAATTGTTCCGGCTTGATTCGTAGTACCAGCTTATGCTTTCCTCTCCACAGTCGTCGCTGTCTGGACTTTTTAAGCACTCCGCAGGCGGGAAAGGCAGATTAGTATTGTTTCCTTCGGCTTCCTTCCCCCGAGCTTCTCTCTTGATTACCGCCAACGGGAAATGAGAAGATACACTTCCTCCCACATTTTTGGCCGTGCACGTGTAGATCCCGCCGTCTTGAAGCTGCGCGTTGTAAATGACAAGCTGGCCGATGTTGGTGACCACCACGTTCCCTCGGACGTGATTGGGTCGCATGACGATGTTGTCTTTGCCCTTCAGTTGTTTCTCCCAGGTGATTTCCGGTTGCGGTTTCCCGGTCACCTCGCACAGGAAACTGGCTGTCTCACCCACAAACACAGCCTGCTGAGTGGGGCTGCTGTGTATGGTGGGGATCTGGACGTCGGCTGGGAGGGTGGTCTGAAGGGCCGTGGTTGGATGGAGAGTTGTTTCGGCTGGGTTCGGGCTGGTGTTTGGCCACGTCAGGTGGTACCTGTAGGAGGGTTGATCATCTAGTAAAAATGGGAATTCTGTGCGCTTTGTGAAAGTTCCTACAACATTGTCAAAAAAAAAAAAAAACGCGAAAATAAAACTGCCTTGTCTGGATCGTTTTTCAGTTGTAACGGCATTTTCAAAATCCACCACTTTGAAACCCTATTTTCGTTTGTGAACCAACAAAAAAAAAAAAATGGCATCTGATCCAAATTATACATACGTACTCAGGGGCGGGCATTCCGTCTGACCCACGGGCCGGTCCGTCTGTCCGTCTCCGACAACATTACCTCACCAAAGTAAAAGCAATAGGAAAAGATTGAAAATACTTAACATGTTACCTGCAGGTGACCTCAGAGATAGAGATACCCTTGGAGCAGGCCTCTGCGTCCATGTAACACTTGTTATAGTAAGTCATGCCGTCAGACGCGCACGTGAAGTGGGGCTCTCGCTCGCAGCGGTCCCGGCACTTACACACAGGCTGCCCGTCCCAGATGTCACACTCGGAACCTTGCTGGGAGCACATGAACTTGTCACAGGTGGCTCCTTTGGGCATTCCAATGGGGCCCTTGTTGCCCTTGATGTCAATGTAGCGTGCCGCCACGCAACTCTTGTTTCCACATACATTGAGGCAGCACTTCTCAAATGTCTCGCAGTCCTAGGATGACAAACAACATTTCCGCACCCCATATCATCGTGTGAGCAATATTATTACACACAGGTTCTGGGTTTCAATCTTAGCTCATGCCTTTCAGATGTGGAGTTTGCATGTGCACGCGTGGGCGCTCTGGCTTCCTCCCACTCCCAAAACATTCACATTAGGTTCGTTGGAGACTCTAAATTAACCATAGGTGTGAATGTGAGTGTGAATGACTGTCTATGTGTGCCCTGACTTTGATTGGTAACCAGTCCAGGCTCTCTAAAGCTCACATGCATGGGTTTGGGGTCTGATGCTAAAATACTGTAAATATGATTTACCACGTTCATGTTTTCTATATTTTTTTCTCACGGGATACAGTTGACACATTTTCTAACAACCATGTAAAATGTTGACCCTTGACAAACAAGTAACTAGCGTGTTGCACCTCAGGTTAAAATGTTACATTTTCCATGGGCTTGCGTCACACTTAACTCTGGGTTATCGTATTTTTACAGCACCATACAGTACTGTCAAATGTTGCTATTCTCACCCTCTTAAAAATAAGATAACAATATCACAGATATGGAGAGATAGATAGATAGATAGAAACTCACCTGGTCTGATTCACACTCGCGGATGCAGGTGCTCATAGCATCCACCCACAGGTTGGGATTCAGCTCATTGGGGCACAGACCCGCGTGAGAGTACACCACTTTGGCCACGGACATCGGCATCGCCCCCACACTGTCCATGTAGAGCAGAAAGGTGTACAAATGTCCCAGAAGAAACCAAATCCATCGCGGAAACAGCATCCACCACATAGCGTGCGTAACAGCGGAGCAGATTAAACTCTTAGAAGAAGCGAAGAATAAATCCCACGGGAGGAAAAAGAAAGAAAAAACAAAACAAAACAAAACAACCTGTCCAATCGTACAAAGCGGAGGCTATGAGCTCATTTAGTCACTCACTCACCCTCACTATACGTTTAATATCGCATGCAGAGAGATTAGCGCCGCTGCGTGCAAAGCGTTCCAAGATCTAACTCCATTAATTACTGTGCCTCGTCCACTGGGGCGGCAAGAGCCGACTGACTTACAGTTGGGATCAACTTAATTCAGCACGTTTGCAGACGCTGCTCCACGCTCACAGTGGCCAGACACCTGCGCGCACACTGGACGCCTTAACCCTTAGCATGCAAACAAGAACCACATGGACTGGTTTGTTCATATGTTATGTAGCAAAAAAGAAAAAGAAAAAAAGTGTTCCCTTAAATCGTGTCTATTGTAATGCTAAAGGAAATTAACTCTAATTGGGCAATACAGCCCAGCATATTATAACAACCCTGCCAAATGACATCAGATCGGATCTGGTTAATTATATGATGATCTTCGGTCATTAAAATTCAGTCACTTCTCTATATGTGAATTTCTTGCTTTTAATAAACAAAAAAAGTTGAATATTTAATTTAAAAAAAAACGAACTCAATTTACAAGCCACGTGTTTTAATTGTCCCATACTAAGCTACATTTCCAATATAGCCTGATAAAATACAACCGTGCTGTACAATGCAGTGAATGCTCGACTCATTCATATTAATCTCTCGTCACTCCAGAAGATGGCACCAAAAGCACATTTTTGCAGGCTGTGTTAATCCAACTAAGACCACTTTGTGCTTGATTGGCCAACATTGTTTGGTAAGTGTCGTGTATGCTACAAGTCTCCTTATTAAAAGACCACTTTTGTTCACAGCCCACTGTTATTCATTGTTAGTCCATTCCTCCGTTGCAAAAACACAAAAAAGGCTCATAACATATCATCTACATGGAATTGTACCACAATGTGAAAATGAAGCTAAAGTCTTAGCTATATCCACCACACCCAAATTAATGTTTGTTCTTCATACAACATTATTTTAATTACTTTAGGCATTTGACGTTTACTGCTGGGGAACCTATGGGGTCAGGTTCTTCAAAAATTCAAATTCAAAATTCAGCATGTGAATCTTCAGTCAGTTGAACTGAACTAGGTTGTTTTTCTTTCACTGTATTTTTTTTAAATGCAAAGTCTCTTAATGCTTGGCTTTAATATAATTACATGTAATTGTTGTTACTACGACAAAAGACAAGAGTTTAAAAAAAGAAAACAATAACAGAAGTATAGGCCTACTTAACTAAGATCACGCACACTATAAAATGTATTCTTTGAAAGGGAACAATCCAAGGAGTATTAAGCATCAAACAAACAAAACAACTGGCTTGTTCCCTTCAAAGAACTTTGCTGGTTTTCTAAATGGTGACAGTATTTTATTGTTTTAGGAACACCGCTCAACTAAATCATGTTTGCTGACCTCAAAAGCTGGTCTGCCTTTAGGGGAACATTAAAAGTCAACCTTGTTTTTTGTGTGTGCGCGAATGGTCTGTGCTTCCCAAGATGGGTCCCTGCTGAGTGAGTCCAAAGAGGCCCAATGTGTTCCAGGCTGGACCCATAGTCTCAGTCTGGTCTATGAACTTTTCAGAGACACACAAGCATGCATTGAACTCTCCCATGTGTTCAGATAAACAAACATTATTCCTCATACTGTAATGCTAACTACAGTATTCCTTTATGCAATATCTGGAATGCACATTTGCCCCTTTACATACTTACACTACAACCCCACATGCAAGACATCACATTCCCAACGTAGCCAAGGCTGGGGCGACACAGAGCACAACGCAGATTGAATCAAGGCACACTGAGAAGATGAAGGAAGATGAAGATTGATTTAAGTGGAAGTCAACGCAAACATTTTTTTCAAAAATATGTTCACAGCTGGCCCACTAGTTGAAACAGGGCATTCTGATATATATTGTATTTGCGGAATAAGTGTTAATCCACTCGTTTTTAGCCATCTTTGGGGGCGGCCATTTTGTCTTCTGTCGACTGAAAATTACATCACAACTGCTCACAATGACCAATCACGGCTCAGATTCAGAAAACAGGTTAGCCGTAATTGGTCATTGTGAGCAGTTGTGATGTCATTTTCAGTCAACAGAAGACAAAATGGCTGTCCCCGGAGATGGCTAAAAGCGAGTGCATTTCACGGCTTAATTTATATTCCACAAACGCAAAATTAATCAGAATGCCATGTTTCAACTAGTGGGCTTGCTGGGAACATATTTTTAGAAAAAATATGTTTGGGTTGACTTTCGCTTTAAATAGCAATTTCCTTTACGTAATATCACACACAGGAGTACTAAATACTATACCACACTCATTTTTGTGTGTGTTTTTAGCAGTTGTAGCCAGGTTACACCTGAGAAATGAACAACAAAGTCATTTGTGTCCGAACAGCTTGCAAAAAAAGTGAGTACACCCCTAAGTGAAAATGTCCAAATTGGGCCCAATCAGCCATTTTCCCTCCCATCCATCCATTGTCTATACCACTTATCTTCATTACGGTCGCAGGTGTGCTTAAACCGGCCCAAACTGACTTCCCGCGAGAGGCAGATTACACCCTGGACTGGTCGCCAGCCAATCACAATACTTTCATCATTTTCGCCATGTGATATTGTTAAAGGTCTGTGGGTCACTGGTGCTAAATAATCACGAATTACACAGCCATCTGACATTATGAGTTTCCAATGCTTGAACATTTCTTTCATAACAAAGCGGCAGCGGGGATACAGTATCTCAAAGTAGGGTGTACATGGCTTTATCGCACGCGGCTTAAAAATTACACCAAGGGTCATAGTCGAAGCTTGAAAGCAAAGTACAGTACCTGTGAGTCACGTCGTCTTCTGTCTCCATTTTTGAAACACTCTTGGGGCCTACTAAGTAAACTGAGGTGTTTCCGCTGCCCACCGCGGCGGCAGTGGAGGCTGGTAGAGCTGCTTTCAAACAATGAGGTGTTGTTCATGTTAAGCTCATTATGAGTATCCCACTCGAGAACAAAGGTGTCCACAGTGGGGCCCTAAGATGATTCCTCAATGTGGGTCTGGACATAAAATACCGCACAACAGACGCAAGGACATCCATGTGCAAGTGCATTTGTGCCCAATGGAATGTATTGTTACTGGCCTCAATGTGTGTGTATACTAGCAAATTATGATGAGACCCAATACAATATTTTATGAACCATCATCAACGAAGGTAATGGTAGTAAAACTGCCTATATTGCGGGTTTGCAGATTTTTGTTGGTACAATAACTTTTTTTTTTGTGTCAAATATGTTTTTATTAAAGGGATTTTAACCACGAGACAGTAAAGCAACACATTTTCATTTTCAGTGAAGAAAGCAAATATACTGTACAAGAAAGGGGGGAAAAAAAAATATATATATATATATATACATACACACACAGCTATAAAAATAAATTAAATAAAATGTTTTGATTTTTTTTATCTGACTCTCGTTTATATTGGATGTAATTCCACTGTTGAGCAGTCGGTGGCAGCATACTTAGTTTGAGACTTTACATTTGAAAGAAGAAACAGGAAGTATCATACTTATTTTTTTTAAATAAGCAAAGCTTATTTTTGTTGAAAATACTGTAAAGGAGCAGGACAAGCATTGCGGGAAATTGATGGATTGGGAAGTTACTTGAAACTGATCATTATTGAATTTATTGTTTCATGAAATTTGTACTATTTTTAAGACGATCGTAAACCCTTGATAACATTGCTCTCGATCTGCACTAGCTGTCCAAATGAGCTCATGTAATATTTGTGCTCCTTGGTTTGCTTTGCCTGAACATCTGCTCACCACATGGGACTTTGTTGTATTCATTCATTCGAGAGGCATCACACATATTACAAGGTGTATGAGTATGACCACGATTAAGTGGTTGTTTATGTTCTTTACATCTGAAAGGGAACAAAAGGTCTTGATTATTTGGGGCATAACAAAATGTACTACAGTGGCTTGTTGTGCAAAAATGGGTCAGATAAGAATACGCAGCTGGATGGTGAAGCTCTGGGGGGAGTTTTCCAAAAAGTTTTCAGTTTTGACTCCAAATAATGTTTCCATTGTATCTTGCAATTTGTAATTATACATGTGCAACTTCACTGTTTAGGAACATTTCATTTTCTTTTGATTTGTTGAAATACAGAACACACTTTTTTTCCATTTGTCGTATTTTTATTGAAGTAGTATCTTGTGCTTTGCTTTTTTTTCATACCTTTGATTAAGGTCCTCTAGACAATTTTAAATCTTTCTCGCTCTCTTTTTTTATTTGATAATTTTATATATTTTAGAAACCCATTTTTATTTCTTTACTTTTAAATGTTTTTAAAGTTTTCTGCTAATGTGCTTAAATGTTGAAGTTATGTTGGTTGCTTTTGTTTTCTCTACTTTGCTTTTGAAATGTTAACTGTTGTGTTTGTAAATGCTTGCAATTGTCTTTGCTTGTGTGAAGCACATTGAGTTGCCTTGTGTATGAAATGTGCTGTATAAATAAAACAGCTTTACCTTGCCTTGCGGTTTCTTGCTTTACATTAAATAGTTATTGTATAGCGTAGCCTTCGATCGTGCTAGTCAAGATTAATAATTGATGCAAATATAGCAAATGGTAAGATTTCCTTCATGGATATAGCAATGTAATGGTGTGTATAATTCTCATTTATATATCGACTTCAGTTTGGCCGTTTAAAGAAACTAGACACTTTACTTTGACTATTGTAATATAGTATTAATTCGCGGCTACTAGCAGAAAAGAAAATTAAACGACGATGGATGTACCTATTTTTTTAAAAATGACTCCCTCTAGTGTTTTTAATGTTGCATTTCAATTATGTTGGATGACATCATCATACCCACTACACGCCAGACTCAACATTTATACGACAGTGTTATAGTAAAGGAGCCAGACAACACATGAAGTCATTCACCATGCTTTATCAAAGAACATGTACAGATCTCCAGAACGAAAAACAGCTTCAACAGTGCCTACGATTATGTCTGCAAGTACACAGGACACATCTTTTATAAAAATATCAGACTCTGGATGCATAGGTTAAGTCAAACTGTATTCTGCTCTAAAGCTAGAACAATAAACAAACCCAGTAATATTGTTAGTCCTCTCTTTCACAGAATCAAACATGAGCCATAAATCATTTATTTTAAACATGACACTCTCACCCTGTGTTGCCCCAACTTGACATTTGAGCTTTAATCAAGCCTTAAATTATCTTTCTCTTTACCTCACATTGCACTTTCTTCCAACAATGGCCACGCCATGCTTGAACTTCAACTTCTGACATTGTTTTGACACAAACACAACAGGCCTACCTGGTTAAAAAAAACAACTATGTTTATTAATAGAAAATATATATCATAAAGTAAGAGCTTCAGGTGTACATTTGAAAAGTAAACGGCACTGATAAGAAACCTTTTGATTGTAGGATGTACAACGTGACGCATTCTATGACACCACTTAGGAAATGAGCCGCAAACATTGACAGAACGCGGCATGAGCAGCATTAACATTTTCATTTAACATAAGACTCTCGACTTACCGATTACCTTCTTTACACAAAAAAAACTCTTATTAATAGTCATCCTGTCAGTGCAGTTTTAGGTTAGGTCAAACAGACTTCTGTTATCTAATAAAGCTACCATTAAGAATAAAAACATGTTAGAAAAATGTCGCATTGACAAGGGTGGCCAATAAGCCTCCCCCGTAGCGTTTTAGTGAATTCACTTTTTTACACAATAACGAGCAGGTGCAATTTTCATTCCTCTCCACTTATTCAAACTCAACAAACCAGTTCAGCTGCATTCCTTTGTGATGCAGAGATATTCTGTACTTTGCTTACTAGCAGGTCAAATCAGCTTAGTGCAGGCAGTTCCTCGTATCGTACGATATAAATTGCAACCTGTGCACGTAGAAGAGGGGGAATTACATGTGGCTTTACTGTATGAGCTTGTTAGTTGAAAGCACAATGTGTGGTCCGGCCTCGTTAGTGATAATACAACCCAAAAAAACTAAATATAAATACTTCAGAGATGGTGAGGTATCTGGGAATTTAAAACAAGTATTTAAGAATTTTAATTGGTACACATGGAAAACTATAAAAAACTAAACATTTCTTTTCCACAGTGTACTTCATCTCCATCACGTTGGAACGTATGCAGACAGCAGTCAAAACGATCCGTCCAAAAAAGACCAACAATTAAAGCAACCAACGGGAGCTCCTCTCTGCAGCAAAGACACTAAGGTTGAAGCAACAGCATGTATGAAGGTATGTAAGCAAGCTGGAACATGTTCTATCACTTCAGGTCTATTGTAGCTTCAGTGACGGTTAGGTAAATAGTGCTTTGCTCCGCAGCTTGTAGATGGACATGTCCATATAAGGCTATTGCAGAAACCCCAGGAAGACAAGCTAATGTCCCCGACCCACGTCCTATCGTCCCGCTGGAGTCTTGGCGCACTGGGTGCCCAAATACTTTCTCTCATAATCCAAGACACCATGCATCAGTAATCTCTGAGAACTAGTTGGGAACATCAAAGCAGCGAAAAGGGTCCGGAGGAGGACAAAGAGCTCGAGAACTTTAAAGACGGAATCCCGGTTATGAAAACTGACAGAACGCCCAAGCTGAACAAAGCCCGACAAGCGATCCGACAGGCAATTGGTTAAGCGGCTGCTGGAGGGTGGCTACAGGAGCCCGTGAAAAGCAGGGAAACCGGGCGCTCTAGTAGGTGAGGCGCGAGGCCTTCATGTTGTAGCAGGGTCTGTCAGTGAGCCCACCCGTCCCGGAGAACAAGGACAAGCCCTCGGATTTCTCCAGCACAACCTCCAGCTCTTGAAAGTCCTGCAGCCGGGCGACATCTTTGTCCTGGGCAAAAGAGGGACATCAGTTCCACATTTGATCAGTCACTGAATATTGCATGAAGCAGCAAGCATATTTCTACTTGCTTACGTTTGTAAAACTAACCATGAATATCATGAAAACGACCCTTTGTGTTTGTCTTGGTCAATTAATATCCCGCAATTGACAAGATGACATCAAAGTGGTGATAAAAATAGTTTGAAAGTAGCTTGGTTCAACAAATGATGTGTGCGCTCCTACTGGGGTGAACGATTCCGGTATCGATATCGGATTGGTATCGCGATACTTGGTCCAGTATTACTTAGTATCAGATCAAAACCAAAATCACTGGTACTTCCCCTCCCCACTTGAAACACCAAAAGCAAAAAGAATGACTATTTTAAATATTTTTTTTACGTGTACCGGTATCTGGAGTCACTTTAATAAAAGTCTCTAAATTTCATGGTGAAACTGAGGGCATTTTTATTGTTGTCAAATGTCAAAAAGGGTCTTATTTGTCTCAAATAGTGCCGGTACTTACAAGTACCTTTAAAAACGAACAGGGTAAATTCAAACTCATCTTACCTTTCTTAACATTGTGTTCGGTAGCTTGCGGATCTTCTCCACATGCTCAGCACTGATGTCCAATTCACGACAGCAGACCCTCAGCAGTGAACGATACGTGAGCTCCTGGCGGTCCAGCTCCACCTCGATGAAGTCGTTCTCACGGGCGTTAGGGTTCTGGATGCGCACCTTCAGTATTAATTCTACAGTGGGATTCAAGCCACAGGTGGTACAATGTGGGACGGGACACTCATTTTGGGCTTAAGAAAGTCGATTTACACCAGTGACTTCAACAATTTCAGATACATTTAAGTGTTACATAACACTTGAATGACTTTATTGTAAAGCCTTCAAAAGAGTTTGCTCTCACCTTGCACATTGACAGGGAAGGTGCCTGTGAAGAAAAACGGCTGGAAGGCTGGCAAAGGTCCGCCTGGCTGACTGTAGCCTATCTGCTGTGGGACAGACTGCTGCCTGCTCACTGTTGGGTTAGCGTTGGTCACCGGAGCTTGGACCTGACTCCCGTTGCTGCAAGCCAAACCTGGGCTGGGTGAGGCCAAAGGAGGCGAGCACATGGTTCCATTGTGTGGCACCGTGTGGTTGACGAGGTGCGGCTCAACCGACAGATCCACGGGCACTGTGCAGTTTACAACCGTGTGGTTGTGGGATGCGGCCAAGCCAGGTGACACACCGTTTTGCTCAGCCACCGGAACAAATTCCCGGCTCTGAACTTGGCTGTGAGTGACGGGGTTCGTTGGTGGAACGGGGTCATCACAGGCCAGGCTCTGTGATGTTTGAAAGTGCTGGGTTGGGGAAAGTGGTGCTGAATTGCTGTCCGTGGACTCAGTGTGTTCCACAGATCCATTTTGTGCAAGGTGCTGAGAAAGGAGGAGCTCCATCTTGTTATCCATCTTTGCGTATAAGAACGGAGGGTTGGACAAATAGTTGGGGATGATTGGCAATTCAGGCTCCTTGACTTCAGGCAAGTCCTCCACTTCAACTGTGGAAGTTAAAAAAAGGTTTTCAGTTTATACAAGCTTGACGGGAAGAAGAAAGACTTAAACTGTCACCGATTGCGATGTATTTAGAGATATATAATGTTCTATATTAAAATTCCATGAAATAAGACACAGTCAAAGTGACTCTATTCAAACAAAACAAATACTGCAAAGCTGGTTGAAAATGGCAGCCACAATTTGTGTTCATGTTCAATGATAAAGACTATAAAGAAAAGTTATGAAGCAGAACAACAGCAACTGGGACTAAGGTTTACCTCCTAAAAGCCGTTTGATCTCCGGTTTGGATGTGAGTTGTGAGGCCAGCTCATCCTTAGCTGTGAGGATGTCTTTGTCTGCACCGCTATTAAGTAAGTAGGACACAATCTGCTTATGGTTCCGCTTGCATGCCCAATGCAGGCAAGTCCTGGTGAGATTAAAGACAATTGCGCACATGTAAGGGAGATATCCAAAATATCGAATAAGAGCATAGACTGAAGTTAGTACATATAAGTGTTGAGTAATTACTACAAATGACTGTATGAAAGACATGTTCGTGATTGGGAAGTTTGTATGCTTGTTATTTTTTTGTCTGCTCGGTGTTTTGTTTTTGCTTGAAAGCCCAAACTACCCACTTACGGAATTTCCGACAGGCAGCTCTAAAGGATTAAGCCATGATTTGTCTAATGGGATATCACAGCCCAAACCAAACATGCAACTCACCAAGCAACTTCTTCAAGTTCTTAAATAAGCGTCAATTCTTTACAATAAGTGAAGGCAAACATATTTTGTGGCTTTTCACGTTAGGGAGACCTCACTTAGTGTTATGCTTTAGTGCTCAAACTTACCATCCATTGATTTCGTTTTGGGAATTGACGTTTACTCCACTCTCTACCAATGTCCGCACTTCGTCAATGTCCCCGATTGCAGACGCCTCTCTCAGTCGCTCCTGGAGTTCTTTATCCAACGAAGTGGTGGACATGTTTGCACAGACTACGAGATTTCGAAGTTCATAGGATATACTAAAGCCTCACGAGCTCGCCTGACAATAATAATGGCCAAACAGCATTAGCCACCAGGCTAAATTTTAACTACTGTGCTTGCTAGCCTGACTAGGTGAAAGCAGTCGTTGGTGCTAATCTTAGATGGTGATAACAAATTGCTTCCGCTAATGCTACTTAGCAATCGAATTCCTTCACGTTACAGAGCGGCTCCCTCGTTTGCATTCGGTTCGATTTGTACTGTCACAGTCAACACCCGATTTCCAGTCAATCTTATCGGCGGTGTCAGCGCGTTCCTTCGGTGGGTTGACTTGCCAGAAGCACCGCCACTTCTTAGGGGGACACTTTTGGATGTAACAACGACTACCACTACCACATTGTGCGGGTTGATCGTTGCTGCAATACGTCAGTGCGTCCGCCATTTTGGATGTGTCAAATCGTAAACGTGTAAAATGTAAATTGAACTAACTTCGTAAGTGTGTACAGTTAATGCCGCTCATCCAGTAATTCACTCACTATTATATGTAGGTACTAAAAACAATGTACAGTATTGTAAGTCACTTTTGACCTGGTTGGTCACCAGTGCCAACAGTTAGCCCATAAGTGCCTATAAAGATTTTTAAAATGTATTTCCTACCTTGTTAAGTCATTGTTGATAACTATTGTAAAAATAATTAACATGATCAGTATCGTCACAGATGAATAGTTAGTTACAACATATAGTTAAAGGTAATTTGAGCAAATTTGTTATTTCAGAAATGTGTATAAATCGTTTAGCCCTTCACACTGAATCTATGGCACGCTTGGGATCCAGGTCAACTAATGTCTTTCTTCAAGTAGATAATTGAATATCAAAAAGTTTGTGTACTGCATTTTGCTTGTTTGTTGTAATAATGTTGAAAATATCTAATGCAACTGGATGCTTCCATTAAAGTAAAAATGCGTTTGAGTTGCGTGTACTTAAGGTAGTGTAAATAAAGTGTATTATCATAATGGATTTACGGTATAGCTTTATGATGCGTGTGTATGTGCACTTTTTCATGGAACTCCATCGTTGTAGTTGCATTTCCGGGTCAAAAGTCGAATTCACTTCGCAGTTAGTGAGGGGTGACGTCACCGCGGATGCCATTTTGATTCAATGTACTTTGGGCGCTTTGGGATGGTGTGAACTGAAGCTCCCCGATTTATTGTTGCGTTTAACACCATACTTTCAAGTTTGGCAAAATGCTTTCCGCCGCCCAGTTGCTCGATGAGTTAATGGGCCGAGACAGGAATTTGGCTCCCGACGAGAAGAGATGTAACGTCAAATGGGACGATGAGAGCGTAAGATAGCATTCTTGCTAATTTTAGCCTCGTGGGTTTGCTCGCTAACGAAACTGTTTGTAACATCTGTTGTGTTAGGGGAGAACACTTGCGTTGTTGATGCGTTTGACTCGTTTTTTGAACAATTATTCATCCAACTATCGAATAAATTAGCCGTAAAACATAGTTGACAGGCCGTTACATAAATGGTAAGCCACACACGTTGAACCATTGTTAGCCTGCTAATTCTAATGGTGGACCTCACAATGAGCCATGCATTGCGATCTGATTTGAACCCATAACCACAAGAGATTTTTCAATCACATCTATCTGACGTGTCGGCATCAGTAACTTGGAGGAAAGTGTGTCGACCTTGAAATTAAATATCTCATTTCTGGGTCTAGGTTTGTCGATATTATCTGTGCGGCTTCTGTCCAGCGGAATTATTTACAAACACACGCTCTGATTTGGGTAAGTCAAACACTAGTTGATGTACTGTATACATTCGCAACATTCGTACAGTGATATAAGAAAACTGAACTGTCACTGATTAACAATTTTCATTTTCTTTTCGAAGGTCCTTGTGAGAAAATCCATGATGAAAATCTTCGGAAAGTGTAAGCAATGCATCGATATACTCACATGTTTGTGTGTCTTGGTAAAGTAATTGAACTTAATTATTAGATTGTGTGGCTGTTGATATACTTTTACTGATACCGTGGATATTTAGAGCAATAGCCACTAGCACATTTTAACCTTTTAAGTTCAATTTGTGTTTTGAAATTGTGTACATGTGTGCTATTATTGTATTTTCTATTTGTTCAGGTACGAAAAGAGCTCACGTTACATGAAGGAGGGATACGAGCGGGATTTTCTTCGTTATCTGCAGTCACTCCTGGCCGAAGTGGAACGGCGAATTCGTCGAGGGCATGCTCGACTTGCACTTTCCCAAGCTCAGCAGAATGCAGGGGTTTGTGCTGAATACTAAAAATTTGCAAATTATAGAGAGAGCTTGTGTTATTCGCTGCTAAAAGTACAGTGTTTTTTTTTCCTTCTTCAGCAAGCTCCTGCTCCAGCAGGAAAGAATGAGGAGAAGGCTCAGGTGCTGACAGAGAAGATTGAAGATTTAGTTGTCCAGGTTTGTTGAAAATAATGCACAATAACTTTCCTTTTTCTTTTTCAACTTACATGGCTGATTTAACGCCGTACTTTGTTTTCTATAGATTGAGGAGCTGGGCTCCGAGGGCCGTGTGGAGGAGGCTCAAGGGATGATGAAGCTGGTTGAGCAGCTCAAGGAGGAGAGGGAACTGCTAAGCGCCAACCCTTCGGTGTGTCACCTTACTCAGCATACTTCTGTTGTCTCTTAAGTGTTTTCATTCTGTCATAGGGAAATTATTTGTAATTCACCTTTAAATTATCTTTTGTTTAAAAAAAAAAAAGAAGCAGTTAAGGTTCTTCCCTCACAATCATGGAGCTACATGGATTTTATTAGTCAAGCACGAGACGATATCATCCCCTGCTGATGTCTTTCCATTCAGACAATTGAGAGCTTTGCGGCCCAGGAGAAACAGATGGAAGTGTGCGAGGTGTGTGGAGCCTTCCTGATAGTGGGCGACGCTCAATCTAGGGTGGATGACCACTTGATGGGAAAGCAGCATATGGGCTATGCCAAGATCAAATCCACTGTAGAGGAACTCAAGGTAGTAGCACCACAATTGTGCAGATTTTGGGGGTTGGTGTGAAGTAGCAATTACATCAGTTTTAAATACCCTAACCCTCCTGCATGTTTTTAAAATTTACTGCTGATCACTTTTTTTGTTTTTAACTTTGGTGCTTGCTCGACTTCCAACAGGAGAAAATACGACGTCGCTCAGAGGACCCGCAAGGGGAAAACCCGGTCGTTAAGAAAGACAGAGAAGAGCGTGAAAAGGAGGAACGTGAGAAGAAGCGTAAAGAGGAGGAGGAAAAGGAGAAGGAGCGAGAGAAAGAAAAGGAGAAGGAGAGGGAACGTGAGAAGGAGCGCGACAGGGAGAGAGACAGAGAACGAGAGCGGGACCGGGACCGAGACAGGGACAGGGACCGGGACCGGGACCGACGGGCACGGCGAAGCCATTCTAACAGCCGCCACTCCAGTCGAGCATCAGACAGGAGAAGGAGTCGGTCCCGGGATCGTCGGAGGTCCAGGAGCAGAGACAAAGAGAGGGACCGTGACCGCAGGCGCAGCAGGTAACCCCAGTTGTTATTCTATAATGTCAAGAATTATGCAACCAAAACGAAAATCTTCAACATGAAATCTTAACTGTCACTGTCATTTTTAGATCATAGACTGAAGACTCGTTTGCTTTTTAATACTTGTGTATCGCTAACCTTTGCTTGTTCTGCAGGAGCCGGGAGAGAGATCGAGAGAGAGAGAGAGAAAGAGAAAGAGAGAGGGATAGGGACAGGAGACGCAGCCGTGACCGCTCAGACCGGAAGCGACGCTCCCGCAGCCGTGACAGGAGGAGGTCTCGAAGCTCAGAGCGCAGATCTCACCGCCACCGCAGCCGCAGCAGGGACCGAGACAGGGACAGGGAGAAGGACAAGGAGAGAGAGAGGGACAGAGACAAGGACAGGGATAGAGATAGAGACGGGGATAGAGACAGGGATAGAGACAAAGAGCGCTCATCCAAAGAAATAGGTGATGACCCATCTCCGTTTTGTTTTTCAAGATGGAAAATTCATCATTGCGCCAACCACCTTGTAATCCCCCCCCCCCCCCCTTCCCCCCAGAACGTAAGACGTCGGAGGAGAAGAGCAGCAGCGCCAAGAAAGACAGGAACTCTGACGGCGAAGCAGCTGCCGTCAAGGCTTCAACAGAAGCGGAGCCGATGGAGACAGAGGCTGCTGCCTCGGCCTCCCCCGCTCTCCTTAACGGCCAGCAAGAGCTCCTCCTTTCTGAAGGTGACACTCAGTCCAATTAAAACTGATCTGATAGGACCTCAGATCAGACTCAGGTAAGTGTGTCCTCCTCCTGGCCCACTGATTCCCCAAACCCCTCACACACTTCCACCCCTCCCATGCTACCTCCTTCCCCTCCTGCTCCCACCTTCTTTGCATTCACTTAAATGCTGATTATGTTTGTCTGATGTACCATATCCTGTTTTTGAATAGTGCATCATAAATATGCACTGAAGATGAAGAACTAGGCCTGATGAATGAGAAGAAAGTAGAAAGCATTCACACAAAGCCAAGAGGGAAAGGCCAGTGTAGCCCTGAGCAAACATGCCCAGAGGTACCCCTCGTTTTGTATCGCTTTTAATCCTTCAAGATGTTTTGGTCCTTGTCGACAAAAGTAGCAGGAAAAAAAAAACATTACGATATAATCCAATTAACTTTGCTTTCTGCAATTTTTTTCCCCATTTGGTAGTATTTATTTGATAACGTGTGAAGTTATCTTCAACCTATTCATTTCAACAAACGGTTAAACCACAATAGTGTGTTTCTGTCCCCAAAGCCGGGACGGTTTTTATCCTCGTATGTAAACACACAAATACTTGACTAGCAAATGCCATGCATTTCCTTAATGTGCCTGATAATGCCTTGCAGTGTGTGTGTTTTTTGCGGGGTGGTGGGTTGGGGTAGTCATAGGAGCGGGGGGTCGGGGAGGGACAACGTACCTAACTAACTGGAGGGTAGGGTTTATGGCATAATTTGCAGCTGACTTCCACACCTCACAGCGTTGGTGTTGTGAGCGAGACCACATGTGAAAAGGGCAAATTAAAAATCAAGGATACTCTCTGACTGTCAAAGTGTGCAGGTACTCACCCCAGGTACTCCTTTCTATACCCACATCCTTTTGTCAATGCTGTTGCCTGTACTCTCCACAACATCAACTTGAAAGCTTGATTGTGGCTCTGTATGTTGTTTAGGAGAGAGCGCCTGCTTGATTAACCTCTGCCATAGGGTTTAAATGTAGTCCTCTTTGAATCGTTTGTTTGTCACATCTGTTCACTTTCATAACTACAGAGGAAATATCACATAGCTTTGACACTTGTAAAATGATGTAATTTCAAAGTGGTGTCAAACTAGACAGATTGTCAGCATTTTCAGCCAAACGATGACAAGGCATGTCAGAGGAACTGTATCTTATCTGTGATGTTCTTTCTGAGATGCTCTGTTTTTGCTGATCCAGTAGCAGCCTGTTTTTTGTTTTTGTTTGTTTGTATTTTTTCTAGAAAAGTTGTTGCTGGGCTCCTTTACTAACATTCAATTTTATGAACATGTTTGTCCAACAGGGGAATCTGAGACATCCAATGGAGGAAGAACAGGAGGAGGTCACCCCAACCTCACCTTGACCCTGGCACTTCGCTGCTTATAAACAAGGTGATCCACATATGCGTAGTGGCTTATATAAATCAAGAACATACATGTGGAATAGGGAGGAAAATATTACTACATTGTTTTTTATGTCTCTGTTGATCTCATAGTTGGATGAGTTATTGTGGTTAATATATGTATTTTGAGGGGTCTAGACATCAGTCAGACATCACTTGAAATACTAAAAGTAGTAGGCAGAGTTCACCCCCCCTTTTTTTTGGAGAAACTCCCTTTTTCCTCTGCATTTAGTAATAACTCTTTAAAAGAAACAATACTTGTAGTTTATTTTGGTGTGTCAGGTCCTACTTCACTTTCTGATATTTTTTAATTTTTAAATAATGTAAAATGTTAGTCCAATGATAGGGCATGGCTCTCTTTTCCTTTCACATAGAGCTCCTAATGATTTGCTCGTCTTGCTGTAAAATATACTGGATTCCTTTGGATCCAGTCATTTTGATTGAAGGCTGAAGATGTGTTTAGGTTTGGTCAGCTTCAAATATTCATGTGTTCTTGAGAAATAAAAGGTAAAAACTTGAATTGTTGTCTTCTTTCTTTAGCCGCATACATGACTAAAATGTTTATAGGGCCTCTTTAAATACTGAGTTCCGACTTTAGTTAGATATTTTCATGAGGATTAACTTTGAGTAATTTAACTCATTCAATCCCAAAGATTTATTTGTTTTGTCACAGTCCAGCTGTTCAAATCCCAGGAATTAATTAAAAAATTTTTTTTCAAAGGTAAGGGTAAAAGAGGGTCTGAAAATACTGAAACTACAATAACTATTTATTTAGCTCTTTACAGTGGTTACAAAAAGTTTACGCACACTTAAAATACCACCTTTTTGTGAAATAACACACCTGCTTCCATCTAAATTGACTAATGGAACAATGCAAACATTCAAATAAATGAACCAGCTTTACCGGAAGAAGATTTTGTAGGGTTAGGTAAGTAAGGTCTTGGGTCAGTGTCTCTTTTGGTCATTGGATATTATGTTTGGAAGCAGATATGAAAAATGGAAAAACGACTCGTTATGATTTTCATTTTAAAATACTAACACCAATATTGAAATATAGCTTAATTTTCTATTTTGTTGTATGGAACGAGTAAGGAAAAGTCTAAAACGGTTTTATGTTCCATTTTTAATTCTAAAACAAAAATAAAATACAGCACGTGACAAATCGAAATACGGCTCGTATATCTGTTTTAGATTCTTGGAAGTTGTCACCGAAAGCATTTCTCCTAGTGACCACGAGATGGCGACAGCGTAGCGCCTGAAGACGATGTCGTGAACTATTGTAACCTGGAAAAAATTGTTGGTACCCCCCCTTAAAGGGAGAATAATAATAATATAAGAAAAGTAATAAAAACAAATACAACTTTAATGAAAACTAACTAATGAAAATCAGAAATAGCTTTTGAATTATGTTTGAACAGCTTTATTTTAAAAACGACAATCATAAACTCATGAAACAGGCCAGGACAAAAATGGTGGTGCTTTGAGAAAATATTGAAAATAATTTGACCATATGGACATGTTCAACCAATGTGTCGTCGATTTAGCATCACATATATCTTTCAATTTGTAAGAAGTCGGTTGGCCAACATTTTCGGGCATACATATACTCCATTACAACCATGGGGAAAGACCAAGATTCTCGCCTGGTTGATGAAGGATCCAACAGTGATAACGTACACGTATGCTCCACCACCCAAATAAAGAAATAAACACTTTGCTTTCATGGAGGGCTAAGGAAATCATGCATTCATATTTGGCTGTAAATCAATTTTTTAAAAATAAAAATGCCAAGCACTCATATGTGCCAAAAAGCGTGGTGTCAACAATGTTTTACTTTTTTGTTGTTAACCATTCTGCAATACATTATCTTGAGACTTGTGCTTCACTGTTAAACTTCATGGCCGCCGTGCACTTTAAATGCATATTCCTTCTTAAGGGAATGGTGAAGTAAGATCAGTCGAGATCAGGAGATTTTTTTGTTTAATGTTCATACATATGAATAAACTTAAATCTTAGGTGTCTCACTTTGCTCTAAGAAGCAATGCTATGCTGTGGATGGAGAATGTGAGATGGACCACCTTCTCACATCAGAATTGTTTGTTTCATTTAAAATAATATAAAAACAGCTCCCAGCAATAAATCCACTAACCTCAATGGAAATCCAAACATTACATGAGATTTTTTTTTAATTTGTGGACACATTAATATATACAGTACAATACACAAAATGCTAATGTGTGATCATAAAATAGTCACATATAAGGAGTGCACAAAATACTAATTTGTGAATTAGATTCACATAAACAACTTTGACATCTGGGCTAGCAAATGCAGCACATCTTCGCTGGAGACTCCTTACTTACTGTTGTATACACGATACGGTGTTGTAGTTTTAAGTGTCGTTGCACGATTTGTCAAACACGCTTTTCTTTCCATTTGAATTGAGCCTTCTCATACCATACAGTCGTAAACAATCTTTGACCTACGGTAGATAGGTAACATCAGAGGATAACATTGCTTGCCAAATGCCTTTGCGATCTCCTGTCCAATCGGTGGCGATATGCTCCAAGGAGATGTAAACCTCCAAAAACAAGACGAAGAAGAAGAAGAACAAGAACAACAACAACAACTGTACACATCCGGATTCCGATTCAAAGACCAAGACTGGCAGCTGTGTTACTTTTCAGTGAGTAATTTAAACATTTTTAAACTGTCTATTTGCCATTTATATACAAATGTATGTATGCACACTATTTAGGAGCATAATTACGACACTGAGGCCTTGTCGTTTATTTATTGTTACTCGCTACGTCACTAGAAGCTCGCTAGCTATCATAAAACAATAGCAACAAAGCTAGCACGCCGACAAGTAGTACTCAGCGGTCAACCAAAAGTCAATCAAGCAAAGCGTTTGACTTGAATGTTGTTTTGTATGCTTTCCACCCTAAACGGAAGAGTGATGGCTTCACATATGGGGAGAGATATGTCTCAAAATTATTATTCACACACAAATGCATTCGTGATGGGGCGGGGGGTAATGGTTAATTTATCATGACTTATCGTGTAAATAGGCAATTCTGCGTGTTAAATCTCGAATGTGCATTTGTGGATCAGCAGGCACGCCGTTTCAAGAAGTTCTCACGCGCACACACAAGTCTCAGATATTTACATGTGTAAAAAGGCCATCCCTACTCATTCCACTATAGGCAGTGTTGCTGTTTTCCATTTAACGGGAATAAGCTATATCCCGTTTTTTTGTTTGAAACTTAAAACAGGTTTTGATTTTTTTTTGTACTACCCGTTTTGTTAAAAAAAACAACAACTAATGAACAAATGATACAAAGATTGTTGGAGACAGAGACACTACCCTCTAGCGGACTGAAGTGGATGGCCTGAAAAACACATGTGAATGTTGACAACTGCGGTGTGTGGGATAGAAGACACCGGAGTGGATTTTTACTCCCACGGGAAAAAAATCTCAGTCCAGGATCGCAGTATGAAAAAAAAAAAAAAAATCCTGTCCCATCCCGTCCCGCTGTGAAAGCGACTTCTCCCGTACCGCTCCCAATTTTAGAGGTCAGATACATTAAATAAGTAATAAATAAAGTTACATTTTCCTCATTTAACAGTTTGTCATCCCTCCCCCCTCAAAGGCTCTCTATTTTCTCAACTTTTTCTCCCTACTGCAGGGCTTTTGCACTTTTTTAGTTGTTCGCACCAGCACAGAATCTGGTTGCACCCTTGTTGGTGTGGTACAGCATGACCGTATTTGCTGAAGAATAGTCGTCTCAATTGGCATACTGTAGTTTCGTATGTAAAGGTTAACAGTGACTCAAGATATATTTGCAAAATATTTTGCTGTAATAAGAACTTTTGTTTTGCAACAAGCAGCGGCTGACGAAGCAGGTAAATTATTTCATATGACCTGAAAAAAAAAAAGACAAAAAGGAAACAATAGCTAAATTTGATAACATAGAAAATGCATGTTTAGCATTTTTAACACCTTAGAACAATTGAACATGAAAACATTTAACTTTTTATTTTTATTTTTTATAAACAGTACTGTTATTTTTATTTATATCCAGGACTTGACTAAAGTCTTCCGGCACCAAAAGTTTTTTATTCTAGCCCAAGGGGACTGGGTAGTATAACATATCATAGACTAATGTTTGACATTAAGCATGATATAGGCCTATGCCATTGTTTGGATTTTTATAGATATTAACATTTTAATGCATTGATGCATTTATTTCTGTTCGGGTGTGAAGTGCTCGACTGTATTCGAACGCAACTCGTGTTTCGGCGAGCGTTGTCAATGTTTAATATGACATTCCTGTTATGATCCGTTTGGACCAGCGATCGCTGCTAGTGAAGTTCGACGGCCGTGAACGTGGCAAAGTACACACCCAAACTCGGATATTCAGAGAGGACCGATTTACCATGCACGACGCGCGTCACATGGGCTTATTCAGCCTTGTGCACGCAGTTTGACAGACGGACACAGTTGGAGCGCCTTTGCTGCTTGCGCGATTGTAATGTCAGCCTCCAGTGTGGGATATCTTGGAAACGGCATGACGTTCATGTCAAAAAGAAATACGGTTGTCCGCCGAGCCACAAACACACATTCGACAATTCACACGCAGAGTCATGATAAATGCACACACAACATTTAAAAAAACACATGTGAAAATCACCAATATATTTGTGGATCTGAAAAACACCTGAACATCGCGGATGCATTTGTGACTAATTTTGAGGCAAATCTCTCCCCATGTTCACCTGCTGCTGGTCGTCTACCTGCACATCGCACCATCAACATATTCTTCAAAGGTACTGCATGTTGCTTGTTCGTTCCATTTTCTTCTATGTGGCATTATGCCTCTGATGGCTCGAGAGGGTCAAAACATTAGGGACACCGGCACAGTCTAATGACACATGTTATTATATTATAAATATACTTTGTTTAAATCGTGTCTGTTAGACCTATTTGAAAAAAATATTGAAGTACATTAAAATATACTGTATATTTTTAAGTAATTTTTTACACTCATTTTACAATACTTTAATGTTTAAAATTAATACATGTGATTTCTCTGTATTAAAGGAATCTTCAATTCAAAGAGTTCTCAGGTGCGTAAAGGACTGTTTTTACTTTCCTTGGCAACCTGGGGCTTTGTGACTACAGCGTGGGCTGCTCAGTGTTGCTAACTTAGTATCTTTTTTGCAAAAATGTTGTGACTTTTCTAACTCCTATTTGTTAAAAAAAATGTTTTTTTTAATTTTTTATTCCGACATGTAAATAAATGTAAAAACTCAAAATAAATAAAAACACCTTTAAATTATTATGACACGACGTATCTAAATTGATCCTGAACAAAATAATATATTATTAGAGTTAGTGCTGTCAAGCGATGAATCCGAACAAAATCTTGGAATTTCGATTCAGAGGCTGTTCAAATCTCTTTCTTTGGTCCTTGAATATGATTCTTTGAGTATGTGGGGATGGAGCCTTTTCTGTTGCCGGTCCTTCCTTTGGAATGACCTTCCATTAAATGTCAGGCAAGCCCCCTCTCTGTCCATTTGTAAAACTCGTTGGAAGACACATTTCTAGTCTTTGACTTTTGATCCGATGTGAGACTGACACTTTTTGGCTGTTTTCCAGTGTCTACTGTATATAGTCATTTGTGTTTTAATTTATTGCGTTCACTTGTTATATTATTGCTATTGTAATGTAAAGTGCTTTGTCAGAGCTGTTATGAAATGCGCTATATAAATAAAGTCGTATGGTATAGAATACAACCGTTGACCGATACGCCAAAGACATACAAGTAATATGGCATTTGCATTTGGCTTTGCAAAGTGCACAAATTGTTTTGGATTTCTCCAATGAGTAACTTTTTAAAGTAAAACTACATAGAAGTTCATCTTTGTCTGTCTTTGCGCCAGTGACTCCTCTAAAAATTGGCTGCAAGGTTAGCTGTCACAGGAATTAAATAAAACTGTGTTCTTTTTTTTTTTTTTCAAAACGAAATTTAAATTAATCTCCAGAATTAACTCTTTAATTTTGACAACACTAATTAGAGTCCAAAATTGTATTAATGGACAATTTAATCTGCTATTCCCCCAATTAATAATTTCACATTCTAATACAAAGGATTATTTGGGCCACAGGGGAAAAGAACAAACAAAAATGTGTAATCTTACATCATAAACTTGAAAAGTTTTATAGTTTTGATAAAAGTTGTGTATTTTGGAAATGTAAAGTAATACTTAGCAGATAATGTCGGGTTGTAAAGTGACAAGAGTAAAGTGGCATTTTTACAAGGGGAGGAAAAGGAATATCAAGGGGAGCAGATTGCTGCCTGTTGGAGTTGTTTTACTTTTTGTGTATGTTTGAACAATATTAAACTACGTACTCTATCTTAGCACATGGGTGGAGTATTTTCAGTTGGAGGACTTTGAGGCCCTGCTTGAGCAGTTGATTGAAAGGAGCATGAGTTGCTCATTGGATATCAGGTGTGGAGGGAAAGCCACCGGCTGATTGCTCACACAGATGCATGACGTATGTGGGCACATTTGCAAATGTTACAAGTGAAACTATACCACCCTATTTTACTCATAATACGACTTGAATCTTAAAATAGATCATTTAAAACTTTTATGTACAGAAGAGTGTTACTTACTGCTTTTATTTTCTGCTTGACCAGATGGATGGAGGAGGCTTCGTGCTCAAAGGTGCAGCCGACAGACTTGTGGGACATGCGGAAGGGCAGGCCAAGCTGCATTTGGACCCATGTGAGTATTGAGCAGTGTCGTGTGCTATATCTCACCACAAGGTGGACTCAACTTCAACTTCTGCTTCATTCACTGCACGACACCATCGTCAGACACTTCTGGACATGTTTTTGAATGACAATGATGTGGGCCAAGTTAAGTTAGTTAAAAAATGTCATATTTAAAAAAAGAAAAGAAAAAAAAAGAAAAAGTATATCTATTTTTGACTAACTTGATTCACGTCAGTGTCATTTAAAAACATGTCCAGCAGTGTGTGATGGTGTTGTGCTGTACACTTAGTTTTTGTCCCAGTATGCTCACGTCCCCCTTTGGTGCCATAGTGTGTACGCATCATTTGATGTAAGTGACAGCACACATGAGCTTGTCAAGCAGGCAACACTTAACAGCTTCCATTGTCAATGTCTGTGTGTGCAACTTGAGTTAGCTCACATAAACATTGACTGGTGAAATGCTTTTAAATTGTCATGTTAGCTTCTCTGTCCAATAAATTGTTCAACTTGAATAGGAGCCTTTGTGTTTTATTGGTAAATCTGCCCTCATTTGAAGCCTTAATGCATGTCGGTTGCTGCAGTGGAAAACTATTTCAAAGGCTGCTTGAAGTCTTGATGTGAGAGTTGCACGTCAGTCACGACTACTTTGGACACAAGTGTCACATTACTACTCCTGTAGTGACTGAAGTGCAAATTTGAGCTGAAAACTCAAAAGTGCCTTCAAAAAAGCTATCTGCTGCTAAGACCGCCCCTAACTCCGCCCAGATTTTCAATCCACCAATCACAGGGCGGCTTGAATTTGCATAGCCAATCAAAATGCAGCTATTTGCATAGCCACGCCCACTTTCGACAATCCGACCAATCAGATCGCTTCAAATTTGCATAACCACGCCCACTTCAGAGCCCACCAATCGCTGCACTTCTAATTTGCATAGTCCTGCCCACCCTTTGACCAATCACAGCATTTCATCCGCATTGCTCCAGACCCACCAGCGAATCAGAAAGCTTTATTCGAGCCTTGCCACACCCACTTTCCAATATTCCTGGGCTCCAAAAAAAAAAAAAAATTGGGGGAAATTTTTTACAAAAAAAAAAAAAAACGTAGAAAAATTTTGAAAAAATATTTTTGATATTTTTTGGGGGGTTGGTTTTGTTACTGTGCTTTAAGGTTTTGTGATTTGTGTAAGAATGAAGTTGAGAGTTTAAGTGTCATTTGTAATCAAGCTTTATTTCTTTTGCAGAGTAGACAATCGCAAACAAACAAGTTACAAGTTGGATGACAGTCTGCTTGTTCCAAAGTGCTGAAGTGGTCGGCCAGCCAGAAGACGAAGTTGCAAGTTGGATGACAGTCTGCTCGTTGCGAAGTGGTCGGCCAGCGAGAAGAACTTGAACAAGTGTGGACCTAAGACAAAAAAAACAAAAAAAAAAAACGCATCTGTGAGTCAAAAGTTAAGTCAACATCTGGTGCAGAAGATGTTTGGGGCTTGAAACCTACCAGCGATCAAGACATCACAGGTGCGTTATGATGGATGGTGATCTTGTTCCTTGCTGCAGAGAAAGGGGAAGAAAAACCAAAAGTATTTGGGTCAGAAATGTTGTCATTAGGATTGTGCAGTGAAAATAATTTTAAGGGCATACCATCAAAGTGTAAATGTCTCCCATTTCTTCTCAGGCTGCCTCCAAGTTTGGCTTCAGCACCTCGTGGATGAGCAAGCAACAAGAGAGGCAAAAGTGTTGCTGCTTGTCGCTGGTACTCCATCGTTCGCCACACTGGACACAAGAACAAATCATTAAACTTTGTCGAGACAACTGAAACATGCTAGCTGAAATGAAATGTTCCTTTTCTTACCAGCAGAGGACTCATCCTCAGACACTGATTCATGTTGCAGCTCGTAGCACTCCAGTGGCGCCATCTGCAGGACAAGGAACACGTGAGAAGAAAAAATTACTAACCTGAAATGCAGTCATCTGGAACACCATGGAGACAAGTTGGATGAAATGTAAAGACAGTCTCCTTGTCGCTGCATGGTGAAGTCATCAGTTGGCCAGCGTGTGGACAAAGATAAAGACATGTGAGTCAAAAGCTTATGGCATCAGCAACATACCATGAATGTATAGTTTCACCTTTAATAACATGGCGAATCATTTTTAGTTGACTAAAATATTTTTTTTTTTTTTCACTGTAGACTGGAACCTTCCACTGCAGCAGCTGGTCGATCTCCTGAAACTCTGGACTGGCGCAGAGACTTCTCCCGGATGGACAAACAACGGACCAGACAAGCTGCTATTTTTTAGTAAGTTTATTTGCAAGTCTTAATATTGACAAATGGGCAGCTTTGAGGACCTTCCACATTTAGAAACATTTCTTTGCCCAGCAGGTGGAAGAGTCCCTGACGGCACTCTTACTGGAAGCTGCAGTGAATGCCAAGTCCAAGAAAAAGCAAGCGAGTGCTCTTTCAACATGCAGAGTTTTGTTGCCCGTTGAACCGGCCAGAAAGTTGATCATTGCGCCACCTAGAACAATAAACAGTCAAGTACTTTGATTCATTAAGTTTGTCTTTTGCAACAGGTCCCAACCTTGATGAAGGGAAGCTCGACTTCACAAGTTGATCCATGATGATCAGGGTCTTCAAATCATGTTCCTTGTGGGTCGCTGTCCTGCCCGCTCTAACCCATCTGCTATACACCCGATTCAAATGATTAGCCAGCGTTTTAGGAGCCTGATCATTTCAATCAGGTGTGTCGCAGCAGGGAGACAAAACCGGCCCTCAAGGAACAGGATTAGAGACCGCTGACTGCAACTTTGGCAAAACTGCAGAGGAAAAAATGCTCACTTGATACACTGCCATCTTGTTCCACAGCTCTCAATGAAGCTCTGGCATGACTGCAAAAAGAGGGGAGGAGAAACAAGAAGCAGAAGTGCGGATGGGACACTGCTGGAAAGTCACATCGGGTCTCCTGACCCTCCTTCAGCTTCATCCAGAATCTTGGCTGGTGCTTCTTCCTGGAGCGATATTGCAGCAAACATTAAAGTTGACAATGATCGAAGTGTTGCCATTGAGTGTATGGACCCACCTGACTCAAGTGTCAAATCCAGGTCCAGAAAGTAAAACCCTGTAGCCGCAGGTGCTTCCACTCAACCGGCAGGTAAACGAGCTCCCCAGAAGCACCTGTGGCACAAGTCAAATTGTGGCTTCGTTTTTACTTACTGGACCTGGATTTGACACACCTTTGTTGAGTGATAAGCTCACAAGAGGCCCCTTGGTCAGCACATGCTGAAATAGTCAAACATTTGTACATGAATGAAAGAGTGTTTTACCAGTGAGGAGAGCAGAGCTGGACGCCTCTTCAACAGCACAGTGGCCTGACAGACAAGGGAACGTAAGCAGCATGGCTTAGCAACCTGACATTTGGTAGACATGCAAAAGTCTCATCACGCCATTTCCCAAAAAGACAGGAAGTCAGCCATTTTAAGGGTCATTATGTTTAAGAACTCAGCCTGTAGACAGAAATGAGACAACACGGATGCATGAATATATATACTTGATTTATTCAGTTTAATTGTGAAGTTGTCTACTTACCTTCGGCAAAACGGCACTTTCGTCCAGATGCTGGAAAAGGTTTGAGCAAATGCTTCGTTAGTCATTGTCACAAAAAGTAGCTGCATTACTGTTGAACATCAAGTTAACTATACGAATACATATTTTAATTATTGCATTCATCAGTTTATTAGTATGTACGTTGCAAAAACGCGTTTTGTTGCAATTTAAAGTTGTACGATGCGTTAATTACCAACGCAAGAGCAAACACTTAAGCTTACCATGTTAGCAAGGCGCAAGCACGCCAAAAGTGCTAGCTTAGCTCAAAATGAGCTAAAGCAGTTAGTTTTAAGAGACTATTAAAGATTGAGCACTCACCTTGTCAAAGTTACCAATAATCTTGTGGAGACGTGTGCGGAGCAGCCGGTGAACAAGGACGACCGGAGGCTGCCAGCAGCTGAGAAAGAATGATTTGTCTCTTTTTCCCCGATTTAAATAGGTTTCCGGTAATGACGTCACTTCCCGAGAAAAAAATTAAAAAAAAAAACGTTCATTTAACTCAGAAATTCAAGTAGTCGACGCTAGTAAAGAAGTTGTGTTACGTTGAAAACGCGAGCGAAATAATAGATGATCATAAACGCATGCCGGGGCTCGAACCCGAGTTGCTTGCTTATGAAGTAGTGATGTATTCCACTTGACTGTTACCCAGTCGCAAATGTTGTCTCTCTTAGTAGTATATATTAGATATGAGGACGCAATGTAAAGGAGAATGCATGAATTAATGCATAAATACAAACAACCGATCCGTCGTTGGAAGATCTGACATGGTCGAATGGTTAGTGTCGTGCCTTGGCATCTAAGAGACCCGGTTTCGGTTCTTGCTTTGGTCTCCATTCAATTTGTAAATGGAACAAAGAGTGAGGATCGAACCCGGGTTTCCGGAACACCAAGCCACGTTTTATACCACTCGGCCGTATTATTGGAGAAAATTCAAAATTTTTTTGTGTATTTATTGGATTATGGTCAACAGTTGGGACTTGGCTGCAGTCTTCCAAACATCCATCTATGCGGCCATTACCCGAGCCGCTCATCCTCAGTTACATGAAAAAAAAAAAGAAATGTAATTGGGGAGATGATTGGCGTCCCTCATGAAGTGGTCACTTACACCGCTAACATTCCACGTGGACTGTGTGATGACACTCAAACCGAACAAATAACCCCCCTCAACCCACCAGTGTTTACTACCACTAACTTCATGATGTCATCCATCGGGAGAGAGTTTGCAAAGTCAACGTGGTTTGAAATAGAAGACGAACATGACAACGAGGCAGTGTAGTTTGTTACTTTGCTTTATTGGTGATCGTAAATGAAGTGCTTGACTAAAACACACAAGTGTCTTCTTGTCTGCTTCAGTCACAAACAGTTCGTGTTTTAGTTTCAAGATGCTTTGTCGATACAGCAGTTTGCTGGGAGGTTGAGCAGCGTCTCGTCTCTTTAGTTGGAGTGGGTGGGTCGCTACTGGTCCGACAGGTCTGTAGCCTTCACCTGCAACACACAACGAAACATGGTGAAATCAATTTTAATAAATGGGAAGACATTCCGACTGTTGCCATGGTTACAAGGCATCGCAGTCGTTAGTATTATGAAGATACCTTCACATTTAAACGCTAATGCGCTGTCCTTTCCCGTGTCCTCGTTAATAGTTATCATAGAAAAACATAATTATACAACACCCTAGACTGCTCCCTGTGTGCTGTTTAAAAGTGTATTTACTGTAAAATCGGTGATAATTATGTCTTTCTTTTACTGTATAATAGCATTTAGCTAGTGGACGTTCGTTGTTTAACCACTTGTTTTACACGCCAGTGTTGCATGGAACAATAGCTTGGAGTGACAAATAAACAACTTGAAGTATGAATGTGTGCCTCTTATTTGTAGAAGTGGTTGAGAAGTGCCCTGCCCTGGGATAATCTTGAATGTAGTAGATCGACGAGACCACGTTAAGGTAATTTGCCTGAATTCAGATGACTACTACTGTTTGACTATTGTACACAAACTTGTGTATTGTACATACACATTTGACAAGATCGATATCAGACTTCGATTACTGGTCAGTAATCCATTCTTCCTGTTGACGTTTCTAATCTCCAATCACACGCAATTTCCCGCACACTCGCCTGCCTGTCTAAAGTCTAAGTGTATTTCTCCATCGCCAGAAATTGTTAAAAGTCACTTAAAACTTGCAGTCGCGTAAACTATCAAAATGTTTACACTCACTAGCTGCATTCGCAAAGAGGAAGCACGCGTCCGCCGCATGGGATTGTGGGATACACTGCTAATTTTGCCACCGTGGTCGGAGCACACGATTGTGAACAAAAACAATACATAATCCAATTTCACGCTTGTATTTTTATGCAAAATGGGTCACATTTTATTTTTCAAACCATCTAAAATGATTGTTGTTTTCAGATTTTAGTTTCAAAATTGGAAATATAATTCATAGAACATCCCTAAATTCTAGTATTTGTTTAATTAAATTTCTTTAATGTAATCTTAATAGAGTATTTTCTTCTTTGCGCTTATTGGTTGGTCCGAACAAACCTCTTCCGTTCAGCAATGTTCTTGTGATACCTAGTGTGAACCACACTCACAGCATCTGGTTCAAAGGGCCGCTCCAGAAAATATTTGTTGAAGCCATTGTCTTGTTTACTTAGGCTTATTGAGAATATCAAACATGAAAAGAAAAAAAAAAAAAAAAAAGGAAAAGCAGAGGTGTGTCCCTGTAATTAGTTTATTTTTGGAGCAATCATGAAACTGAATTGGAATCTTGTAAATCACTTGCAATGTTTAATGAGATTTAAAAATAAATAATTTAAAAAATGACTAATAATCAGGTGTAAATAGGAGAAACTAGAATTCTAACTCTTTGCTGGGTTAGCATTAGAGTGATAAAATTATATATAGGTAGGTGTATTGTATGTGTAAGATAATGATTTGACTTTATGCATATGTGTGAGAATGTAAGACAGTTTTTGGGTTGACTTCCCCTTGAAGGTGAGGTTGGAACAACATAAAAGAAAGCAACAGGCTCAAGAAGTACGTCTTTATTATTCTAAATACAATAGACTTGAACATTCAACAAAATGCAACCCCTCTAGACTTGACAGGTAACAGGAATCAAAAGATAGATCCGGGGCCAACTGAAGTGTCATGCAAAAAGGTCAAAATTGATTCCATCCGATAATATATGTAACCTGCACACAGAAACATGTCGGCTGCTCAGCGGGGGGTAGCCATCATAATTTGGCTCATTTTTGCAAAGTACCATCATTTTTGCCCAGGCCTGTTTCATGAGTTTATGATGATCATTTTTAAAATAAAGCTGTTCAACCATAATTCAAAAGCTATTTCTGATTTTCATTAGTTAGCCTATCCCAGCTGTCTTTGGGCAGTAGGCGGGGGACACCCTGAACTGGTTGCCAGCCAATTGCAGGGTACACAGAGACAAACATCCGCACTCACAATCACACCTAGGGGCAATTTAGAGAGTCCAATCAACTTACCGTGCATGTTTTTGGAATGTGGGAGGAAACCGGAGTTCCCGGAGGAAACCCACGCAGGCACGGGGAGAACATGCAAACTCCACACAGGGTGGCCGGAGCCGGGATCGAACCCACGACCTCTGAACTGTGAGGCGGACGTGCTAACCAGTCGACCACCGTGCCGCACTTCCAGAAATCTAAAACCAATATATGAGCCGTATTTCGATTTATGTCTCGTGATATACAGTATTCTATTTTTTTAGAATTAAAAATTGAACATCAAACTGTTTAAAATTAAGAATTTTCTTACTCGTTCCAGACACCAAACTAGAAAATCAAGCTGTATTTCAATTTTGATATTAAAACAAAATCAAATAATGCGTCGTTTTTCAATTTTTAATATCTTTCAAACGTAACATCCAATGACCGAAAGAGACACAGACCCTAAAAATGCAAGAATTCGTGTTTTTCTTTTTTGTATTTTTTTTCCCAGCACCCACACAAGGTGTTCTTAGTGAAAACCACAATATACTTTTTTTTGGACCTTGGAACAGGTATACATTAACCGTGTAATAAGGTGTTTTCTAGTTTCTCAGAGCTGGCTGCAAACAAATGAATAAAAAATGATTAGTATTCTTCTGTTAACATTTAAGGATAGTAGACTACATAGTGTAAGGAGTCATCATTTAGCAGCAGGGGGCAGTATATGCTCAAATGAACATCAACAATGTCGGGCAGATTGTACCTTCCAATGCAAACTCACTCACGACATTATAGCTGCACACGAAAAACATTCAATATACAATCCATACAAGTCAAGTGGTCTGTTGCCTAAGGGAAAGGGCTACAACGGGCACATTTCTAAATTGTCAGAATGGATAATGGTCTCTCTACTTTCACTCAAACTCAGTGGAAGGCCAGGAGGCAAAGCATCATGCAAATGCTCCATAGGCAATTCATCAGTTCTTGCTGTCACCGTGCTGATTAATGATGGAGACTCCCAGTACACACTCACAGCTTTTGTCAGCTTGTCAGTCATATTTTGATGAAGGAATTAAATTTCCCCTAAAGGCGCAGTGCTCCTACTTCTATTACTTTCCCGCACAGCTGCAGCACTAATATCCTATTGGCTTAACATTTAATTACTGTAGAGAAGATGCTGGGATGCCGAGCAGCCTTTCAGGCATGGCGCTGAGACTGTAAATGCTCTTTAACAATGACGTTGTATCTTCCATTTGTGATAAATGATAAACGCATTTCTTTTTAAACACAAAAATCGATGCTCAGTAATATAATCAAATCTAGCCCCTGATGAATGATCTTATATCCTCATTTGTCATCCATCTGGGCCACTTCTGCCCAGTGTGGCTGTATTTATTTTAAATGGAATATACGGTATGCATTTTTGGGTTGACTGCACATACAAAGAGAACTGTTTTGGCTGCCTTATTCAGATACGTAAGGGCAACTACAGGGTGTCCCAAAAGTCACTGCACCCTTCATTGTTTCTGTTTTGTTTCACATATCTTTCAAACAGACTTGAGGCCATCTGCATTTGACAACTACCGGTAGGCCTTTGTAGTTTTTGTAACGTACCAACCTCAGATTGTACAGGGTTAGGCAAAATGATCTGACACATTTGTAGGTAAAATAAAAGGCAAATAAAGTAACAAAAAAGTGTTTTTATTTTCAAAAAGTACATATAATGCCATACTGCTTCATCATATTTTAAAAATTAAATCAGTCAAATGGGATCCATTATTGTCCGCGTATAGCATAGCATAGCATAGCATAGCATAGCATAGCATAGCACAACACAACACAACACACACAACATGATCGTGTTTTGAGCTGGTACGGGATCATGTCTACCAAGATTGAAGTACAAACGGAACGCGCGTTGTGTTGCAGTGCCAGACTTGTTTGTTTTGATAAACGTTTCCACAATGAAAGCGCGATGCTCACCAGTCCAATTCATTGCAGCAACTGAAAAAGAAACGAAAAAACAATGGCATTATAAAGAAACAAAACAAAATGGCACTATATGGAAAAATTGCATTTTTTTGTAATTTTCGAAAATAAAAACACTTTTTTGTTTCTTTACATTATTTAACCGACGAATGTGTCAGATCATTTTGCCTTTCCCTATGACAATCTTCCACTTGAACGCCGCTCCGGTCACAATTGTTCAGTCTTGCTTACAAAAAGCTGTCAAATGCTGATGGCCTTCCGTCTGTCTGAATGATACATGAAACCAA
The DNA here is from genome assembly GCF_054856515.1 of Filicampus tigris. Lineage (NCBI taxonomy): Eukaryota > Metazoa > Chordata > Actinopteri > Syngnathiformes > Syngnathidae > Filicampus > Filicampus tigris. The sequence continues at coordinate 9,146,973 of NC_141232.1, forward strand.
ATAGAAAAAAGGAATTGTATGGTGATTTTTGGGACACCCTGTATTGAAAACTCCTCTCAGTGAATTGCAGTCCAACTATACCACTGCAATGTATCAATCTATTCATCCATTTGCTACTCATCCCACAAATCAAATGCTGACTAATCAGAGCAGTGTTACCTCATGAGCTAGCTTAGTAACAGAGCTCACACCACCAAATTCTACTACGAGCCACACCTTCTGCCCCAGATATTTACAATAGAATCATGTTGGGTCAAGCCGGTACCATACGCTGTGAGAGCAACATTGGCCCTATCACTACACTCAGTCTCACGCCTTCAGCAGATGGTTCCACCACAGGAATGGGCGACGAAATGATGCCTTCCGTTCAGACTTTCTGCGTTGTTTCATGTATGAGTTCTGTCTCTCAATCTCGTGCATTTTTTGCAGTTCTGGCCCAAACATAGCCACCAGGCGCCAGGAATCCTGGGTAGAGCAGCAGGAGGCCTTTCAGTCCTCCCACCTGACCGTCAAAGCACGTTTGAAGGTCATAGTAAGGACATGCTCGTTGCCCATGACCCCCCTCCGAGTGCTCAAGAAGGAAGAGTTGGACAGAGGATGATAAGAGGATTAAATATAAACAAAGGGATGGAATTTGGCTAGGGGGGTACTAAGAACAGTACTTGCAGACAATAGGTGGACGCCATAGTGTTCGTATCAGAATTAAATTGGGGAGCATTAAATACGTTACTCAAAAAACCCACCCAATGAAATACTGCGGGATGTGCTTTTTATCTTACTTTCAATGACTCCTCCCACAGCCGATGTACTACACCACATAGCCAACAAATACTGCCAGACACATTGTAAATCTTCACAACTTCAATACAGTTTTAGTAAGGTGCAGCAACATAGTAGTGCTATGATTATTTTTATGGCAGAAAATTGGTTGCTAGGCAGACTTCATTACAGATTTGGGATGCGCCCAGTTCCGGCTGCGCATTCTCAAGTCAAGTCAACTCAATTTGACGTGCAGACGTGCTAACCAATTTCTAAATTGCTACCCTTTTTTCATAACATTCAATATGTCAGTTTTCTGTAAATAACTAAAAAAAAACAGAACAGCGTCAGTGAGTAGTTTTACATTATTTTTGTTTTACAATTTGAACCATTATTTTTGTTTTACAATTTGAACCATAAACAACTTAATTCACTTGACATTATACTTGACTGTAAACATTGTGTTGGATTTACGTGGTTACTCTGCATTTTTTTTTTAGTTATTTATCCATATTTGTAGAATATCTCAAATTAGTTTTTTTTTTTAATATGATGATGATAACAAAATAATCTCTTTATGCTCAACAAGGCCGACGGTTTAGCTCTGTGGTGGAGTCCCGCATCATTAGATCTCTATTGATCACAGACAGTTGTACCTGAAGGCTCCTCATTAGATGTTGGGTCTTATATTTAATCTTTGTCTGTCACAAGGGATTCTCATTCTCTCGGCTTCATTGTTATTGACCCGTACATTGTCTACCGATTGCCATCGGATCAATACATTCACCCTTTTTTCTTTTTTAATCTGTACATATCCAATGTTAAAGTCCATCATGTCTTATTGATTACAAACTTTATTGTTATGGGAGACTTTAATTACATGTCAGTGTGTTTTGATTTAATGAGAAGAATAATACAGTGTGAGCTTCTTTTTAATTGCATGCCTTGAACTACAGTTTGATGGAATATGAGTCATTTTTTATTTGATTCATTTTACGCACAAAACGGCACCCTCCAGCATTCTCCATCTGCTTTCCTCTCCAAGAAAGTGCTGATAATGCGGTCTCGTGTTACATCTCGCCTACCTCTTCCCTTTCATGGCACGGGCTTCCACCCTATGAATTATGTATCTGATTAATTAGGCTCGTCATGATAGCGCATGGTCAATTGGTAATTCCTTTCCGTTCTAGTTCAAACAAAAACGAGACCGCTTTCGTCCCTCCCCCCTCGCTGCCATTATTGTCGGCTGTGTAAGGGATGAGAGGGATGGTATTTGTTGCACCCCCCCCCCCCCCCCCAGGGATGTTGCCGGGCATTGCACATGGGAACACAATGAAATAACAAGATAACAAGATAAAAGCCTCGTGTCGGGCTTCAAAGTGGAACGATGGTTGCTAGAACAGAACAAGCAAGCATTCATTGGCAGCAGCCAGAACCAAGCACGCATTCATGAGATGATGTGTGTATATTGATGCACTCATGAATATGATGCTGTCGATATACAGTACAAGCATCTAATTTGCAAGTGAAACGCAACTCATCTTCCAGATGAACCTCAGGTCATTAGCTGGTCAAGATCCTCAAGAGTATAGATTAATATTTGATGAGGATGAGCCATGGGTTAATAGTCGGTTGCGGGATTCAGCTCCACCTGCCCATATCAACTTTTAATATCAAGTTCTCACTGTGAAGTTAGTACATTCAGTTTCTTGAAGACTATTTGTGGAAGTCTAAACTCAACTGCCCAACTGATGATGTACAGCGTATACTTGCACAGTGAATTGGTCCAATAATTGAGAAGCTCATGGACAATATGATCCAAAGTAACCAAAATAAAAAAGGTGAGTACACATCTTAGGTTGACCTTGTTCTCTTACTTCGCAGTTTGTGATTTTGGGGTTTTCTCTGCCTTTTTCAAGTGTGTATTATTTCATTGTAGTCCCACTAGTTGAAACACAGCATTCTGATTAATAGTGCTTTTGTGCAATATGAGTTAAGCAGCAAAATCCACCCCTTTTAGCCATCTCTGGGGCGGCCATTTTGTCACTTCTGTCGACTGAAAATAACATCACAACTACCCGGGGCTCAGGCAACGACCAATCACAGCTCGGTTGCTTTCTAAAGCTGAGCCGTGATTGGTCGTGACCTGAGCCACGGGTAGTTGTGATGTCATTTTCAGTCGACAGAAGTGACAAAATGGCCGCCCCAGAGATGGCTAAAAACGAGTGGATTAACTCTTATTCCACAAAAGCAATATTTATCAGAATGCCTTGTTTCAACTAGTGGGCTTACATAGAACATATTCTTAAAAATCTATGTTTGGGTTGATTTCCCCATTAAGTCAAATGTTCAGTGCTGCATGCACCTCAGCATCACCATCAGGTCCATATCCTACACCTCTATTAGCATCTGGCTGCTGCCACCCTCAAGGACAAGGGTAAACTGCAGCATGCTTTACTCTGCGGAGAAAGTGATCGGATTCCATCTGTCATCCCGACAGGACCTGTACCCCTCCAGGATCTACAGATGTGCAGTAAAGATCATGCCCGAACCCATCTTATCACATTTATCCCGGGCACATTCTGTCATGCTTACAAAAGGCTACCTAAAACATGTTAAGTCAGTTCAACCAAATGCTAACTCAACTTTATGTACACTTGACTTACATTGATAAAGGTAAGACAAAAAAAAAAAATCTGGTCATACGCACACAGTCACATAGTTATGAATAAAAATGAAGACATGAATTTTCATTGACAAAACAAGAAACGTTTTCTCATCTTTACTTTGTCTGGTTTGTATCATATTTTTAAACTGTATGTAGACATCTGGTTAGCACTCTGCGACTTCTCAATGCCATTCTTTGTCACGTTTAGCACCGAGCAATCTCAAGGTGTAAATCCCCGACAAATCTGTTATTCCTGCTGGATACCCACCCTCACCTTGCTCAAGGTGCTAGCTGTGCAATAAATTAACATTTGTTGTTATTGATCCACGCTGTGCCTACTTAACTGGAATGTGGTGTATCATTCGGACAGTGGGCCACGCGTGACTCATCTTCACGACCGGAGCGAAGGAATGTTTTGATGCTAAGGTATCTGATTGTGGAGAATTTGCACAATATCCTCGCTCACATTTTACTCTTTGATTACACTGGGACGCAAAGGGGGAGTTATTGGGAGGTACTTTTGTCGTCCTTTTGGCCTCTTATTGATCGCCGGCTTCAATAGCTCGATATTGATTGTCTCTCTTTCGCTGCATTGATATCAGTCATGCACCTGTCCACTGATGCTCTGTGGCCAGTGTTGTGTTTTATGCGTGTCAAGCAGGGAGATTACAGACAAGTCACTAAAGGCCCTGGGACGAAATGACCGAGCGTATGAGAGATGAAACGCAAAGCTTTGAAATCGGCGACGCTGTTCCTCCCCACCTCTGATGAGCCGTAAAACAGTGTCACGTCGTAATAAGTGTACAGTATACGTCTGTGTCGCTTGATTCATTTTCTTGTAATCACATTGTGCGCATCTGTGGGAGGCATTTAGTGTTTGTGTCTGTCTGACGGATCTTGCGTAATCATGCAAATCAGCTCCGTGTGTGATGCTTTCTAGCAAGGTTCCCGCTTCCTCTTTGTGAAACTACTTTTTAAGATGTCAGGGATAAAAAGCAGCGGCAATGTCTGCGTAACTTATAGCATATAAGTCATGTATAGTGTTGTACAAGTATTGAACATGAGTAAGCCAGGATGTACATGTGGTGGATTTGCATTTGTAAAAGTGCATTAGACTCGAGCGTCATATCTACGTTGGATTAGTCATGTCATACATCAATTATATGTCGTACATTTATGCTATTGTTTAATGTGGTTCATCATGGAATTCGTACGTCGATGTTTGTTATGTCCAAGGGTGTGGTTGAGTGTGTTTTGTTTAGATGAAGTCAATGAGTAGTGGCATTTGCACCCATGCGCACTGAAATGGAAAGTACGACGCGGCCTGACTGACAAAACACCTCAGAACCGTGAGTGGATCCACTCCGCAACTCCTAAAGCATTCGGAACACATGAATGTGTCACCCCCAAAAAATTGGGACTCAATTCCGCAAAACTGATGGCTCAATCAGACAATCGGCACTTGCCACTATTGTCAAGAATCACCTTTTTATGCCGTCCAATTCTGATGCCATCTTTGCCAGCTGGCGACGCAAAGGCCCGGCACAGATTAGAAGCCTTTATGTTTATCAACCTTTGATGATTTCAAGATTTCATTTACCCTGACATCAATGACAGATGCAATAGGTGCAAACAATCGCATGCAAATCACACACACGTTTTGGTCAGCTCCTAATCTCTTCATCTTTTGGCATCGGGTCTTTGATACATTTTCAGTGGCGCTTAACGTGGATTGTGTCTTTGAACTGTGCACAGCCCTTTTGCTTGCCCTCCCCATTCTGTCAGCGGCTTAAAGTGGTGTACTGGCCTTTAAGACACTGTTAGCAAGACGGCTAATTTTTTATTTAAGTGGAAGCATGCTTTCCCCCCCAAGCCTAATAGCTGGGTTCGGGAGGTTCTGACCATAATAAATTGGAAAATGAGATTTTCGCTTTCCTGAGCTGGTGGTAACTTCAGTAAGAACTTTTTATTTAATAATAATAATAATATAAATGTTTTTATTGTATATTCATTTGTTTAACTAATTTGTGATATATTAGGGGTTTGTGTGAATGTTGATGTATTAGTGGATGTTTGACGTCTATTATTGTATTACTAGGCAGTCTTGTCACACACAAGAATTTAATCTGTTTTGGCCGATTTAAGGTGCATCTCTATACTTATACTTATTTGAACACATTGTATCAAGCTATCAAGCCTATGGAAACTCTGCAAGTATCTTCACGAGGGACGGGTATCATAAGCAGCATGATCCATCCATTATATTATATGTAAATATGAGTATATAGAGATAATTCTGTGTTTGGCATTTCAAATGTCTTTCAACATCAGACTTACAGGAGTACGCATCATTTTCAAGGATAATTAAAGTTTTAGCATGATAAAATATAAAACAATATTTTAAAGTAAGGGGGTGCAACAGAATGTTGGTCAGAGTGAACTTTGAGACATTTTGGACCATTCGGCATAGTTGATTGATGCAACACTTTGGGGTGGAAGCTTTTTCATTTTGATGGCAGCTCAAATACATTTGAGCCTCTGTGAATGCGCGCTTTTAATGCCTAATAACATCCAGCCATTGTGCTTGGACTAAATCATAAATGGGATGTTTAATAGCCGCCATATTACCAGCTTAGTCGACAACACAGAAAGCCATCCATTAGCACTTGTCCACATTCACGTCATGGGGGTGCTGGGATCTATCCCAGCTGACTTCAGGCAAAAATGGGGTTACACCCTGGACTAATCACCAGTCACTCTCAGGGCACATGGACAAACACTCAGATTCACTCCAATTTAGAGACAATTTAGAGTCTTAACTTATCCTTACATGCATATTTTTGGGCCGTGAGACTAAGTTGGAGCGCACTGGTAAAACATGTAAACTCCACACAGGAGTCGACTCGAACCCAGAGCCTCCCAACTGTGAGGCTGACGTCCTAACCACCGTTCTGCCAGGACAGAAATATTTCAGTTTAAAAAGGTGAATAGGATCTTGAATTCCTATCATCATGAATTCAACAACAATGTCATTGGAAGCCTAATATTAACCTCATTGTCAAGTTAGCATGCTAATTTCGTACATGCTAATTTAACATTAATAATAAATTCACTCGAAAGACCCTTTCATGTGACATCAGACTACATCCCCTCACACCACTGACAGGGTGATAATTGACTTTCAACACCTGTGTTTGCCAATGGAATAAGATGAAATAAAACAATTAACAATGAAAGGTAAAGTGAAATTAATGATGTGTCGTTATCAAATCAAGAAGTCGTGCATCAGTGCATCAGTTTGTCGCGCCCCGCTGACAAGCGGACGATTAATTATTTTTTATCTGTCTAACAAAAGGTGACTGAACTGCCTTTGTAGATTTGATCTTTCCTCCCACATTCCAAAACCATGCACGTTAAGCCTCATTGAAGAATCAAAATTGTCCATAGGTGTGAATGGACAATTTGATGTTTGTCTGTATGTGCCCTAACGCTGGCTGGCGACCCCCTCCGGGGTGTACCCTGCATCTTGCTGGGATAGGCTCCAGCTCATCTGCGACAGTGATTAGGACAAGCGCTACCGAAAATGGATGCTTGGATGTCTAACAAGCATGGCACCTTGTGTGATCAATAGACTAAAATCCAACTCTCGCAACTGAGCGATTCAACCATGGCGAGCTTAAAGCAACGCTAGACAGACTCAGGAAAGCGTGAAGAAGCAGGGAAACACAGCATCTGAGGACAGCGACAGAAGAAGTGTGAGAAAAAATGTGAGAAATTCGTTTAAATGACAAGGATCCTTCTTTTTGCCCAGTTTTGAAAAAACAACATTTCAGGTGAGATGTAATACATGTTGGCAATCATGAAAATACCAAAAGGATCACAATAAATGTAATCAGTCGTCAATGTAATAAGAGAGACAAGATACAGGTGGTAAAAAGTAGGACAATGACTGACCGGGGGGGAATTCCAGAAGATGGGAAAAAGCAAATTAGGAGCCCAAAATACAAATAAGGTAGTTCCTGGAGATACGAGTTTAATTTGTTCTGTGACCACGCTGAGTTGAGTTCACTGACATCCTACAGTGCTCGTAATCTTTAATTTTTGCAAGAAAATCAAAGCAAACAGTTGGCCAAATGACGACCCGCATCTAAAAAAAAAAAAAGTTGTATAGTAGATCGTGTTTATGAAGGGACATTGGGCTAAAGTGAAAGTCATTTCTGATATCAAGATACTCTATGTGAGACTTGAGAAAACAAGCAATTCAACTATTCTAAACAACTGTGACTCATTGAGGATACCAACATTAAGCATTTTACATTAAATGTATCATTATATATTCAGAACAATTTCAAACCGATGAAAAATAATTTTAGTCTCTAATTTGGAACGCATACATTATTATTGAACGGACTTTAATGAACTGCTCTCCCATACGCAAAGTCGTATTTCTCATCTAGTGCTTACCTCTAACATTGTCTTACATGTGCATGTGGCAGGGAAAAAAAATTATCGTCACTTTGGAAGTTGTTGGCTCCAATTTCACTTCCCGAGCCCCTGTGGATACACAACATATGCTCAGACTCTAAATAAGGACAATTTTCTTGTGCTAGTACAGTTTGGAGATAAGGGATGCACTACCTTGCTACTTTTCCTTTCAGTGTTTCATTATTCATTTCTTTTGGCATTTTTGCTGTTGTAAGTTGTCCGTCACTTCGTACAGTGCGTGAGCACAACATCAAGAACCAAAAGCAACTCACAGTACGTCTCGTTCCCATTTTCCCTCCTTAAACTTAATGAGCAATAAATAGTTATCATACTTCGTTTTGGGGCTGGAACAAATCAATTGAATTTCCATTCATTTCAATGGGAAACATTACCTTGATTTATGAATGTTTCAGGTTACAAACAGGATTACGGAAGTAATTTAAGTTGATAACTTCAGGTTCCAGTGTACTGGTTTTCATGTTGTATTGGGACCACATTTTCAACAACCACAAAAAACGCACACACGCGTAGGCACACACAGAGGGGCTGCTTGCCCAGTGTGGGCCTACAGTACACGCTCAGCAGAGCGCCTAATTGCACTGATAAATTTGAGAGGGGAAACAAAAGCTCCCGGGAAGCAGAGCACCTCACATGAACCTGCAGATGGAGGAAGGTGTTTAATAGGTGCACCTTGCAAGCACATTAACAGCACCGCACACACACTTAAGACTAAAGTGAGTTCACGAGGCTCAAAATGAACACCACTTCACCGTGTTTCACCACAGTAGGAGTTCACACCATCAGAATTTTTTTTTTTCCAGAGTTGAAAGAGTCCAGTGATGGAAAAAGTGCTTAAGTAACACTATCTTATGTTCCAATAGTCACAATACGTACCTTAAATGACAGATTGCTGTTTAAGGCCTTTCTTTATCAAGCTGCCAGTGGGCTGGACGTGTTTACGTTGTGCCCTGCAAGTTGGAACAATTGGTGAGAGGAAAAAAAAAAAACTCGATCTGATTGGCACTGTTCAGCAAATCGGGACCTTGTGAGAGAAATGTAAAAATGAAAAGAGCAAGACTGAATCAGCAGAAAGCAATGTCGATATGGAAGATAAAAAATTAACACTAACCCTCCAAGCTGAGATTCTTGGTTTTATGGATTCATGTTTAAAATAGGTGAACGCCACTCTACTGCCCCCTGCTGATGTGGAGGTGATATTCTTTTACATCTTGAAAATTATTCATAATACTCAATTTGATCAGACAATTTTGAAGAAACAACATTTTGCACCATTCTTCAAGGGCCTGGTAACTGAGTGCAATCTTTTAGAGCAGAGGCGTCACATTTAATTTCCTCACAGGACACATCATAATTATCGTTTCACTCAGAAGATCGTTATGACTGTGAATATTATGACTATATGACTCATAAATGTGAAATCCCCTCGTCATTCATTATAATGTATAGTACACAAGTGACACTGCATTTTATTGTTATTTTATAGATTTTTAACAACAAATTGTTTGAAATATGAAGTCATAGGAAAATAGTGACAACCAAACGTACAGTAAATGGAATATTGTTCACTATTGGTTTAGGGACTTTGTGGAAAGGAGTGCTTGTAAGAACCGTACAAAGGGGAGAAGATACAGCAGTTTTTGTACTGTTATTTTTTTTTTGCCAACACGAAAAGAACATTTCCAATCAGCATAAAACAGGAAAAAACAGGAAATAGTTAGTGCTTCAGTGGGCCACAAAATATGATGCGGCGGGCCAGATGGCCCCTCGGTCTTGAGTTTGGCCCTAAAGCCTTCTAATCTACCATAAGCGGTGAACATAATGAAATAGTTAATATTAGTCCACTAATATCTCAACACAAAAAAGCAAAACAATGAACTTTTAACCAAATAGACACGATTTGACCTGAGTAGTAATGAATTGAGAATTCCTTACAGAAAAATATATATATATTTAGTTAAAAAAATAAAGTGCCGTAGAGCAACTTTTTGGGGGGGATTCATCCATCAATGTGAGGAGACACGAGAGCCGTCTTTCATTCCTGTTTGTAGCCTTGCTTTGGTATTTGTAATCTAATGCAATCATGTGAGACTTTGAAATTCATGAGTATCTTGATATTTCGCCCTTCGCCACAACCTTGTCTCGTGCATAATGTGAATTTGAGTGCGTTTCTGAGTTAAAGGAGATGATCTGTCTCTTATTTTTACTCTCACTGCTCTTTGAGAGCATCGCGTGCAAGAGCGGCTGCAGCCAAAACCTCTTAACACAACAACCTAACACATCTCAAAAGACTCCTAACCCCGCCCCCACCCCCGCCCCTCCCCTCCCAAGGATGCAACGGCACCGCACATGAACCATGAAAATCCCTTGGCTCTTCTGACAGTGTCAATCACTTTGATGTGCTATTTGCATCTGCTACCTCACCTAAAGCATAAAAAAAAGCAAATTGTTGAAGTTTAATGCAGAATGCCGTCCAATCCAAACTATGCGCACACATTAATTTAAATATAAATATTCTTTGAAGTGCACTGAGATGATTAAAAGTGCAACCAAACATCGCTTTAATTGTATGCATACAAAAAAAAATAAACAAAAAACGCCGCCTTTGTTGCTTCGCATGCTCCCCTGATTTAGAAGGTAAACTCTTTTGTGCCATAGTAGAGTAAAGTTTATTGCAAGCGCAGCATTTAGAAAATGTTACTTTTGGCTTTGTAAGACATGATTTAGTATTTCTTCTTTTGTGCTCTCTAAAAAAATTGTGAACTTTTCTTCTGCTTCATACGACTGCTCGTTAGTTTTATTTTGGTGAAACAGTCATTTGTTACATGTAAAGTATATTCTCACACATTATGTTCAGCGCAATTAAGATAGTGGTGAGCCGTCTCTTCTCTTCTGGCCTGAAAACTATCAGAAGCACTGACTTAAATTTGCAGTGAGTATTAAAAATCTACACACCCCTGTTCAAATGCTGGGATTTTTTTTTTTGATTAAAAAAAAAAACACGACCAATGTAAAACATTTCAAAACGTTTTCCGCCGTTAATAAAATTGAAAAAACCCAACAACAACAAAATATGGAGTCAGTGTACAACCAGTTGTTCTAGTAGGCTTTTCTTGACTTTGACTCTAGCAGAAACCACCATCTCTATGTATTTTTAATTCAACTCACCAATGCTTCACATGAGTTGTACAGATTACAGGTCACAATTATGTAAAAATGTTTTGAAATGATATTGCGTGGTCTCCTTTTTTAATGTATATTTTTTTTAATTTAAGTACTTCACAAAAACCGAGCACTTGTGGACTTTATACTCACTGCATAACCTACATTAAAATATTTTTTCCAGGAAATTGCAAACAACAACAAATGAGCAATAAATACAATTCGACAGAAGCAATGGATAATAAAATGGCATCGTCAACTAAATTAAGCTCAGCAAAATGTTGCTTTTTTCCCTAGACTTGATCCTGCTTGTATTATGACTGTTTTGAGCAAGTGTCTTGATATGCTATGATGAACGATGAATTCTCGGGCATCATACAAGAGGGGTTTACGTGCACACTTTTGCGATATGGTGGTGGTGGAATTAAGTGAAGGATAAAGTTGGATAAGTCCCCACTGTAGGCCCAGGTACCAAATGCATGCCCCCCCCACCCCAATGATAAATGTAATTTATAGCTTAATGTTGACTGTATGTGATCAGTAAAGTTTGATTTGATATAGTTGCATCAAATAGGTCATTTTTCTTCCCAACGTGCTTTGTCAATCTTACTATTCTGTAGCAAACGTAAAAAGACGATCCCTCAGAAATGCTTTTTCCAAGTGTGAATACCCCCCCGCCCCCATGTTACAGGAAATTGCATAAGTCTGAATCCAAGCAGTGATGTGAATGCTCGAACTGGGATTTAAAATCTGCTTGTCGCAAAGGAAGCCCATCAAATGAGTGAAGCGCCGCAGTTCCTCACTGAATAAATCTTTTACAGCAAAACCCATTTCTGCAACACTGTTGCCGTTTCCATGTGTGTGTGTGGAGCCATTATCTCACAAACCAGCGGGCCAGGTGTTGAGGAAAGCTGTCAGCAATCCATCATGATGAAAGCACAGTGGCGCAGAAAGCAGCGGTGTCAGCACTGTTCCCAAGCTCAAGGTTTCCGCTTGTCACACCTCCCCTCCCTTGGCACATACAGCAAAGGTAAAGAAGGGGCAGAAGAAGCGAGGAGGATGCGGGGGCGCTGGGGCACTTGGAAGCAAGTTGTGAAGTGATAAGCTTCAGCCATTAGCACTGATCCTCTGACAAGCTTTGTAGACTCACACTGAGAGCTACAAGGGACGACACAGGGGTGTCCACAAAGGAGAAGATGGAAGATTAGTGGAGCCCAGTGTGGATGTGTGTCAGGAAAAGGCCATGAAGCACGGCTGCAAGCAAGTTGTAGCGCCCATGAGAGCTTTCAAAGGCGACTGCAGCTACATTTTGATGACGAAACGAAGTGTAAAAGAGAGAATATGCATTAGCGTGGCTAAAGCAATTAACAGGTAGATAAGTACACTTCTTCTGCATCACGATATCACGACACGCTACCAAGCAGTGACCCTTTAGTTGTGTTACATGAATTGGTGTGAAAGTTGTATAAATTGCGACTGCACCTTGAAGGTATCTGATTGGGTGCGCCAATGTCTGAATTTGATTGGACAAATGATTTGTGGGGAGGGGTCTGTTCTGTGTGGAGAATGGGTGTGGTCAAGCCTGTGTTTGGAGTTTATGCAGCAATTTTCGGAAAAAATGTCGCCTACAGCGGATTGAGAAAAGTATCAATGACGTCATTAATTCATTGACTTGATTATGATTGACTTCAAAAAAGTGTATAGTATACAGTATGTACACACAAAATCCACAGTTCGGTTCAGATCACATCTTTTGTTCTGGTTCAGTAAAAGGGGAAGTCAACCCCAAACGTTTCATTAAAAGAATATATATATATATATATATATATATATATATATATATATATATATATATATATATATATATATATATATATATATATATATATATATATATATATATATTAGCACAAAATATCTATCGCCGATACCATCTTGAATTTGACTCAGTATCGGCTCGGAAGGAAAATTGTCGGTATTGAACATCACTATTTAAAATTGTTGATTTACAGTCCAGTATCTTATGCAAGCAGCTCATCCCAATGACACCACAATCCTTTTGTTGTGCCACATTCACATGCTGGTTTTTTCTCAGCAGAGACTGATACCATCAATGCTTTAAGACAACCCCCCAGGGCACTTTGTCCTGATGGATTACTGGATGCCGTTTCTGTACTCAGCAGTGATGTACAGTATGCGTGTTTGCGCATGAGGGCAAATAGGAAATAGTGTAATAGTTATCGTAATGGGACATCACATGCAGCCTTTATCAGCCCGTTTAAGACTTAAGCTTCAAAAAATGAACATTTTTGTTGGCATGGCTCTTTTTGCTTTTTTTTTTTTTAATAACTGAATTCATTTTATGAATGTTAGTTATGAATTCATTACACCCATGTAATTTAGACCAAAATATATATATACATACAAAACGTATAGAATTTATAGAAGAATTTCTATGAACCTGTGTAGTCCGTCTAGGCCGGGCCTTTATAATATATGCCCAAAAGTGAAATTCAAATTACTGAAGGCACAATAACTGATCGTAAGAAGGCAAAAGAAATGAGTACTGTTGAAAAAATGCAAAGTAAGAAGACGATTAAAAATCACATTGACATCAGTTAATCAGGGCATACACATTGAACATTTATTGCTGTGTAGTCAGGCTTTAACCTTTGTTGCCATATTCATTGACATTTGTCTCAGAAAAGACAAGGAGGATAAACCTTTCAAGCTAAAACAGCCCTTGGTTGTTCTGCGTTCAACCTTAACTCTCAGTCATCGTCATCATCATTATCATCATCATCTTCATCACCATGACACAGTTCACTGACAGAAACATCAGGAAAATGCAGTCACCTCACCTGATGTCATGTAACAAACATGCACGCTGGCACGCGCATACATGAGTGATGGGGGAAGAAAAAAAGATTGTTTTTACACCACCTCATTATTTTGGGATAAATTCAGAATCAAGGTTATGATTTTAACACAAGTAAGCTCTAAAAACCAGGCTTAAAGTTCATCTCATTTTAGGCTTGAAGTGATTAAGCGTGTGGCAAAACCCCACCAAAGTCATTTTGCATTAAAAGACACTTGTGCTCAGTGTTATGCTGCATTGCTACAACAGCAGATGGGTAGCAAAGGAGATATTCGTTAATCTGGGTGACATTTCAATAATAAACATAAACACAGAATTGCAAAACCAGACTGAAACAATATGTCCATGAGCATTATGCTTGAGTGAACATGGCTGCTCCCATCTGCTATGACTCATCGTATACTAACTAAAAAAAAAAAAAAAAGAGAGGACTCACTGTTTTGTTAAGAGATATGAAGGAAGGAACGATTTCAAGCAATTTCAAATTTTTTGCTTCATTGTTTTGCACACTTTAAAAAAATGTTATAAAACTGGAAGCCACTGGCGGACAAAATGACGTGAGGCGTCGGAATGGACTTAAAACGGGAGCGAGGTAATGGCCGCGATTTGCATGTGCCTATTCTCTTTCCTACAAAAATAGTGGAATAGAAATCACATGGTCATCACCCGACACTGACATCTGGACACACACTTGTATATACGTAAAAATTTTGATTAAGTTAAATGCATTTCCATCATGCAAGTTAAGGTCCCTTGCAACCTTTGTGGTATTGTCATTGCATCTCAAACTCTTCAACACTGTGAGAGGAAGTACTGTCAAAAGGAGTGTGCTTTAAATCTCACTGGCTATAAGGTCCAAACCATCTAGTGAGAGATGCTTGAGATATTTATATATGTATATAAAAAAAGAAAACAATTACAAATCACACCAAGTTCATGTCATGCCTTGGCAATCTGATCTGGTACAACTCACCCCCCTTTTCAAAACACGCTGCTGAATATATGAGAGCTATTTCATTCAATGCCTTGGATACCTGAGGCAGTGCACTCTCAGACAACCCACCCACATCGGTGAACTCTCCTCCACCCCACACTTTCCTGTGATGTCAGCAGAAGGGCTCGAGCCAGAGAGAGCGGGACCCGTTGTTTCCGTCTGTCGGAACAGATGGATATTAGATCCGCTTTCTGCCTTCCCCGCCAAACAACTGACCTGACATTCCCGTCCCTATCGCCGACCTTTAGCCTTGCTAATGTATATTCCGTCATCTGGAAGCTTTGTTCCAACTTACCTGTTGCACTGCCTCACAACAGTATCTGTTGGCATGGGTAGCTATTTCGGTTTGGATACTTTCATTTTTGCATTTTCAGGATCAGCGAACATGACCCGGCTTGGAGATAAGGAGCCGAGGCTCTCGTGTCTGTTTGAGTTTAAACGCTTGTTTAAGCTCTGGACATCTACCTGGAATAACAGGCTACCTAGTTCCTCTCATTGAACCCGCGCCGATCCTTAGCCCCTGGGCCCCAACTTTGCTGGCTACGACCTCACCGGTGCACTGCAGCAAAACCAAGACCGGCTTCTTAGGTTGCACAATTGCACAAAACAGGTCTTCGGTTGATCACAAATGTATAGAGAGGGGTCCGTGGGGGAAAGATGAGGGTTGGAAATACAGGCAAGCCTCTCTTGCATTCGTGGGAAAAGAGAGTGCAAGGGACAACGAAGGGTTCATTTCCAAGGAACGTGGACAAAAAGTTCCCAGTAGGTTTCATCTGTTTTTGCGAAAAGGCCCTACTGTTGTTTGGCTTGAGCTTTTCCCTCGGAACCCTTGCGATCCGTCTCCAATTTCATCTCCGTCTCCTCTCCTTGCCTCGGCTAATACCCCCGACCAGGGGTTGGCCAAGAAACCCTGGGGGTCCATAATCTCCAGGCCTAGAATCTCCCTGCGGGTCTCTCTTCCCCTGGATGACAACAGCATACCCCCTTGGTCCAGGCTTCCCGTGCTATTGCACTTTTTCACCGCTCCTCCAGGAGATGCTAAGGAACTGGGTGACAGCAGTGATGTCAGTGACAAGCTGCTCATTGTCTCCGACAAGTGTTCACTGTTGCCCGCTTGACTGGACCCACAACCACCAATAGAGGAGCCGATAACTATGCCCAGGTCCTCATCAGAAGGGTCAATGGAGTCCTCCCGTGTGAAGCCCGGGCTTGTGCTACCTCGCCCGCTGCTTTGGCTCCGCTGTTGGCCAACAGTGGCCTGCAGGGTTAGAGCCGATGAGGGGCTCGGCCTCAGTCTCAGGGTCTGGACCGGGGAAGAAATGCTAGTGTTGTCTTCACGGAGCGGGCACTCATGTGGTAAAGGAGTTGCTGGCGAGTCAATGTTTTGTGGTGGAGAGATGCTGAAGCTCAGTCCCTCTTCCAGGGTGGTCTGGAGGCTGCCTTCAGAGCTGCCAGTGGCGAGTGACGAATCACTGTGGGATGGATACTGCGGACGCATGCAAGAGTTGGGAAAGAAATCACAGTGCGAGTTTAACGAGTCGTTTTGGGTTGTGCTGATTTCTTTACATTATTGTATCTTATTATGTCTGCTCTTTGATAACAACAGTTGTTCATGCTCCCGTTTCCCCTCGCGCCCCCCCCTACCTGACTACACAGCATCTTGCTATGGCCTCCAGGAGAACGGAATGCAGCCCATGAAGCTGGGGAGGTCAACCTAAGGCCTCTTGACAACCTCAGGCTCCTGCTGCGGGGAGGTGCTGGGATGGCTGCTCCCGTCGAGTGGAAGAACTCAGCAGGCAGGGGGAGCAGCGGCGAGACGCTGCCGGCTTCTTCTTTCCCCTCGGTGTTTCTCTCTTTGTTGCCGACGCCGGAAACAGCACCTCGAAAAGGAAACAATTTCATCCAATTGCGATGCGGTCTACGACTGAGCTGTTGCTTAATGCTTTTAGGCATTTGTTAATGTATTAAAAGCTTCCTGGCTCTTTATGAGGCTCTTAAGGCAATCATTTCATTTTGTACATGGTTTACTATGGCGTGCAAAGAGCACACATTTACACTCGCTGCCCATTTATACCTGAAAATATGCACATAATTGATTGAATGTACTCACTTGGGCTGTAGTAAGATGAGCACATATTTGGCGAATTTGTTTGCATTTCAAGATCCTGTAGAACAGTTTCCATCTCTACTTTGCAGAGGGTCCTGGAGAAATGGCCAAGCCCTTGGATCTGGCTCTGGACAACCGTCTGGTGGACCTGCTGACTTCCTCCCCCTGCCGCTTCTTCAGAGCTGCAGGATCCGCTGCTGCACTTTGCCTGGAAGGGGGGAGATGACCTGGAACTGAGGAGATAGTCTTTTCCGATACAGTCATTCATTTTTTAAAGTGCGCCATCATAACAACTGAAATTAGCCCGAGGAATGGGCATTACCCTCAAAGTGATTATTAAAGTTCAGAATTGCATGCTGTAAAAAAGAATTCTCAGAACTTTAATTACACTTTATTCTTGTGCTCTTTTCATATCGGCACTTGTCAAATAAAGCAGTGATTATTAAAATCTGACTTTGTATTTGTTATTTTAATGGTATGCATTATCACAATAAATGTCAGGTGTTAACTTTGTGAGTGCATATAATTGTTCTGCTGAGAGGAATGGATCGAGTTGTGCTTTATGATTCCAGCCATTTTATGCACAACACAAATAAGTGAAAATGCCTGGCCAGTGGTTGACGAGGACACTTTGTAAAGAAACACTCCACGAATTCATGTATTGGAGTGATTTAAGATTTAATTAAGTCATGCTACTCCACTGGACACAGAGATGCAGTAAATTGGTGTTTTTGAATCCCTTTTAACCAACCACGAGTTTTAATATTTTCACACCAGTTTTCCGAAGTACAGTATGTGTTTGTCTGAAAATGCTGTCATCTCGTCATAAACTGGATAGTGTGTTTTCTCTCACTGAACTAGTCGTAGTGCCATGAATGTCACAATAAAAAACAGCCAAGATCGAAACTGGCTTTGTGTGGTTGCACTCTTTTTCCTCACTTCTGCACTTTCTTTAATGAGCTGTGATTGCAGAGAAATGTTTGCTGATTGCAGGGCTTATCTTGCTATCCAGAAACAAGTAGTACTTGCCAATTAAGGAGGAGGAGAGGTGCACACACATAAGAAAACTCCAAACAAGGAACAGGGTGCAGCATGAGAGCCACTCGGGATCGCAACTCTGGAGGACTGACGGAGAGATTTATTCCCGAGAAGGTTTCAAGACGGACTGCCGGACCGTGACTGACGGATGCGCTTAGTAACGATTAGATTGGCGGATGAAAACCCTCTTCTGTCATTCGTCAGTCCATTATTTTTAAAAGGTTTCCCATCATTCGCCAGCAAAACGAGCGTCCGTCCGTTACGGATAGAGAATATCATTGATCCGAACGTTTTGTAACGAGGAATGGGCCACAATTTCTTGAGGTACTGCTACCAAAGAAGGCTCAGCCAGTTATTTAAATAGAATAGCATTTTTTCCACTCTGCACTGTGACATTTACGTGTGAAGGTCAGTAAAAACATGGAAAAGGGCGTAATTGTTTACGTGGCATAAGTGAAAAAAAACAAACAAACAGGTGTCCCAAACTTGCTAATATCAGAGCACTAGAACTAGGTGTCAAGTGGAAAGACAACATACGTTGCTTAGTGTGAGTACGCCCTGAAGGCCAAGATAGCTCTACAACCGATAAAAATAAATAAAGACATATACTCTAGAAAGTGAAGGTTTATAGTTCACAAGAGAGCAGAGCAGTCATTAAAACACTCCTAATGGTCATTTGTTATTGCCTTCTGGAACGAATACAGAAACAAACCAGTAGGCCCCAGGGTAATGTTAGTGTTTACCCTCACGGGGAAGCAGGACAGACATGCCAAATACAAATTAATGCTTGGAGGAATAACACCAATATGATGATGCAGTTGTTGTTGGAGTGCTCACTGTATGTTTGGAATGTAGTGGAAGGCAGCATGGCCACGCAATACCGAAAGGCATACATGATATCACACTGTACTGTAGTTCCACATGAATAACAAGATGTTGTAATCTTGCTCTACGCCAATATCTGGTCCGGTCCGTCTCAAAAGTGTTTGATGCGTTCGAGCTCAAGGGCCAGTCAGATTCTTCCACACCAACCTTGTCCAAGCTTGCGTTTATGGACATTGCTTTGTGCATACTGGGTTGACCAAATTGGTTGCACATAGTTAAAAGTATGGAATTGTCCAGAATGTCACAGCAAATGAATAATTCCTTTTTTATATTTTTTTTTTATTAGAAGTGCATCATGTCTCACAAAGGATGAGATTAACTTCTAAATTACCGTCATTCTAAAATGTACTGATTCTCTTACTAATGAAGCCGTTGCTAAGCAGCAGGCCAATGTAATCGCTAAGGATGAGCTCTATTTCAAAATTTATGGCGACGTTCACAGTTGTGTGCACTTATTCCCCACCTTGCATTGTGTCATTTCACCACTTGATTGATTTCTATGAAATAGCGCGCACATAAACATGTCCTTGGAATTATGGAAATATTTTTCACTGATTTTTCTTGCCCTAAGTAGGCCTGATTCCAAAAGTCATGTCATCCATCATCTGCGCCACTTATCCTGTTCAGTGTTGCGGAGAGCTGGAGCCTGTGTCAGATGACTTCAGGCGAAAGGAGGGGCACATCATGGACTCAATGCCAGTCGATCACAGGGCACATAATTAGCCAAAAAACCATTCGCTCCGTCACTGAATGGGAACTGAGCTCATGTTGCCTGCACGGGAGTCAAGAGAGTAAACACTGCTGGGACTTAGGTCTCAGGTGCCAGGCCAGATAATTGATTTTCTGATTTTTCCAGGATTTCTTTTCCCACATTTCCCTCCATTCTCCCTAAAGAACATATAGTAAATGTTGAACAGTGTTTTCTGGGGAATATTTTGGATTTGTAGAATTTTTTGTTTTGCGGACCCCTGAGATAGGATAAAAATCTAGCTCCGCCACTCTAAGTAAACCATCAGTAACCATCTCCATCAAACGTAATCGTTTTGGAATTACACTCTGACAATATTTCTATCCGTATTTGGCCTGAGACTGGCCTTTGTTTTAACCTTTGTTGACTGTGAACACACACCACTAAATAGGCGAGTTTATCTCAAGAGTGATTTGCACAATTAAACAAAAGTGTTTACTGAAGATTATGAGCACGCATTAAATAGCCAGCTTCTATTACAAGGAGAGACTTGTAGCTTCTGTAATGATACACAACATACTAGATGAGTGCTGGATGTTTGCTTTGAATATTTTATACCTCATTAAAGAAGGATGGCAACATTTTCCAGACTTTATTCTGCTCTCACCTCACTTATCTCACCACCAACCTTGCTCTCTCGCACGAGCAGCTGGTAGGCCGTGTGCTCGTCCAAGCTGAGGTCATCAGGGAGGGCGGGAGAAGACGACTTGTTCGAGAGTTGCTCTGACTTCAGCGAAGCCTGCTCAATCTCCGCCATCCTGATCTGGTGTAAGGAAGCCACCTCAGTTATTGATGTCCCAGTCTGGGAGGTAAAGGTTCACAAGACTTGAGCAGATTGTGTAATTAACCTCATCTGCTACACACCCATTACTCCACACATCCAGTATTAAACTGCATTTGCAACACATCGGTGCAAAGAGAGAGGCTAATGCGACACTCGTTAGTTACAATGCCACTGAGCTTGAATTTGCCACAGCAGATGTTGACAGTTTGATCATCCGGTGTGTTCTCGGCAGAACTCAATCGCAAATCATCAAGTTAAGCACTGTGGTACAGCTGTCCTGCCATGACACATTTCACACAACCACTGCATGTCCCACACAATATTTTGCCATCATTTCAAAGTGGCTAGGAAGCAAAGGTTAATTCATTAAAAAAAAAAAAAATAAAATAAAAAAATACAAACTACAAAGCAGTCATTTTTTTCCCCATCCAACCCAAATCTGACAAAACTCTTGACGAGGCTAAATTTGGTATGGCAAATTTAAATGAGAAAATATTACTTCAAACATTGCCTGTAGAGTTGAAAGAGTTTTGTCGGCAACATCTTAATAAGCTTGGGGTAAAAAAAACAACTTCAGATTTCTTTCCATGTGAAAATTGTTCTGGCATTACAACAACTTGGAATTCAACCAGCTGTTATGGAACAAATAGTTCAAACAAATCTATTCCCCTTAACATAAAACAGAAGCAAGATATGCAAAATTTACACCATTTTTGACCACATTACCCGCATATATTCATGCATTTGTAATAAAGACGTCACATTCACTTATGCTCTTACCTGTAAAATGCTATTTTTGCTGTTTTCTTTGCCCTACCTTTTATGTTGTCATTTGTTCCGCTTGGTAAACCTTTTAAAAGCAGCTTTTGAAACTAATGGCGCCTCTCATAAGATGATGTCTTCCACAAATAACCCCCCCAAGACATGTTGCGCACGTGTGTGCAGCGTGGAGAGACTCTCATAGGCAATAAATGAAAGCAAACACCTTCACTGCACCATACAACAGCCCCCCCCCCCCCCCCCCCACCGCCGCTCCCCGCGGACTGAAATGCAGTCAGCCTCACTCTGGGGACGATCCCACGTCCTCATTAGGCGGTACCCTGATGGATATTGCGTCCCAAAGCACCTTTTGTCGTGTCCCCCGCAAACACAAAAAACAAAAAGGTGCACATGACTCTAGGCGATGACGGACGCTGTCTGAGGAACACCCACCTTCTCACACACAGACACACCGATAGAGGTTAATACAGCAGAGATAGATGGACCAAAGGGAAGAAGAAATATGGAGGGGAGGGGTGGGGGAGTGGTTGAGGGCAGATTGATGGTTTGACAGCATCAGCAGACAGGTAGAAAACAGCACTGACAGGTGAGGAGGTGTTGAGGCCAGTTATTGCTTCTTCTGAGCTGGCCCGCCGCACTTTGTCACAGTGACGGACAAGACTGGCACAGGACAACACGTTGGTAAGTTGGATCTCGTATGCGCAACCTGCTGTCAACAAAACAACCCACGAGTAGTAGGAGAGTGTTGCGCACATGCATGTTAGGGGAGCTTACATGCTGTGGGCCTCATTCATCTACATGTCAGCTCGTGTGGAAAGTTGATAGCGCACAATGCAAACAGGCTGAAATTAACTCTGACATGGACATGCTTCTTAAGCCTGCAAACGCTTTCCATTCACTACGCTTCATGAGATCAATGAAGCCCGAAGTGTGTAACGGACTGTGCTCAAATGCTGTTCCCTATGTGTGTGTGCGTGTGTGTGTAAGTGTGACCGTTTTACCCACTGGTCATATATAAAATCTCAAATATGTTTGTGTATGGTGTACATCAAGGTCGTGCGGTCAGGGGAGGCAGGGGAGGGTGGGCCTCACCTGCATCACGAAGAGTAAAGAAAAAAGAAAAAAAAAAGATTTTTTTCAATTATAATTTTCTGGTCTGTGCTTTCTATTGAGTTTCTTTTTGTTTCCTATAATATCAACGACATAGGTAAAATTGCTGAATTTGCCTATTTTCTGTTCAGATAAATGAGGCAGCAAGCAGCCGAACCTCAGCTCAGATGGTGCAATCCCACACTAACTGGGGTGAGAAACCTGCGTGTAGGGCAGTGTGCTTCCGCCATGTCGAGTGCACAACTAGCTCGCCGCATTTAAAGGGAATAAAAAGAGCCACTTTGATTGGCCATGACTGAAAACGGCTGTTACCACTTCCACTGTGGCACAACCCTCCGCCAATCTGCGAAATTACCAACATTGGGTCCAACCCGCCTCTGTGCAGATATTTGCCACGCCACGTGCAGGACCTACGCCGGCAATGAAAATAGATCCCCAGATGTGCTCAGTTTCTTCGAGTTTTTGGAAAAGATCACAATGGAAGTAAAATAAGCAAATGTATAGGCGGAGTGAATTGTCGCATTTACATTTTACATTGGTTAACTTTGTTTCGCTCTTGCCACGATTATAAATGTTAAAAAATTGGATCCATTATAAATCATAGGTATGATAGTTTTTTTTTTTTTAATTTTGTGCCTAAATGTTAAAAAGTTAAAACTATAGTTACTATCGAGGAAATTAAGGTTTAATTATGAGAGCAGTTTGAGTGAGAAACTGATTATTTTAAATGATGCACAGTAGAAAGCTGAAAACACTACTTGATATATTATATCAGATATCAGTTTAAAAAAAAACCAAAACGAGTGTTCTTTCTCTAACAAACAGCGGAAGATAGCCTACCACCATTGCACATTTTGAACCCAAAAGGGAGGCCAGTGGTTCTGCTCCTGTGCATGTGCTGCATTTGTGCACGTGTTAACGTCACATGAGGGTGGTACCTCTTGTGGGTGGCCCCTGCGGTCTTTACAGATGGGTAGAGGGGAGGAGTAATGGTGGAAGACAGAACCAGAGAGATTGTCGATCATCAGCATCTCCCCTTCTAATGTATCCTTGATCAGGAGAGATACGCTGTCCAACCACTGGCTCTCCTGGAACACACACACACACACACACACGCACGCACATATACACGCACACATGCGTACACACACGGGGACAAACACACACGGGACGCGGGCCAGCAGACCAGAATTGCACGCAGGCACAAAAGGTGTGCACATGCCGACATGCGAGGACAAAGAACACGCAGGGAAATGCAAAGACAGCCGTCAGGGTCCCAAAAATGCCTTTGTGCATGTAAAGATACAAACTCACTGTCATAAAGAATCCCTCTTTTTTTTTTTTTCTTTTTCTTTTTTAATCTCACCAAAGGAATAAGAGAGACACTCTTCATCACACACATAATCCACACCAGATCAAATTTTCCCTTTGGATAAAACGAATTCCACCACATGAGCGCTTTAAACCCTCATTAGCCAGTTTTTTTCTTCTCAAAGGCCGGAGCATGGAAAACGGTGAAATTACATCGGATACATCACCTCATTTAGTTTGTGCAATACCTTGACATAACAGTTTGAGATTCGACCAAATGTTTGTGCACCGGGCATTAGTAGCAATTAAGACTCGGTCAGACTGGCTTTTCTCGCCAGAAACTAGACGAGTTCAACCAGGGAATATGCAGTCAAGGAAATGACTTCAAAATAAATTCTCCAATTTTTACTGCATGTCATAAGTTCCCTTCACCATTTCATTCAAGCGTCATTCATTTCAGAAGTGTGGGCTCTTGTTTCCTTTCAGACATTATCTCTTTGGACTTTGCATGGACCTAAAGCATGCTAGGTATCAAGATATAATTATTGATCCATAAGATAGAAAATAAAGGATTGACATTTGTAATAGCGATAGTGTCATTTACAGTGTTTTCTATTGAGAATATTGAAATGCATATGAACAGGGCGTTTGTTGCCTTTGTTCAATAATTCATGCACACTCACATTTTAATTTTTAAACAAGCTGTGCAAAAGTCATATTTCTGACTCACACCAATGTATTAAAATAAACCATCATCATCATATAATTCTTGAGTGCAAAAGAGTACTGAGACCACACAGAAAAGAACGTAATGATATTTACATAAAAAAGCTTTATACTTAAATAAAAAAAACACGACAGAGTTGACTTTTCCGTGTGATTTTTTTTTTTTTTTTTAACTAGTAATGTTTGGACTTTACTTTCATAACATTCCGCCCCCCGGTAATTCCTATCATTTTTACTGTCTCCTTATTCTTTTCACTGTAGCCCTTCTATTAATTACACAATCCCAGCAACATCAGTCAATTGAATGACGCTACAATGCCTCCTTTTGCCCAGCATTGTCTCGCACGCGCATCACAGAGACATTTGCAAGAGAGTCCGTTCTGTGTAGGTGGCGAGATAAAAAGATAATGTTTGATTGACTGCGGTGGCCTATGTGCTGGCCTCTATTAATAACTGTATTACTAGACAACAATAGGGTCCGTCTGCTGGGAGTTGAACTTGAGAGACAGAGAGAGCGAAAGAGAGAGCTGAAATTAATTACAACCTCTATCTGACTGTCACTGCCTGAGCTATTATCTCTCCTCTCCTATTCCCTTTGCCCTTTCTCACCGTGTGTGCGTAACGCCGACTGGCTTCTTTTACCTGCCATCTATCAATAGTGTTTCATCGCAGCCAAAACTTTGCTGTGTAACTAGCACAGGCGGAGACGATTGCCGGGCGCACTCGGCAACCACTAAATCTGATCAAGTCAATCAAGATAATCTTTTAAAGGAGGTAGATTGACGGGATTAAGGCGACGTCATTTCACAAATACACGATGCTCGATTCTAAAGTGATAGGACTGCGCAGGAACGGACCAATCCGATTGCTTGGGGGAGATCAAGGCGACATTTTAAGATGTGGTTTGGATGTAGTAAAAACTCCAAGCGACAACAAGCTTTTAAAAATGGCTGCCAGCGGAGGGATTAGAGTTGACATAATTTCAGTTTTATCAGAATTGAAGCACATTTACAATGACCAGGAATGACCTTGTGAAGCAGGTCGAGTACCAAGAATTTAGATGTGTGTCTTAACAATTTATATTTTTGATCTCATAGGTAGAAAAAAAAAAAAGACCGCATCAACAAAGTGTTCTTTCTGAAGATAAGTATTTTGGCTAGCTCCATATAATTCACTCTTTTCCTATCTGGTGTCAACAAGAGACACTGGCATCTTGTCGAGCTATTACGATATAGAGCAGAACCTCTAAAGTCCAATGTGATACAATTTGGAATTCAACTAAAATTCTCAAGAATATATATGTCTCTAATTGTACCGGAATGTGTGCAAATGCTTGACCAATCGCAATGAGAGTTGAATTATTATTCTGCTACATTTTCACGATGACAGTGATTGAGATGAGGACGCCAAAGTCACGTGACAGTGATATTGATCACTTTTTTCCCCTGACCGCAGTTACATCAAGTAAAACGACTCCTCTTGAAAGCCAAATAGCTTCCAAGTGCAGGTTGATCAGCATCCTTGAGGTTCCACTTTAGCTTACTTCCCTACTCCCTAATCTTATCTCCTATCTCCCCATGGAGGGAAAATTGATGGAAGCAGATTCCCTTTTCTCTCTACTCGGCCGCTTTGCATTTCTTCTTCAGTATTTTGACTCTACAATTTTGCAGCACCGTTAGATGTGCTCATTTGAGTCTTACTTCACTAAACACACACACTCATATATAAAAACACACACTAAACCCTGGGACTGAATACATTACGGATCCCTTAATGCAAATCACTTGAGAGAGACCGCTAGCGAGATGCGTGTTACTCCCCGGTCGGCAATATGTTCCTCTATCAGCCAACGCTGAGCTAAAAATGGCTCCACATGTGTCTGCGCGTAGAGCTGCGAAGTGAAGGCGAAAGGCAGCTGATGAGTCATCTCAACGTGTGTTGATATCGTTAGCAACTCGCGGACTGAATGACATGCGGCAGACTGCGCGAAACAATGAGGGGGCGGGGGGAGGGTCCAACAAGGCATGCACCTGTGTCCAGCCAACTGATCGGAACCGCTCCGCATTTCGCCGTCTTCTCATGCTAACGCTGAGAAGGATATTCAGAGCTTTGAAAACTCCGATTCATGCAATGCAGGACTGACTTGTGTGACCTCCAATGAACCTTAGCCAACTTGATGCTGATAGACAGGAAGATGAAACTTGTACTCATGTACAAGATATATTTGTCAATGTGTAATCCTAGGACTACGTCTATCCTCTATGAATCAAGGTCCCCAAAGCATATCCTCCCTGCAGATGTCTAGGACAAGCCCTGAAAGCTTCAATAAAATGAAAATTTAAGATACAAGAGACAAAGAAAGTGAATTGTAATAAGGGAGCACAACCATCAAACATGGCTGTCAATTGGATGAAAAAAAAAAGGCAAGGAGTCGCTTTTGTGGGCATCAATCACGTCGCAATTCACAATTTTGATTTGTTTTCTCAATATAAAGCACCGCACCGATACATTAGAGCAGATACACGGAGAATACACAAGCAAGGTATGTCTTTGTTTTATTTTGGTTGTAGATCTTATTGATCTTTTGTCTTTCACATCAGGACTTTCCAGCTTCGAGGCTACAAAGGTAATAATGAGTTATAATGAGTCTCTTTGTGGATTGTAATAAGTCATTAGGGAAGAATTGCCTAACCCTAACCTTAGAAAGGACTACTGACCTCTAACCGTTTAAAGAGCAACTCAAAGATCTGTGTTAATTATTACCCAATAAAAAAATAAAAGTTTTGATTTTTGCTTTTTTTTTTTTTTTTTTTTTTTTAAAGATCGACTCGACGTTTTAAAAGGCAAAGCCACACTCATACACACACGCGCAGAAAGACACTCACTTCATGTGCTGGCGAGTACATCGGCTGGTTGGAGTCCGCGGCGTCGTACGGCACCGCGTGCGCGCTGCCGGACGTGCGCGTCCTCCCTCCTGCTCCCATCTCTCCTCGGCCTCCTCCCTCCTTCCTGCGGCCGTCGGTACCGGGGGCCGAGCCGGCGGCGACCGCGCCTTTCTCCACCCGTCCGCCGCCGCAGCCGGGGGCGCCCATGCAACAGAGGGTGCCCTGGGCCAGCTCCAGCTCAATTTCTGCATCCATCTCCGCCTCCTCTTGGGCCTCCTTGTTGGAGTCGTCCAGGTGCTTCATCAGCACGGCCACCACCACATTGATGAGCACGAACTGGGCGGTGAGCACGAAGGAGACAAAGTACATGGGCGAGATAAACTGAAGGCTGGGATTGCAGGCGTAGTCCACATCAGTGGCGTGATCTGGTGGGCACTCCCGCAATGTGTCCTGGACACAGAGGATGGAGAGGAGGATGAAGATCAGTGGGCAAACACGAACATATTTCAGAAAACAGACAAACAAAAAATCTTTATGTGTACACTCTACTCTAGGATATGGAGTTTTGATGATTTTTCTCTTGGTAAAGGCAACATTTTTGATGTATTGGAGGTCATTAGTTCATATAGATGTGCCTAATATTGTGTCCTATTAGAGAAGAACATATTACATAGAATCAATGAGTTATATTTAGAACACCAATTCTTAAAACAGACATATCACAAAAGAGTAATACATTTATATCATATTTCCACTTTTTTGAACTTCCTTCTATTTGCTATAGCGCTTGCCCTTTTAACTCATTCACTGCCATTGACGGATTTATTATTCTTTTCACAGTCCAACCATTCAACACAAGGAATTTTTTTTTTTTTTCATTGTTTTCAAACATTAGGGTAAAAGAGGGTCTGAAAATGTCTGGCAGTGAATGAGTTGATGGTCACGGGTGAGCTGGAGCCAATCCCAGATGACTTTAGACGAGGGGCGGGGTAAGATTAGCCTGATATTTACTCACTGAGCTTCTTCACACCACAACACTATTTTTGCAATTTGCATTTTACCGCTCACTTTTACATGTTCAGAATCACCGGCCACTTTCTGTAGTTTTCAAACTGCTCCTTTGTCCTCATCATGTCCACAGATTTATATCAAATTGGGTTGATGGCCAAACAATATCCACATTGGCTGCACCTCCATAACATCATTTCTCCTCCTCTGTGTAGCCTAAGAGTGCATTGGGAGGGAGGATAGCTGCAGGAGGTGCGCGTTCAAGGGTAATTAGTGATTCGTGTGCGTGCGCAATGAGCCACAGTCACTTCCCGACCCGTCAGAGCGGAAATTTGTGTAGCCGTTCGCCGAGCCAGCACATTTCTCCTCCATCGGAAGTCATGATTAAGACAAACGATAGTTTGTCTTTTGTCTCTCTCGGGGCATCTTGTCAGTGCTTGGTTGAACGATTTGAGTTAAATCCTTTCGGACGCCAAGTCATTCGTAAGTGGCACGCTCCATCTGCTATTGAACAAGTGAGCAGGCAGAAAATTCAACGCACCTTCATGATGCCATTCCAGTTGTCGCCCGTTGAGACTTGAAACAAAGTCAGGAAGGCCATGCCAAAGTTCTCAAAGGTAGCGTGACGACTCATGCCCTCGCACGGGTAGTCTTGATTGCAAACTGAGGGTGAGAAGGGTGGATGTCGGGAAAGAGGGAGGACGCCGAGCGGCAAGCAGGAGGGATGATGAAAAGAGGGGAAAATACAGTTTGATGTCACAAGAGATTATTTTCAGAAATTCGCCACGCCGCTCTTCATAAGACAGTGCAACCTCACAGCTGGTAAGCTGCCTTGAAGTCGTTTTTTTTTTTGATGAATGGCAATGAAACCTGTTGCCCCATTTTGTCCTTGAGCTTGAATCCCAAAATAGTCTTAGACGTGACCTCAAGAAAGTGACACGTTTCTCCAGCACTGCGGGACTTTAGCAGGATGAAGAGTGTATCTTCTAGTAGTAGTGTGGCATTTAAGGACAGTACTTGTTTCGGCACACTGGAGAGTGGTTTGATTCCCTGTTGGCTAACTGTGAGAGAACTAATGAAAAGAGTTTAAGGATGGAGAGAAAATATGTTGCTTTTCATGTGATTCAATGAGCACCAGCTGGATTCGCTTAGACGCCCGCATGAAAAACACTGGAGTCATACTTTATCTGGAGCAATTAGATGAAGGAAAGGCATCTTGCGTTTATATGCGGCAACGCAAAGTATTCACTTTTAGTGAACCTCAACAGAAACTTTTATGCCCCCTTTTGTTACATGGGCCAAATTCAAGTCGGCCAACAAACCTGACGGATTTGAAGTGTTGAAAACCTTTTTTTTGTCATACAAATGTTTTCTTGTTTTTAAACCCTAATTTCAAAATGGTTAACAGGTCTGGGTTAAGGATTTGAAACAAATGATTTCCCTTGAATTCATTACAAACTGGAAATGCCTAGACAATCACAATGCATGCTAGCCAACCTCCAATTGTTTCTGAGAGTGGACAATTTGAACAATCGGGCTCCATTAATAAGGTCGGATAAAATTAAAGTGTTGCCTGTCTTTTAATAATGATTCAATCTATTAGAGGGTAAAAAATCTGTCAAAACATCAAAATTGAAGCAAGCGACATCCATTTTGACTTATGACAAGACGTAAAGCAACGTTAAGGACACCGAAATTTGAACACAATCCGAATAAAACTGCAACCTTGAAACATGCCACTTTTCTCGTAACTGTAGTGCGATATTCAGTTCCCATCTGAAAAGTGCACAAAGTGGCTGCTACAAAAGACAACAATGAAAACGCACTATCATGCTGAGGAACAGGTGTTCTAACCCAGACGCTTGTGTGAGTTTTGACAAAAAGGTTACTCACCAAGTTCTCCGAAAAGCTCTACTCCTAAGGCGGCGTAGATGAAAAACAGTAGCATGAAGAGCAGACCCAGGTTACCCACCTGAAACAAATAAACATCACAAAGATTTTCAGAACTACTCACCCTGAGATTTAGAAATGCTTTAACACTACTTTAAATATGTGATAAGCTCTTTTTATATCAATGATAGACTCTAATTTTTTTTTTTTTTTTTTTGCAATAGGTTCAATTTAGCTAAATCAGTATTATGCAAGCTTTTATAGGTCGAACTTAAAACCAAAAATGAAAACATCTCTAAAACGTGATGTGCTAGAAAGAAAGTAAAGCCTTTTTTTTTTTTTTTTTTTTTTTTTTTTTTTTAAATCAGTGACAAAAATCCTTTTTGGGACACAAAAAGCCATCTCCACGACCAGTGGAATGTCTTCGGTAAACACCTTCGGATGCTTGCCATTTAATTTTAACAGTAAAATATGGTGTCATCAGACCGCAGGTCAAATCTATCACCTGTTGTAAGACTTCAAACACACACCTATACAAAACAGAAAGAAAGTGAGATATACCCCCTGGAATGGTTTAATTAGCCTGGGTTTTAATTACCTCCCTGTGCACTCTTGGGACAGGGCAAAGGGCTCCGTGTTAATGAGCACAGATCAATAAAAAAAAAAAAAAAGACGAGGAAAGTGCAACCTCTCTCCTCACGACTGACGCTAACCTCCTAAAACTAATTTCTCGTGGTTTCTTCATATTACTTTTGGATGGTCAGCAGGTTCAAATTGTGAGTTTGTTTGTCCATAACCGAGCATGTCCACCAGAGGAGTGTGTTTGATTAATTCAGTAACTGACATGATCCACTCTATAAAGACAAATCTTAGGAAACACTTTTTGATCAATTCATCTATCAAACAGAGGTTCCTTAATCTTAATTTCATGACGTATGTAGACAGTTAAATGGTATAGGGAGCCCCCCGGTGTTTTTACTACACACAATGTGACTGAGTATGAATGTGAGGCATGAGTGAGCCATCTATTAAAAGTAGCTGGCTGACAGAGAGAAAAGAGAGCGTAGGAAACCATACTGGGTATTGTTTGGGAGTGGGATGCTCACACTGACAAGGAATGGTGGCATGAAAATGCATGTACAGTTTGTGTGTGTGTGTGCGTGTGTACCTGAGGCAGGGCTTGGACCACCGTGTCCAACAGGGCTCTCATTCCTGTCGCCATCTTCAGCAGCTTCAGGACTGTGCAAATGTGTAGGGAGAGAAATGCATTCAATGAGGGCATTCGGGTTTTTTTGTCCTTAATGCTAACTAAACAGAGACATCTCAGAACAAAGCTACGGTCGGCACTCTTAATTTGCAGCACGTTTGTGTGCGCATACAGTAAAGAGGAAATATGGTATATTGATATTTTGTTTGCATACAAATTGAAATCGCTTCAAAATCAGTGACTGACAGCTGGCCAGTTATTTAAACTAGTTGCCGTGTACAGCTCACCGTTGGCCCAGCGGGATGCAGGCTATGGAAAGCGTTGGTTTAAATTGTGGAAAAGTTAGCCGCGGATTCAAATGCGTACCTCGTGCTATCCTCAGTACTCTCATGATCCTGATGATGGTGGGGTTGATGGGCAGCGCAGCGCTGATCTCGATCTCCTCCAGTGTGATGCCCATCACGGACAGAAGCACAATGGCAAGGTCCAGTTGGTTCCACCTGACATAAGAACACATGTTTTTTTTTTTTTTTTTTACATGTATAGTATATGGCCAGTTTGTATTCAAGGCGGTGCTACTCTCACATGATTGGCTTTCGTCTGTGCTAGTTGATAGCTGGCTATGGTCTTTGTGGTGTGTTTAAAGGCTGATTTCTGGCCTGGTGCTAGTGGAGGGGGAGTCAACCCATCATTTTTCTTTACAAGAATATGTTGGATGCCCCCCCCTCCCCTAGAAACACGTCATTCTGATCAATACTGTGCTTGTGGTATATGAGTGAATCAGTAAAATCAACCGTTTTTGTCCATCTCAGGGGGCGGCCATTTTGCCACTTGCTTTTGGTTGAAAATGGCATCACAGTTGCTCAGGGCTCTGCTAACGACCAATCATGGCTCCGCTTCAGAAAACAGGTGAGCCGCAATTGGTCGTTACCTGAGCCCTGAGTAATTGTGTCATTTTCAGTTGACAGAAAGTGACAAAATGGCTGCCTCTGTGATGGCTAACAATGATTGGATGTTGCTGCTTACCTCATCTTCCACAAATGCAATATTCATCAGAATGCCATGTTTAGACTAATGGAGGCGCATAGAATGCATTATTGCAAAGATTTTTTCTTAGGGGTTGCCTTTTCTTTTAATGGGGTGTTCAAGTTACTTTATGTGAGTGTTAAGCTACTTACAGTTTTACCCGTAGTTTTAGTCTCTGCAATGTGTTCAAGTGCTACTTTCTAATCGGTGCTAGTTATTGGTTGGGAGAAGTTGTTTAACATCGACTCACTTCTTCCCCTTTGCTATGTGAATTTTTACTTTAGTCTTTGTGGTGCAGTCTATTTGCTACCCTGTATCCTTTGCCAGCAATCAATAGCTGCTCTATAGCTAATCTATTTGTGACTTTATAGCTGGCTGTGGTCTGGTCAATTTACAAAATATCACTTTGACAAACAACAATACTTCTTCTAAAAATCTCCACTGTAAATTCTCAAACTAAATGTGCTCACTTCTATTATTTCCTTTTGTGTTGAAAAGCCTTGCCTGATATCATCGTATAAAATGGACATTACTCACTTCCCTGTGTTGTACTTGATCTTATCGTGGTAAATGAAACAGTCTCTTTTACTAGTGGCTCTGGATTGAGCACAGCAGCTGTTTTTTTCTTATTATTACAAGGTGATTTTGCTCAGATGCAAGAAGAGAACAATGTCTGACTGACACAATGAGTCTCACCAAAGGATGAAATAAAATGTGTATCGGCAGTCAGTCTTGCATAATGCATAATAACCTACACTCTCACAATTCCTGCTTTTGTGTTAGTGTGTCCTTCGCTGCTATTAATGTGGCCTGACAGACATTCGTGCCAGAAAAACAAACAAACACGATCCACAGTGACCACTCGTGACACTTCAAAATATATTTGATGCATTAACATGTGATACATTATCAACATCCGCCCCATTGTGCTCGGGCCTTTAAGTTCTGGCAACACACTGAAAGGTCAAATGTTTGGCAAGGTTTTCTGAATCAGTAAATTCGCCCCGAAACAGAAATTTCGAGATGATTGCGCATATGAATGAATGACTTTTGTAAAGCTTAGCACGTGCGCGCAATAAATGACACAATCATGAACAAATTCACCGTGCACCTGTCTTTGAAGAAGCGGCGGAAGCCGAAGGCGATGAGCTTGAGTATGGATTCCAGCACAAAAGTGGAGGTGAAGAAATAATTGCAGTACTTCAGGGCAAGATCTAGAGACTGGGAAAAGACAGTCAAGAGTGTGAGTGTGTGTCTGTGTGCAGCTTGGCTGGAGGAGTATCAGCTGCACCAAGCAGGGGGAAACTGTGCTGGAATCGTCCCCATTGTTTGGAGATTAAAAGGCAGGCAGGCAGGCAGGCAGGCCAGAGGCATGAACACAGCCTCATCTATTCATAAAAATGCAAAACTTCCACATTCAACCACTTAGCGAAAAAGGAACCATAGTCATGAGTTATATTAGTTATGCAGCCTGACTTAGAAATTCTAATTTCATCCCAAAACAATGATTTGAGGCTAATATGTTTACTTTCAAAATCACTATATATATTTTTCACAAAAACAACAAACCCCAAAGAAGTTCCATCTGGATTGAAAATGGATCTTGCTCACTTCCCTGCATTGCACGTGAACAATATCATTTTGTTTGAAGCCAATAAAAAAGTATATTAAAACCATTATTAAGAAATAAATGATGTACATATCTAATAAATCTAAGCATTCAAATAAGACACGTTTATTATGTATGTACTATTTTATCAAAATAAAAAATAATAATATTTGAAATGATCTACAACAGGGTTGCAGTTGTGAATTTAAAAGCAATAAAATGAGTGATAGGCACACAAAGGGATACAGACTTTTTTCATCAATGAAAAGGAAGTTAAGTTTCCTTATTGAAGATCTGGAAGCATTTATATAATTTATATTTGACTCACTAAACTTGAATAATTGCATCGGAAACTGAATCTTGATTTGTACAATTTGAATTTATTAGTTTGGAACTGAAGTCCAATAAATTTGAAACTGAATTTAAAATTATGAAATTTCCCTCAGGTTCTCTGAAACTGTATATGATCCTTATTGAAGATTCAATGCTATATATTTCCACACTCAGTTTTCTTAATACAAATTCAATTCTTCTGAATACAAATTCAACATCCCTGCAGAAGAGTGCAATACTGGGAACAGCAAAGATCCTACACAGACCTCTCAAACTCCCAGGCCTCTAGTAGAGGAACCGAGATTGAAGTCCTCCTCGGTGGGTGTGGATACGATTAAAAAAATAAATAAATAAATACATTTAAATACCGCTACATCTCTATGTCTACTTTATAGCTTAACAAGGGTTCATATAATTTCTATATCCACTGTATCTAATTCTGTGTCACTTTGCTCCATGACCAAGTTCGATCAGGTATCTCATGTAAAAGATCTACCAAAAAAGGCCTCATTACCGATGATTGAACGGGCATTGCATAGCCCCTCACATCAACTCAGCGGTGCAATCACAGATCATTGTATTGGCCGCAGCGACAGCCGACATGTGCCTGAATTACAGATTTGTGGAGACGCCGGTGCAGTGGGATGAATGAAGTTAACATTTGTTTTAAAATAGCACCGCACATGTCTTCCCCCTGAGAACAAGCTTGTAAAATCGCCGATATTTTGACCCCCCACCGCCACCCCCAAAAAAGGTACCAAAGGGGAAGTGTGAGCGGAATGAAGACATCAGCGCTAGACCACACTCGCATACATAAATCATCTCTTACGTGAGGTTGATTGTAGTGCTCGAGGGACATTGTGATGACGTTGATGCAGATGATGAAGGTGATGATGAGATCCAGGTAGTGGTTTGTGCAAAGCGTGTGGATCATCAGGCGCACGTTGCTGTAGCTGGCATAGTAGGGAAGCTTTTGGGCTTCTGTTGGTATAAAGATGCAATTTGTTAAACATGGAATAGTTGCACCGTAGTTTTTTATGTTATCCCTTTTCAGCAGCCCATGAGCAATTTGGGGTTTTAAATAGTTCTTTCACTGCCACAAATAATGTGTAACCTTGCCTGATCCTTACTGTATTGTTACTGCAACTGAAAAACAGTCAATTTCTTCTACCCTGCTGCATACCACAATAAAAAAGTAAAAATCTCTGCCAAATATGTCAGTAATGCCAGGATTCTTCCCTTCTTTTTAGTTTCAAGTGAAAGACTGTCCAGAACAGAAATATAGTAGATATCAGATCATACACAAGATAGCTGAGTCATTTGTGTATTAATCAAATTAAGAAAAGATGATGATGGATGTACATTTTTAGCTGCATCATACATTGCTCGTGGAATTTATACCCTGTTGACAATGTCAAAAGTGTTAAGTGTTCCGCCATACCTAATTTAGTGTCCGCTAAAAAGGTTTTTTTTGGCACTCCACTGATGATCTATTTGAATTATTTTCTGTTTTTGCTTAATCATGCTGATGAAGAGCAGCAAAAACATGCCATCCTCATCAAAATAGATCAGATTCATATATAACCGTCGTCAGACTTTGTCTTCAATAACATTCCGTCCTGCCATTGTTCTCGCCCGCCTCGTCTTACTTCTCCTCTTTTTTTCCATACGCCGCTGACGTTTCTCCTCGCGCCTCTTGGCCTCCTCCACCTCCTGGTGCTGGCGGCACTTGTGAAAGTTCTCCACCACCACGCCGACAAACATGTTGAGGACGAAGAAGCTGACGATGAGGAGGAAGGAGATGAAATAGAGCAGCATCCATGGGTTGTTGTTGGTCACCGGCTTTGGTGTTTTGTCCAGAGAGCAATTGCATGTCAGGTTTGGTAGGAGAGAGGGAGAGCGGAAATGAACAGTGAGTCATTTACATTGTCTTTTGGATGACTTGACAAATTTGATAGTATTATCTTGTTAGAAAATAGTGTTTGTTGTGTTAACCTGTTGGTCCACACCGACGGCATCTAGACCATGATACATGATGTTGACCCAACCGTCCTTAGAGGCCAGTACAAACAAGGACATCAGGGCCTAACCAATATTTGAGGAGGGGAAAAAAAACAAAACAATGTAAGGTACAGTATACTATACAGTATACACAATGCTTTAGACGATCAAAAAAACAACACTAACCTGCCCCAAATTGTCGAAGTTGTACTTATGGTGAACCCACTTGTAGTTGGCTTGTAGACAATCTGATTTATTGGTGATGTTTTTAACATCAGGCCCCAAGCAGTAGAAGAACTTGCCTTTAAACAGCTGTTGGAAAAGCAGAGCACAAACAAATGAACCTTGGGCAAGAGAAGTCAAAGTGAAATAATGAGGCCCATCTCCGGCTAAGAACGTTTTGCTGTTTCGTTAAACGTCTAGGTAAATGAATTCTTTTAAAAGCGAAAACAAGATAATCAAATACTGGCCCTGCAAAAACGACCACTGATTAGCGGTGTTAAAAACTGCAAGCATGAGATGGATTATGAAATGTACCGTGATTAAGATCAGCAAAAGCAGCAATAATTCCACAAAGTGCCCAAGCTCAAAAATGCTGTCACACGGTTTACTGCTGACATGTCTCCAAACGTGCCCTACCTGGACACCAAGGATACCAAAGATGATGAAGAAAGCACAGCAGATGAGGACAATGTTGCCGATGGGTTTGAGAGAGGTAATGAGGGTCTCCACCACCAGCTTCAGACCTGGCGCTCTGCTAATCACCCTGTGGAGAAGTTTTGGGGCAAAACACAAAGGAATATATCGTCTCTGTCCCATTTTTTTTTTTTCATTTTTCTTATTCCAACATGAATCGTGTTTCCGCATTACCGACATTGCGTTAACCTGAAAATTGAAAAGAAAAATCCAAAATTGGACACAGGCGTTTTTCACGGAGCAGCGATGATATCCAACATTAGGTACAGCAGTGCAATCGCAAGGAATCCAATAGAAAAGTAGGACAGAGTTTTCACAATGTTGTTTGAATGTCATGGAAGAGCATTGTCACTTTGCCAATCACCTCAAGAAGCGATGAAATTGCACTTATTCATTGTGTGGGACAAATAATACGATTAAGATTTTTATTAACCTGAAAAATGCGCAACACGTTGCTTTTACTGCACCTGAGAGGACGTAATGTCCTGAGCAGACGGAGCACTCGAAGCACACCCAGGATCTTCGCGCCGCCCGCCATCGACACCACAATGTCAATTAAGGACACAAAAACCAGGAAGCCATCCAGAATGTTCCAGCTGCTCCGCAAATATGCCTGCTCCCCCACGTACAGGCCCATGGAAACAACCTGGAGAGGAGACAAGAAAGAAGGTACGGAAGGTGAAACATAATCTTAGAGAACATGGACTCCGCTTGGCAGTTGAAAACAACTGGCGGCGTATTGTCTTTGTAGACAAACAGCTCTTTAGCATACACCTGTCAAATGTGAACGATACAAAAGAACAGCACAAGGGCAAAAATGAGAACATCAGAGGGAGGCCTCACCAAAAGTATCATCAAATGACAGAAGAAAGACAGCACTGTCAAATATTTTGTGTTTTCACACATTCATACATATTTTATATGAGCAGAGACATGCACCTCATTACTGTACGTCAGGTAACACAGAGTTTTATACCATATCTTTGAGAAGGGCTGGACTGGCACAACAAACAAAAACAAATTACCTTGGCATTTTGGTTTTGACCAGTGTGGACATGCACTTGGTGTGGAATATTTATCTATACATGACGGAAAAATACAGCATTTAAAAATATTGACTACATACATTGTCAACCCCAAAATGTTCTTTACAATAATATGTTGCCTGCACCCCACTAGTCTAAACATGGCATTCAGATTACAATTGCAATTGTGGAATATGAATTAAGCAAAAATGTTATCCCTCTCAGGGGTGGGCCATTTTGTCAGTTGCTGTCAACCGAAAATGACATCACAGTTGCTCAGGTAACAACCTATCACGGTTAACCTGTTTCCTGACGCTCAGTGATTATTGGTTGTACTACACTCCATATGACGAGTGTAATTTATTCAGTCCAATATGGACACGGCACCATCTTGGCTGCCAATGGGAGCCGACTGAGGGGGGAAAAAAATAGGAAAAAAAAAAAAAAAAATCAAACTGACATTTGAAGATATTTACTTCAGAGAGTTTGCGGGAACATCAACGCAAACATCCTACGCCTGCCTTCCATTCCTTAAAGTGCTAAAACGCAAAATCTGTTTCCGCTTTACAGACTCAGGGTATCCGCAGATGATCAATTAGTTGTGCATTGCACCCAAAGCCTTCCCCCCAGACGAAAGGAGAAGGGGGAAAAAAAACAAAAAAAAAAAACACACTGAAATATCGAGCAACACGCTGACCACTTCATCAGGCCTGCTGTGCGGCGCCTTTTACTTGGCTGCATCGTGTACACTAACACGAAGCTCAGCAGTGGCATCCTGCAGAGAGATGAATGCTACACACACTGGCGCACACACAAACCAACACGTGTTATTTCCGCACACAAGGCTCAGACAGACAGAGACGCAGAGGGATACGTGTACAGCTCGGCCGGGGGGCTGACAAGTCTGCGGCTGCTTGACGGCGCGTGATTGGTTAATAATTGATTGTGGGAGTGCATAATGGATGGCCCACTTGTGCCAAAGGATCACAGAGAAAACAGACACTATCAGTGGGAGGTGGAAGTCGAGAGGAAACAAGGAGGGAAAAAGAAAAAAAAATAATGTAAAGGGACTTATGAGGAAGGATTAACTGCGTGCAAGTGTAGGTGAGCTGTGTGTGTGCGTCTGTGCGTGCGTGTTCAGGCTCATTGCCTGTAATATAGAGACATAGTAAAAAGTTACCTTGAGTGTCATCTCGCCCACAAAGATGGCAGTAAAGATGTAGTTGGATATGGTGAGAAACACCCTTTCCTGAATTGAAAGATTGAAAGAGACAGGCAGACAACAAGAGAGGTTGACAGTAAAAAAAATAAAAACGACACAATGGGACAATAAGGAAAAGCCTTCCTTATGGCACCTTTTATATCATAAAAGTTAATTTGGTCTGAATTACTGCAGGAAAACGGCGTCAGGAGCAATAACTTCAATGACACACTCATCAGTTTATTCTCGTTACATTTTTGCAGGATTTTCTACAAAAAGCAGTGCCCTGTAATTTCAGTTTTTTTTTGTTTTTTTTTTAAATGAATTTATGAAAAAACATTGCATGACCATGTCGAGCTCCTTTGAAAAGTGTCTCTGCACCCATGAATTTCTATATTTGCATGGATATCACCAAAGAGCATTCTTAATCATGTTGACAGTAAAGTGTACATTCTAACATTAAAATATCCAGAAATCGGTCACTATATAAGCAAATCAATTTCCCGACATTTTGAGAACTATAAGTACTTCCACAAAAGAAAAAAATACACCGCACTAATTTTCAATGTGACAAAAGAAAGGGTTGCTAATAATAACTCCCGATAGAATTTTTGCATGATTTGCTTCTAAATAGTCTTGAGTCATACATGTGCATCCATGCATTTGATTGATTTACCAAGCTGCCCTGGAGGATCTTGGGTCTCTCGAGAGCCACTGTGATGCAATTGGAAAAGATGAAGGCCAGCACCACGTAATCAAACAGCTTATGAGCGATGATGGACTGGCAGATCTGTCGAAACCTACACCAGGAAAGCGTTAAAAAAAAAAAACGACAGGAGGGACAACAATGAGGAAAAACAGGAAACGCAATTGTTTTACTATTCCTCCACCTGTTCCAATACAATTAAAATCCTTCTCTTCAACAAATTACGACACGCGAGTAAGCCCCAGCCTGCTGTTGCAAAGCAGAGCAGCGAGCACATCAAAAGAGATACAATGGGATGAAATATACTGAATGCACATTTCCAAATTTGGCATGTGGCACTGTTTACGCTGCCCAAAAGCAATTAAATGTCCTCACAGCAATGCCTATTGGAATAGGGGGAAAGAAAATGAACTAAATGAAAAGAATAATCAGTTTTATAACCCATGCGGCAACATTTCAATGCATTTTATTAAAGAGCTGCATCTAGTGAAAACCACTAAAGATGATGCAGGATATTAAAGAACCCCCCCCCCCCCATGACTGTTTCTTGAAATGGCAATCGATACTCGAATGGAGTCTTGGGGTCTCTCTTTTGATAAGACGGAAGGGGCGGGGCAAGGGGTGCACAATTTATTTTTGTAGCTGTGAAATCTCCTGCGGCTAACTTGAACCAACCCGCAGTGATGACATCATGATGGAGAGGTAAAAGATGAGGACCTGGGGACTCACCTGTTCTGCGGAGAGAAAAGAAACACTGACCAGTCCTCTCTGGTCTCACACCAGTCTGGCTTGTGTGCCTCCAACATCTTTTGGATGCGGAAGCACAAGCTCTGCAAGACAAAGTACCTCTCAGCCCAATCCGTCACACGTTTTATGTCGTAAACATAAAAATACACGGAGCGGGCTCTACACCCCCAAGCTTTAAATTATTTACAGAATTGAAACACATATAGAAACAGCTTGGAGCCTCTACCGACATTACCATCTGTATAGCACTCTTCCCCGCTGTCTAAATAGTCCTTTCTAATTAACCGCGTTTCTCTCGTACACAACCTTATTTACAACGGAAACAATAGGGCTCTCGCGGGGCCTGATAGATAAGAAGTGCCGAGTTTACACAAAGTGCTTGGAAATCCTACACATGAGAGCAGGAGATTCTCGCATGTGTAAACGCTTGTACTAAAACAAGAGTTAATGGCTGGGTTATTGACAGACGCTTTATTTCTTTGTTCAGTTTAGACTGCATCTGTGGAAGTCGATCGCTTGTTTTATGTCTGGAATAACCATCCATCCTTTCTATTCTGCTTATTCTGTTCAAAACAAACAACCTGAAAGGGAGGGAGCCTATCGCAGTTGATGACGGCTTGGACTAGTTGCCAGTGAGCAAGAATTGGTCATACGCGGGTGAACCACTACGCTACCAATAGTCCGCCAGGAAAGGAAGCTCTAGTTCAGTGTGCCGCGGGAAATTGTCTAATTTGTGCGCCTGTGCGGTCTAGCGCCCGGCAGCGTACTCATGTCTTTACTACATTTTAGTACTCTTCCATACCAGCAGGTGGCAGCAGCAGCTGGTAGCTAATTGTCTTTGTTTAGAGACAAGCGAATTAGTGACGCATTTTTATCCAAACAGGCCCATGTTTCACACTGAGTAAGTATTGATATGAAACATTATAAAATACTTTTTTCTTTGTATTTATTTAATTGCTATTGAATACGTTATAATATAACGTCATTCTTTAATGTTAAAAAATGCTTATATAAACAATATAACATATTGTTAAAATAAGCTTTTTTTTCCCACAATTTCAGATGCTGGTGTGTCCCGGGATTTTTTCAATGAAATAAATGTGCCTTGACTCAAAAAAAGTTTGAAAAACACTGCTCTAGTTAATCTGGCTGACTTGATAAAATGGACTAAATATACATTATGCAATACATTTGACTGGTTTCAAAACAGTAACTTACGTAGTCAAGCTCATCATCCATGTCTTCTTGGCCTTTGCTATGTGTGTTCACCTGAGGAAAGACTTCCGAAATTAGCCTTTGGTGGTTTGTCCTACTAGCCAGCTCGGTCTGGTGTTTAAGAGGTGGCTGAAGAAGCTGCGCCAGAGGAGTCTTGCCATTACAGTCTTGGTACACTCCTCCGACGACGCTCAGACTCTCAAAGCCACCGCCGCCACCGATGACCAACCCTCCAGGGAAGCTCTTCCTCTGGTGAGCGTGCAGTAATGCGGGGGACACGGGACAGTGCAGCAACGGAGGAGCATGTGGTGCTCCAGGGACCTGTAGCAATTGGGGAAGCTCAAGGGAGAGAGCCCGACGGTCCCTCCTGGGTACAAAATGTCCCTGGAGAATAGGATGGCGAAGATGAAGCGTGTGAGAAGCAACGGCGGGAGGAGAGAGGAGGCTTTCCTCTTCGTCTGGGTCTACGCCGTGGAGGTGGCGGAGTGGCGATGAGGAGGCACGGGGGCCTCGGATCCGAAGGCTTCCTCCAACGACGCCGCCCAGACCCGCCAAGCCATAGCCATAGAAAGGCCTGGCCGAGGTGGAGGTGAAGGCCGGACTAGCCGAAGGAGATGACGAGGAACAGGGGCGGACTCCGATCAGGCTGTTCCAACTGGAGCGACGAGCCCAAGGGGCCGGATGGTGGCGGGGCGGCGGGCGACCCCAGTTGTGGTAACCGCGACCTGGATACTGAGAGACAAAGACATGCTCCTGAGACTTTGGACTTTAAAACAGTAACACAAACTGATCCAATGGGTACTTTTGGCTCGTCTTCAAAGTAGAAGAAGAAAATGACCCCTTTACACATTTATTTACAGACGGGCAACTTTTAACGGAAATCTGTTCAGCGAGGTTGTGAGGTTAGAGACCACTGGTGATTGACAAGAGGACCTGGTTGACAATCACCATTTTGGTTCGTCTATAAAAACACCTTTGAAAACAGAAGTATTCAAGTTCAGCGGCAACTAAAAGGTTTTACTCGACCCTCGTTGGATTAAGTAATTAGCAGTGCCTCAATATTTTCCACATAGAGCCTTTTTAATCAACTAAATGGCCTTTTTACTTGATCAAATACTTGCTTTTGCAAATTAAAAAGCCACGAAAAAAAAACGTCTTTCTTGCTGAAGAAAGTCTTTCAGATTCACGAACACTGGGACAATCTGCAAAAATATCTAGTCAGCAAATATACATCACAATATCAGATAAATATGCTGCACGTCCTAATGAAACCCAAATCAATGCACTGTCGCAAAAGATGAATACCTTTGTGGGTCTTGTTCACTTACCGCAGCCTTCTGCTCCAGGTTGGCCCTGCCGAGAGAAATGACACTGTTCTTCCTCGACCCAAGAGCAAAGCTCAGCCTCTCTCCAGGAAATAGGCTGGCAGGCAGTGGGCCCAAGTCCAAGTGTCCATTAGGGGTCAGCGTGCAGATCTTTGGGTCTGTGTGAAAAGGCCAAGTCGAAAAAAGCCATTATGAATGAATGAAGCAAAGAGCCAGAGACCACGTGGAAACATAGATTAGACATTTTTCTTCTCCTTTTTACCTCAACATTATTGCAGATAGGTGAGCTGAATTTAAACTCAATTACTTCCAAGAACACATTTCCTCAAGTGACATAATGGCCAGTTAGGAGAGACACAGGAAGGTTTAATCCAAGTTGAATCACCTCGAAAGAGCCAGAGATGAGCTCGGAACGGCGATACCCTGCCAGCAGGTTGTCCAATCTTTAAATAGTAAACGC
This sequence comes from Filicampus tigris, assembly GCF_054856515.1. Classification (NCBI taxonomy): domain Eukaryota; kingdom Metazoa; phylum Chordata; class Actinopteri; order Syngnathiformes; family Syngnathidae; genus Filicampus; species Filicampus tigris. The sequence continues at coordinate 9,190,760 of NC_141232.1, forward strand.
TTTAATGTGCTACTACATGCTAATTTATTGAGTGTGATGCTTTGGTTTTTGCCAAGAGGGAGGAAAGGGAAGAGTGGTGAAGAGAAATGTCAATTGTGCTCTGTAGACAAGAAAAAGATGCTAAGCTCAGGTGAGAAAATTGAGTTGGAACAAAACACGTAAGCGGTCTGTGTTGGCACATTTGTGAGTTGTATTTTTCCAAAGCGTAGGAGAAGTACATATACCTAAAACTTTATTAATAACCTTGTCATGGTTTGAGATACTGTACAGTAATGTCAAAAATAACCTCTGGTGACATTTAATACCTGAGAGATGCAGAGAGTCCTTCTGCTTATCAATGTCCTCAAAATTACAGGAAGACCTGTCATCATCGGAGTAAGAGCGGTTTGCATCTCCCTGTATAAGGACAGCAGCAGAGTAAGATTAATAATGTACAATGTTTTCATCGCAAGCAAACCATATCGTGTTATTGCTATACTTGTCCTTTGTTTATTTCTTTTGCAAATGATCTTACTTCCAATAGAGCAGGGGGGGGGGGGCAATTCATTTTGCAAAAGAACTGGAACGCTTGGCCGTCATTTTCTGTATTCTTTTAATTAATTTAGAAAAAGCGTAGTGTCTTGTTTCAATACATTGCTACGGGTGTATATACGGTATGTATTGTTATGATTCGGATATGCAAATTTAAAACAAAATTATAAGCGGTCATTATTTCTTTACATCTTTACACTTGGCCAATACGTACAGTCAATTAAACTGTAAACTTGTGTTCAGTATTATCAAGCCAAATCTTCTTGGCCGGCTTCCCTCCACCGTGCAGAAAATGAGAATTTTGCCAACATTGGGATGACTGTCTTTTTTTTTTGTATAATAAGGGAAAAAATAGGGTACTTACTTGTGGATAATAATTGATCATTTTAATAAGTGAACAAAAGATCAATATAATGTCCTATCCAAAACCATTTCAATTATTGCATTTCCAGCACTGAATGTACTTGGTACGTCTGCCAGGTTTGTGGGGCGATGCTCATGTTACTTGAAAATTGAAATGAAATACAGTACGATATTTTTGGTGAGGCGTCATTTTCAAACACGTATTAATGAGGTATGTCTTAATGGCTAGGAATGGTTGTGAAATACTCTTTGTAAAAAGAGACTGCAGTGCTGTTTTACCTCAGCTTGAAAACCCTCCACCAAGATGGCCACCAATAAATTGAAGAGCACATAGTTTCCGAATGTCATCAGCGCTACAAAGTAGAGGGCAGCGCACGGTGAGGTGGAAGCCATGCCGTTGTACAACACCATATTCCAGTCCTCCTGAGTCAGAATCTACAAGCCAGTACACACACTGTGAATAACATATCTTTCAATGAGGATATGTGAATAGGTGTAAAGCTTATGTACCTGAAAAACAGTGACAATGGCCCAGAGGAGGGAATCAAAGTTCTTCCTGTCAGGCACAGTGTCTCCTGCATCTGTCTTCAAACTGAACTTGCAACCGAAGATGTGCATCCCCAGGATACTGCAACACAAGAAACACTTTAGGAAGCTAAATATCGAAATCCTTTCACCGGTCTGTCATGCATCTGTCTGCCAGCTTCACAATGTATTTGTACATATTTTCTTTTGAATGATCCTGTAAAGTAAATGTTTCACATTCTCTGAAATGTTATGTGGATTCACACTGACAAAACCAAGTAAGGATGCGACGCCATGGACGAGCCCACCGCTCGTCCGTCTGCCGATCGCAAGCTAACTGGTGGCTAGCACCTCTTGCCGTGCCATGGAAAGCCCCTTGACGATGATTTTGAAGACTCCCTTTATATACTTGGCCATTATTGAAATTTGACAGTGTTGTTGGCACTCTTCTCCGTGGTGTGTCATATAGCCAATATTTATTTTCACTTTGCAGGGCTTTAAGTACTGTGCATTATTGCTCATTAAAAGCCCATATTCTTTAGTTCATGTTATGCTCCCCACGGGTACCATTCAAGTAAAAACTGAGGGGAAGGCTAATCAGACAGGCTCAACAACAACAACAAAGTTTCGGGCAACGTCGTCTGATCGACTTGCAAGTTAAGCTACTGTAAAGATTTGGATGATTGACTATTTTCATGGTCAATTCATTAGCAATTGGCCCTGGTGTCTGCACATAGTTGGGATTTCTCTATGCGACATCTTTGAGTCACTGTTGTCTTTTGGTTTAAGTGCCAAAATGCCTTTCACATTTTATAGCAGTTTAGTTCTTTACAGTCTGCAGACAGTCATATTAGCAAGAGCATAATCATAACTTTTATGGTCAAAGAAAAGCAAGCGGCGCCAAAGAGAGAATTGCTGAGACATACAGGACTTTGGAAAATTATGATTTGGCACTTTAATAATTAACACAATCCTACAGTTTTGCACACACTGGTTTTCAGGCCTTTGGCTTCATGTCTGCTCGGACTGTTCTGCGACTACACAGGACTTAAATCTTCTACTACCTCAGACGATGCTTTATATTAAAATGCGATTTATTGCTGGTTCTTGAACAAGGCACATATTACTATGTGGAGATATACGTACAGTAATAAACACCAATGCACAAACAAATATTACAGGTGGTCTCTTGATACCTGAAGATGAAGATGAAGAGCATGAGCAGCATGCAGAAGGTGGCCACGTTGTCCATCGTCTTCATCAGAACCACCAACTGACGCCTCAGCGCCGGCATGAACCTGACCAGCTTAATGACCCGCAGCAGCCTGAAGGTCCTCAGCACTGACAAGCCGCCATCCGCCTGACCGATAATCTCACACACACTGCAGCGCGCCGAACGTCCATTGGGTTGGATGCAAGAAGACAGAAGTAGGATGTCAGAAGGTAGAGGATGAGAAGTACTTTAAACTATAAGGTCCTTAAAGATTCAAATTTTAGGTGTGATAGATGAGCTTGGCGTTCCACAGTTGTCATGTTCCGTGAATAGATTAAGTGCACTTAAATTTCTATACAATGCTGTAAACACTTACGTACAAACTGACTGGTAAAGTTAGCCATTGGAGGGATCAAACAATGAAAAAAAAAAAAAAAATCGTATTCAGTAGAGATGGCCAGACCTGATGATGACGATGATGCCGTCAAATATGTTGTAGGGGTTCCTCAGGTAATCAAAGAAGCCAAAGGCCGTCAGCTTGAGGATCATCTCCAGGGTGAACATGCTGGTGAAAACAATGTTGCAGATCTCCAGCACGTTGGTTAGCTCCTCCGGCTGGCGAAAGGAAACACAACAAAACGCTAAACAGAGAATGCGCAGCTGAGGAAGGTGGACGGCTTTAAAAATCATGATGGCGGTGATCACCATCATGATCATCAACCAATGATTTTCATGAACTCAGGATTTGACTACATTCTTTTCCATTGAATATTTAATTCTTTTCACTCCGGTCCTGATAGAAATCATTGAAATGACTATCAATCTCTTGATTGACGATTAATCGACTTTGAGCTCTAACTGTCATTGTGGAGTGGTCAATGTGGGGACTCACCTAATATTGCAGCCAATAAAAAATAACTGGAGCGGTTATGTACCAGCGGTTTGTCTGAGGGAAGATCAAATCAGGAGAGAAAAGGAGGAAGGGAAAAGGAAACAGCAAAGCCGCCACCACCGCGCTTATTTTCTCCTCTGTTTGTTGTGGGATGTATACACTTCCTTGCTTTCAGCAAGCGTGAATGTATGTTGTGTATGACATGGATCACCAAACTTCCTCTGATACCACAGACTTCCAGTTTCCAAGTCGGCAGACAAAACAGCCGAAAAGCTGCGACAAATTTGGCGGACCGTGTCAGAGGAAAAATACACACACACACACACACACACACACACACACACACACCTCCATCCACCGCTTTAATCCGCTTTTTCTCCCAATCTATCTTCATCCCCTCCAGCTCCCTAACTCCACTTTTCCTTCCCTTTTTCAAAGTCTCATTATCAAGGAGACGCATCTCTTCTAAATCAATATCGTCCTGTCGATCACAGGGGGAGAAGGCTGGTGGAACAGGTCAACGCCAGAGGAGAGGAAAGAAAAACTGGTGCAAGCAAATCAGTCTAAATGCAATGAGCTCAATTCTACAGAGACTACTGAGCACCATCGATGCTGATCCATTTATCTGAAAATGGTTTGATAACACATCTGGAATGTTCCAAGCTCCATAAACATGCACGCTATCCAAATTGGTGTCCCCCGTTGGTTTGTGACTGCAGTGTTTTGGCTAATGGCACGTTGGCTTTCGCATCCACAAAGAAAAGCCAGAAAAAAAATGCTCCATTGCAGTATAACACAAGCTCGCGTTTGCCATGATAACGCACTTTCATGATTTTTGTCTTGTGCGCTTTAATAATGTGATTTTGTTCTCACACTACATTATTCAGTTTCAAAAGTGAACAATGACCAGGCATACTGTATGCAGAAAATGTCTACGAGCAATTTGGTGGCGATTCAAATTAAGAAAGTTCAACCTTGGTGGAGGTCTGTGCTTATCTCAGAGCAGTCAGGTGGGACAACATTGGGGAGCGAGTGTCATCATAACAACAACAATGATTGTAACATAAAGTATAGTAAGGCATAATTACTTCCACATCGACACCGGTTAGAGTTTATCTGTGAAATGTTGCACGCTCGCCACTCCGAGTACAAACAACAGTGTAAATGAGATGACAAACCCTCTACGCCAAAGTTTAACAGCTCACGCGTCTTTTCCTCCTTTGCCAGCTTTTCATTTTCTGTCAATCACCAAGTCAAGGTCTTCATCGTAGGTCTTACTCCTCCTTCTCCTCCATTAGAAGTCATCTTTAGCATCCTCACTTTGTGAATGATGCTTGAACATCACACTGGGAGGAATTTCTAATACAGTATTTTGCCCGACTCAAAGGTCACCAAAAAGAAAAGATATACCCGACAGAGTGGCAAAACAGAACATTAATACCTCAGCCAAGCGTAAAAGCAAGCAGTTTTGTTTTAGGTCATTTCCACGCGAACACGGGCAGTTCAAAAAAAGACTTTAAAAATAAAAGATTTTTCTGTGTTCAATGCAAAGTCTATTACTTGGATTCACCTTTTGCTGTTACAATCCACTTGCATTGGGGCCAAGTGGTGTAAATGACCAACCTCATCCAGCAATGAAATGTTCAATGAAACAAGTTTGAGGGCGTAAGTGGAGGTCTGCGGTCTATTGGGCATTACCTTTGTAAAAGCAATTTTCATAAATGTGCAAGAAAGTCACGTGTGTTGCCAACGGACACTTCAAACGTGTCTTGTGAGATGTCGCAATCAAGTGCTTCACTTGTAAGTGGTATAACCCCTGATATGAAAGTTCCCCTTTAGCACCTTTTATGCGGGAAACAAACAAGCACATCTCTTCTCGAGCTCCAGTTTTCGATGAGGTTGGACCTTACTGCCGCAGAACAGCCACGTAACGGAATGACTGCTCGCGTTCGAAGGCTCAAAGGACACGCAGACAAAAGCATCGGTGAGCGTGTGCATGCAAATGCATGTGCTTGCACATATGCCTGCTTTGAAATGCGCACGCACAAACTCGCGGGAAATGGAGACGAAAAATGCTGTGTAACCGGCGCCTGTCTCGCGCTTCCAACCGCCTCCCCTTCCCTCAGCCTTCGTTTATTTTTAGAGTCTTCAGAGACAGGGGAAAGAAACTATTCCGTACACTGTCAAAGAGTGCGGGGGTGGACGGGGAAGAGGCAGAAGCGGGGAGACGTAGAGAGTCGGAGAGAAGCCAAGACACTTGGGGTAAAAGCAGGAAGGAAGGACGGGAGGAAGGAAAATTGCTAGGAAAGCAGGAAGCAAAGTGGGCTAAGCAGCATGCGAAGGCATTCTCGGAGAAAATAATTAGAAGTGGTAGCAAGGGAGGGAGGAGGCGAGAAATACAATAAAAAAACAAATAAATAAGGGAAAAAATATCTTTGCCCACACCCAAATTTAAAGTGAATATTCTTATACACGGGTGCCAGCAAAACATCACGTGCACGTGTTTGCGGGTGCTCTCTTGGCAGTTTTCTCCCTCAGCGGATGTGTCGCCGGGCTAAATGTTTACACCTCTGTCAGGAAGCATCCTGGCAGCGACACGTCCCTCCCACGCCACCGCGCACAAACACGCCGATCAGACGCATGCACACATGAGGTCAAGTGGATGTTCAATTGGGAAAGCTTCATCAGCTTCAAAGTGATTTTAGGAGTTTGGAAAATAATTTTAGACTTATTTACAAACACATTCTTCATCAAACGGCTGGTTTGTGTGATCTTTTTCCAGCTTGACAGATGAGACTCAAAGGGAAGGTAATCCCTATAGAGTCACGAATGTTTGGAAAATAAAAAAAAAAACATACTAAAGACTGGCTTGCATATATTGAAATCTGATGGGCCGCAATGTTAGTAGTGTTAATTTGTTGCGATTGGGCGGTGTATGAATAGAAATTTACTGAATTGCAAAGCATGAGCCATACTTGAAATGACAAAGTTACAAGCCTGAGACCATGTCCTCAAATGTGATATAGTGGACGCCACTATGCAAGGCCCGTGAATAGCAAAAATCCGTTTATAATTGACGACCATTATAATTGTACTAAGAAAAGAAAGAAAAGAAGCTGGTTTTAATTTTTTTCAACCCCAAATATCTTGACTAAAGGTTTTCTGGATTGGCTGCCACATACACGCATGCACACCAACTATGAATCTGATTTCTGTTCCTCCAGTGGGATCCAATAGTCTTTCCATAAAAAAAAAGAAAAAAGAAAATCACGATCAGCACTATTCTTTGTCATTGTTCGAAAAGTAGAATCATTTCAGTCCGATAGTCACATGACAAGCTTGATCAGGAGAGTGCAAAGATTTGAGCAAATTTACCAGTTGTTTCATTGCGTTCTCAATGTGTCACTAACAAAACGGCTGTTTTAATGTAAAAGGACCATCGAGGAAATATTGAGCTAGGTAGGCACCATTGATATTATTTCCCTTTTCTTTTTTTGGTCACAAAAAGCACTCTGGCATCCCTGCTTCCAAAATAAACGTCTTACCTGATTGTGATGTTCGATGCCCATACTGATGGTGTTGATGAGAATAGCAATCATAATGCCCCTGCTGAAGTACTTGCTCTCCACGATGCCCCACAGCTTCCTCCTTATTTCATCCCACACGTCCTTACAGTACCCAAAACAGCTTCTTTTCTTTTTCCTCTTCCCTTCATCAGCATCACCCCTCTCCTCTAAGTGGTTGTCTTCCTTGTCCGTCTCTTCCACAGCATCGCCCTCGTCGTCATCTCCACTGGCGGCGTCTCCCGCAGTCCTGGGACCCTCTTCCAGTGCTAAAGCACACAAAGGGCAATCCTGTGGATTCGGAGGTACGGCCAGGCTGATGGAGTTGTCGAGTGGCTGGAACTCGTGGTCTTGCTTGCTTTGGTGTGGACAGTGGCATACTGTAGAGATGTGGACACATAAAGGAAGTAGCAGAGGAGCAAAATAGCTCTTCGCTCGAGGATACGCGGCTGGTATGATTTGCAGTTACTCAAATGCAAAGATTCCATACTTCATGACTGTATTGTTTTTAGGTATATCTCCTTTGCTTGGATATTTCTTTTATATGAATTTCTTTCTTTTTTAGATGTTTAAAATTTTAAACGCATATCATCGCTGTCCTGTGAAAAACATTTTTTTTTCTTCATTTTTTAACATTTTTACTTGAATGGGGTTTCCACGTTACAGACATCCCAATAACGTGTAAAAAGAAAAAAAAATACAAATACAAAATTGGAAATAGGTGTTGTTCACAAGACAGCGACGATTTGTACCTTCCACTCCTCCCTTAGTTTAATAGGCGTGTTCAACCTCCACTGATGACTACAATGTAAAAAAAAAGAAATCAAAAGAGGCTGTGATCATGAGAGACCGATTGATTGAGTTTTTGGGGACTTTTCATTTGGAAAATTGTGTGTGTGTGTAAAATTGTGAGCGTTGTGCTAGTACAGAAATCTGGATCCAACAATATTTGCGCCCTGCATCATATGCACCGTCTACAAAAATAGCGCCTTTACTGTAACACAAAATAGCAACGCTCCGTTACCAATAAGTCACTCTAGCAACATAGCACTTACGTGGCTAAAACTCCAACGTATGGCGTACCATACCACCAAACATTATAAAAAAACATAAGAACACACAAGAACATTTATCCTGATACGTCTCTCAGAATATAAAAATATGCACACACAGCTAGCAAGAAATTTCCCACAGGGCTTTTGGAGGTGGCCCCAAAGTGCGCAGCCCTTTAATTGTACGACAACTCCCTGTCAATTTGAGTTCACTGAGCCGCGGGTATCTTACTCACATTTGGGATGCCTCGGGTGATGCCTCTCTCCATTCTGATTGACTCCACCCCGCCTGTTGCCCCTGCCTCCGCCAGCAGGCGGGGGCTTGCCCCTCAGTGTGTAGTAGAGAGCTGCCGATCTCCTCTTGGCCTTGCGGAGGACGTGGCAGACCAGCTGGAAGATTTCCTCGTAGCAGTCGCCCGGCTCAGCCATGCTGGCCAGGGTGGACGAGGATAGGCACTGTGCCCTCTGCTCCTGCATCAGCTGGTGCTCCCGCTGCTTGGTCTCTGAAAATTGTGTGGCGATGACCACTAGGCAAAGGTTGATCATGAAGAAGGAACCAATCTGCATGGACAAGGGAGGACAAGCACAAATTGAAAAAAAAAAAAAAGCTCTTTGCTTTCAACACAGTGCAGTAAAAATATGACAGTTACTCTGGTGCTCGGTGTGGAAATCAAGACTGACTTGTCTTCACACACTCAGTGATTCGTATGAAGTACGTCAATCCGCCTGTAGAAATGTTAGCACGCATGCTAAAGGTCTAAGAGGGCCGACTTTCTACCAACGCGAGGCTGATTGGAGCAGACAGACCGAGCCAACTCATGCCCAAAGCGCAGCTCTGAGTTGTCATTCTTTTCATTTCACCTTTATCTCGCTTAACAACATCAAATCCCTTTCTTAGAGTATCTCTTTCTTTATCCTCTCTTAACCAATGTTCATGCTTCAGTCCATTTGACCATGGATCTAAAACAGAACTCAGATTCTTGACATTGAACTGAATTTTAATAGTCGGGACAAAAAAAAAAAAAAAGAAAAAACAGCTCTCAAGCACATTGCTACTTGTTTAACATTGTATAGTGAACAATTCAACAGTACGTATACAATAATGTACACAAGCTATCAGAGGCTTTGCTTTTTGAATGATATTTATACACTAAATTATCGGTAACATACATACATTAATTTGCGTTACATTCTGTATACTGCAGTGATTCTCAAAGTGAGGTATAAGCACCACTAGTACTATGCAGGCTGCTTATAATAGAACACAAAGTACTCATTGTATTAAATTCTCAAATGACTCACTGACTATTTTTTTTAATCTAGTTTAGGAGATTTCTTACGCACTGTTCAGTTGTATTTAACTTTGCATTTGCATTTAATCATTTAGAAATGTTCCTTGTCACACATTTATCTTTTTCTAAAAGTAAGTGCAGTGATAATGTTTGAACTTAATGATGCAGTGACTGAAGAATTATTACACTGTACATTTTCGGAATGAAACCCCTGCCTCACTTTTGACTACGCTATTGTATTTTCATGTTGGTCATCCATCCATCCGTTATGGCGGTAATTAAACAGCCAAGTATTTTTTGGAGGCGATACTTGACGTAAAAGATTTGAGAACCACTGCTGCATAGGATTAAAAAAAAAGGCAACTTCCATCACATTTTAATTCTTAATTGCTTTTAGTGTGAGGCTGATATTTAGTCTATTCATTCACATTCTTAGGAATGGTTGTAAGCTACCCTTCAAGCTATTCAAATCCAACTATTCATGAGACAATTTTGAATGTGGTGTAAGAGGAAGTCGCAATAAACAGCCTTTCATACTTTTGTGTGTTGTGCAATTGGATCGTGTAAAAAGACTGATGGATACTCATATATTGTATGACCGCCATTATTGCAATGATTCCTTTGCATTGATTTCATGCACATAAAGATGAAACAACATAACTTGTCATTTCCCACCTGTAATTTAAAAAACATGTAGGAGAAGGTAAAAGAGAAGTAGTCAGGAGGACAACGGAGAAAAAAACCACCTGAATGGAGATTTCTGTGTGCTTGTGTGTGTGTGTGTGTGTGTGTAGCACGGGAGGCAAAATACATCTGTGGCCTGCGGGTCAAACAGTTCTGCAGGTGTGCTGGGCTTTGATTCCCCTCCAGCCGTGTGTGTGTGTGATGTGCATTTGATCAGATCATAGACAGCTTTCCGCATAATTAGAGAGGGCAGTCCAGTATCAGCATTCAGAGGATCACTGCATTATGCATGCTAGAACCCACACACCGACAAATTAAGATGACAGGCTTTGTTTGCAGCTGATTGTTTTTGCGCTTTTGTGCAACTGCTGTAACATGCATTTATGTCTAAACTTCTACACCCATGCGCACACTTCCTAATTGCCACCTTGTCAGCAGGTCTTAATGACTTACAGCTGTTTACTCTTTAACTCATTTTCAGACCCTCTTTTACCCTGACGTTTGGAAACATTTGAAAAAAAAAATATGAATACGTTCCTGGGAATGAACGGCTGGACTGTGAAAAGGCAAACAAATACGTCAATGGCAGTGAATGAGTTGAACTGATGCAGAGACTGACACTTGGCTGCACACATGACTTAGGAGATAATGTCAGACAGACAGAAATGATGATGCGTTTAATACTCTGGAGGTGACGTTTCTTTTTTGGTTTCTTCGATCTGGGAATCCTTGCAAGGAAGCCCCAGAAGCGAACCCATTTGTAGCAACGGATCATTTAACGGATCATTTGAGCTTTGAGTTTATCTTGCTTTGACATACTGCAAAAGTCATTGAGTGTGGTGGGTTGAACATGAAGCAAATATCGAAAGCGTGTTCCCCGGGGGTTGAGTTGAAAAAAATATTTGTGGGTATAATTCATTTGATATTCATCCTTTTTCAACATAAATGGCTTGTACGATTACATATTAATTTGTTTCTTTTCTCACCGGGGAAAAGGACAGACTAACCAATCTGAATCGACATGCATCGGAATACAACTTTTTCGAGTCATAATCAGACTGACACCTGCTAAAACGAACCTCTTGATACTAATGTCATATTTTTTTGCTGCATTGCAAATCTGTGTGCATACATGCATAGGGTAAACGCCACTCTTGGATGAAAAACAAGACAGTCGCATATATCAGAAAGGTGGCGCCAGCTGGTTGGTAATGTATGAAAAAAAACAATGTGTTACTTACAATGATGAGTAAGATGAAGTAGATGAAGTTGTAGAAGGAGTGGGCATCCATCACATAATACATGATCTCTACCCAGCCTTCCAGAGTGATCACCTATGAGGAAATATTAAAATGGCGTAAACACGGTCAGAGTAATGTTAAAGTCGAGGCGACGTACAGAAAACAAGTTACAAAAAAACTACCTGAAAAATGACAATCCAGGCATAGACAATGTTGTCGAAGTTGATTGCACCTTTGTGGGGGTTCGTGCTCCCTGTGTGGCAGCGGGTGTAATACTGATGCCAGTTGACGCACAGGCCCATGGCGTCACCGGCGCCGCTGCCGTTTAACATTGGTTCAGGATTGAGACCCAGAGCTTGTCTGTGTAGTGCGTCCTCCTTGTCCAGGCAGCATGTCTGGCCTCCTTGTCGCCTCGCGGGAACGTCGGAACATGACATGATGCCGTTGTCGGATGCCAGTGAGCAGATGAAGGGGCGCTCATCATCCTCCTCGGGTCGGTAGTACGGAGGTGGCGGGGTCAATCCTGAAGAGCTGAGTGAGCAAATTAAGGTAAGTACTTATTTCAATTTTATGTTCATTTTAATTCATTCGGCGTATTTAATCAGTAATTCTCAGGTTATGTTGTTTTATATCTTGGGAATCATCGCTCTAAATAAAGCACTATATAATGTGGATTTGTGTGTGAGACAGAAATGGAGAGAAGGGGGAAATAACCCGACCTAGCAGTGAACTTGCAAACTAGGTCTAAAGCTAATGAAGCAAAGCAAAGGCATGCTGACAAGTGTGGAATACAGGTGGGGGGATCATGCGTTGGGTCAGTACATGACAAAAGGAGTGCCCTGAAGAGGAATTATCCCACTGTCAGCTCAGCAGAATACCTCGAGTATTGAAAACCTGCAAGTTATTTTTGAAAACCTGAACCAGCTCTAACAGAGCTTCCCTTAAAATGTCTATTATAGAAGTGACTTCATGTAAAATGACATTGTAATTGGCCTTGCAATGCGATCAGTGTCACTGAATCATGCACTAGCGTAAAATGCTACGCTAGCGTACATAACATGCGTCGGTAAGAAAAAACAAAATGAAACAAAAATCACACAACCTCACACTGAACAGTCAGCGTGGGTCTCAGGAGCTTTGCGGAGACTATGTTGGAATATCTACCTCTGGAAAATAAAAGCCGCCCAACCCTCATTTGCGAACACCGGGCATAAAACCAGCACAAAGAAGGAGAAAAAAGGGGACCTCAGGGATCTGAGGATTTAGAAGTGATGCACAATTAGCAACAGTTCTGTTAGTTCCACACCTGCTTTCAAGATGTAATTGATTGTACATTTAAAAAAAATCAAATATAGTATTACAAATAAGTCATGCAATTAACACAGCAGCTATGACTAATGTCAGTGTGTTTGCAGTACTAATGCTAGCTTAGTATTAGTAGCGCTGCTATTTTGTTGAAGCTGTACAGCATTCTGTGGCTTTTTAATCACAATTACACAATTTCCTAATCGCACGCCCTTATGAATGGCCATGTTTGAGAATCACACTTGTGCACCTTAAGAACAACAACAACAATTAAAGTCAGCAAAAAATATTGTTTTCCAAAATGTGGCACGGTTGTGGATGAACATAAAAACAAACAAAAAAAATCCAGCCATGAGCCGTGAGATCAAGACCTCTGTCTGGTCTGTTGTTTGGCAAAGGAATTAACTTCACTATTAGCTTAGCTGTCAGAATGAAACAGGCAGGGGGTGCTTCATTGAATAGAATCCTTAAAGCAAATATTGGGTACAACTCTGCATGAAAAAAAAAAAAACTATCCAATGATTCTGTTTCTGTCAGAAAGAACAAAAATGTTCCAATGCTGATGCGGTTCCACTGCACCAGAAGACCTCATTTGACCGGTGGTTGCAACAGGGAGATAATCCTACATCACCCTCTGAGATCAAGTGTGGGATTCTAATAAGCGACAAGAGATTACTGATTAAAGAAGCTTGGGAATGTGTAATGGAAACTCTCCCCACGTTTTCTTGCACTCTTCTTCCGTAGCGTACACACTTTATATCAGATTTATTGAGAGATGTTTTGGTACTGAAATAGCCATGTAACACAAGAAAAAAAAATTGCTAAGCTAATAAAACCAAATGACAAGCACAAAATTGTATCTGCGTTCCTTTAAGCAGCAGACAACAGATTGTTTAATCATGTAAACTAAGTCATGTGGAAAGTGAATATGATACTATGCAAACGCGTGTGCCCGAGCGTGAAATCAGCGGAAAAGTAGATCTCATCCATTGATGACCTCTTAAGCAGGTAGGCGGTGAGTGTATTTAGCCTCTCCTTGCATTACAACTCCAAAATATGAAGCTGACTGATTGCCCTGACCACCCGAAGCAGTACACCATTACCAACACTGCCTCCCATCAGTATCACTTCAAATGGGCAGATACTAAAATAGCTCTTTTTCACACCACGTCCGCCTCGGGTTTATGCCCTATAACACGCTCGCTTCTTGGAAGGAGGTCATTTCCAGGAGCCATTATATGGCCATCGCGACACCTGAAGGTCCCTCAACCTTTTCCTGAGGACGTTTCAGAGGACAAAAGATGCACTAAAGATTTATGGCCATACTCATAACCCATGCATCGTTTCAGTTGAGTTCAACCACATCTGTGCACCTTTGACGGTGAGCAAAGTCCCCACTTGGGCACAAAACGGATGCTTGTTAAGTCACAACATAAATTCGCCGAGCCTCATTGTGGAGTTAATTAAAGACACACATGACAAGTGAAACAAAACCCTCAAATAGTGATGATGTGCTGCTGTCACATGATCACTATCTATCATAGAAATGGAATGTATGAATCCTGAATGCATCATTTTTACTGCTTATTTTCTCGAGCCGAAAGCAATCGTGTATACAGTATGGACAAAACAACACAAAACATTCTTTTTTTTTTTTTTTGTGTTTAAAAAAACAACAAAGTCCAAGCATTTATGTGTGTAAATTATGCACATATTTTCACTATTAGCAGGTTGGCCCCTTATCACCCCAAGAATAGTGCACTCTAAAAACAGTTGTGTTAAAAGTAACACAATTTTGGGTCGAAAATGGACCGATACACAAATTGGGTCAATTTGACCCACTTTCTTGCATTGTTTTGTACAAAATTACCCATTTTGGGGGTTGGGGGGGGGGGGTTATCTGCAAAAACAACCCAAAAAGTTGGGTCAAATTGACCCAAGTTGTGGATCGGTCCATTTTTGACCCCAAATTGTGTTATTTTTAACGCAACTGTTTTTAGAGTGCGGGGTCCACTTTATAGCATTAAACTGTATTTTCCCTCAACCGTTTCAGTTTACTAGATTTTTTTTCAGTGTTGCTAAAATGACACTGCATGACACATTCAGAGTTTGGCATCATTCCCCCCTCCATGAAACTCCGATTCAATAGTTGAGGCACAAAGTAGTTATGTAGCATATTATAACATTTTTTATTCCCTTGGATTAAACAAAGTCAGTATCTTGCTGATAAAAATCCTTGACTTTACAGGTGACAAAAAGCCTCGCCGGTGATCAATGATTGCGTGTGTATTCAGACAAGGCTGTGAAGTAAATAGGGAGACTGAGGTCTGATTCTTCTATTCTTCTCTCCTCCTCTCTTATTTTTTGGTGTGCTTGAAGCGAGGCTCGCTGAAGGCAAACAGCGTGCGCGCACACCAGCAATTTGACGCGCTATGAATAGGTGCCCATGGGTGTGCACGCCTACATGAGCGGCAATGCATTTGCTGCATTGTCAGCTGGGGGTTGCGCCAATTTCAAGCGTGCCGGTTGCATCCCAACTGTAGCGGAACCATTTGTTAACAACAGCCTGTGGCCTTACAGTTCTTACCAATCACCGATGCTCTCGTGAAAACAACGCAATGCGTTATATGCTTGTCGAGCAGAAGGGCACGCACTACGCGTACGAATTTCCGCTCTCCGCCCTCGACGCACGATGCGCAGCATAGTGATTGCGCTAATGAGACTGGGACCCGAGAACAAAAGAAAAAGCAGGGAGACGCCGCCGTCGAAGTACGAGAGCTTGAATGAAGGCTGTTGCCCCCCCACTGGTGAGTCTGCATTGCGCAGCGTGGCCGTGACAAAAGTCTGGCATCACACTGAGAACACACCTGCTGGTGGAGAGCGAGCTGCAGAGAGGGATCAAGGAGTAGCAGCTGTCAAATTTAGAAAATGAGAAGGAAGAATCATCATCCAAAGTTGATATGAGGACATACAGTGCACTCACCCCAGACTTCATTTGGTACACCTGCACAATCTAATGAGATCAAACAAGGGCCCTGTCAAAAGTTTTGATAAGAATGCTAGGTATGGCTAATACCTTATATGTTATAAGTGATATTGTTATATCGGTAAAATCGGTATCTTAGGCTGGATTGACAGTAAATGGTTCAAGTGACTATTTCTGCTGTCAAGTGGCACAATTCAGATAATTCAAGTTTAAAAGTCCAGATCAAACAAATAAACATTGCTACATATTCTTACATTGTTTTTACACAGTCATTACATTCGAGTGGCATTTGGACTCTCAAACCAATTGGTGCTAATTCAAAAATAAACCGTATGCAGTAGAAGATACGATTCAAAACAAGACATCTATTTGGAGAGGAAAAAAGAAGGAGCACAGGCTGGAAGGCGTGACACGAAAACATGAAGAGACAGAAGGTGTCAGATGGCAAAGTGATTGGTGCACTTGACTGTGACACTCCATTGTTGCCTCTCAGGGATGCAACATTAGCTCTTTACTTAGCATAATAGCGCTCAAGTGCTAACTCACTAGCACCTTTCTAATCAAGCACTCAAGCACAGTCTCTCTCCTGCAGGTTTCAATTCCATGCAAAATTACACTTCTCCTATCCTAATAATGCATCTAATAAAATTGAAATTGGTCAGGAAATGTGTGCAAACCATTCTTGCCGAGGGAAAAAAAAAAAAGAAAAACCTACTATTATACAGCTAACAAAATACAAATGACAAAAAAAAAAAAAAAAAGCCTCTTAAACCTCTTGAGCCAAATGAAGCGCAACAAAAATCCACCGGTTGAGGTTACCTCATTAAGTTAGTGAAGAGGTTTCACTTCAGTAAATTTCTGCACTTAACTTTAAGAGGATGAAGCAGACAGGTCTTTTGTTCACTGGCAGATACAAATCCGCTTCCCATCTAACTATTACAAGTGTCATTACCACTCGCTGCATCAGCATTACCAGACAAGAAACAATGCAGTATTGGCATCTTATAGACACGTTGGAAAACTAGCATCACGCGGCGTGTTTGTCTATTTGTGCTTAGCGCAAGCAGCATGAAAAGGAATCAAGAGAATGAATGCCATGTAATCAAAGCCTCAGACACACAAGGTGAATGTCATTGTGACACAGACAGGCGGGCAGGCGTGTTGGCGTGTGGTGAATATGTGTAGGCATGCAGCCGCAAACTAATCCTATTCTTAGAAGGCAAGGACAAGGAGAGAGAAGGCAACACTTTGAGGTGGAGAGAACACAAACAAACAAATGCTGGCCGAAACAATACTTCGAACCCATTGGCAGATTTTTGTCATTTCGGTTCAAGTCATGTCAATGACATGCTTTTACTTAGAGTTTATACACGTCACTTGTCTGACAAATGTTGTATAACGTCAACATTTGTTGAATCCACAGGAACCTTGCCCTTTTATTTATTTCTTTTTTTTTTTAAACAAAAAGAGTAAAAATAGTTCGGTTGGACGCATTTGAGAAGACCTGCTTTGATAAAAATCGATAGCTGGAATGCTTTGTTGCAAAGGAAGCCCCGTCAGCCACAAAGGTAAGTTTACATGCTGATGAAGTCGCGCCTATTAGACTTTCTGCTCAGCTTATCGTTCTCTTTATTGCATCACAGGATCTTAGAACTGTGAAAAAGAGTTTAGGACGGTGTTAGAATCACAGTTGCCTTTTGGAAAGTACTAAAGCATTTCTTTAAAGGGAAGTCAACCCAAACATTTTTTTTCCCAGAATATGGTCTAATCTAAACACGGTATTCTGATTAATGTTGCGTTTGTGAAATATGAACAAAACAAAAACTGTTTTTAGCTATCTCAGGGGGCGGCCATTTTGCCACTTGCTGTCAACTGAAAATGACATCACAGTTGCTCAGGCCTCAGGTCATGACCAATCACAGCTCACAGATTTTCTGAAACTGAGCTTTGATTTTTTTAAATTTTTTTTTTATGTGAAAATGGCCGCCCCCCTGAGGTGGATAAAAACAGGTGGATTTTGCCGCTTAATTTGTATTCCACAAACCCAATATTGATCAGAATATCAAGTTTAGGGTTAGAGCATTTTGGGGTTGATTTCCTCAAAGTTGCCATCAGTTTTAAATGTCATATTACTTGAACATAGTTGCAAGAATATACTACTTTCTAGGTGTGTTGGACATAAAAGGTTGAGATCAATCTTATAAAGAGACAACAAAAGACTATGCATTGCTCAATTACACAAGGAGGATCATCTTACAGGGTGAAGTTCTCCTCCAGGTAACAGCGGTTCCGTAGCAGCCCCGCCCACAGCTGCACACCAATGATTCCGAAGATGAAGAAGACAAAGAAGCAGAGCAGGAGAACGTTGCCCAGCATGGGTAGAGTGTCCAGCAGCAGGTTCACCAGGATACGCATACCTGCAGGTACATTTGAAAAGTCACTGAAATGCATCTTTGAATCAGTAGTTCAATGTCTATGTCGGCGGCGGCCGGGATACCCGTCCGTCATCCGTCAGTCCGCCATTTTTCCTGATGAAGTCCGTCATTTATAAAACTGTGTCCCGTCCCCCTGGGTCCGTTTGTCTGACGGCACGCTCACCTCTTTATAACACTATACCATCATATCATATTACCAATGGAGCTGTTTCTTTAATCAATCGCATTTCAAATGTGTCCTTCCTCGGCATGACGGCGGCGGTATGAAGAGATCGGGTTGAGTCCCAAAAGAGGACTAACTCGCCATCAAAATGTGAGAAACTGCTTAATCTCCCACTGTGATGAAACCTGACCTAGAGTCTTCCTTGGCCCAAGAGCCACCTCTGCACAAAATGTTTGCGTTTTTGAGCTATCTCGATCAGTCAGTGGCAACATAACCTCTCGGTGGAAAGAATTTTGGCTGCGCAGCCTCTGCACAGAAATAACAAGAGTCCTGGTGGGAGATAACAGCTTCTCCAGCGGAGGCGGTATACATCAGACAAACACTTGCCGGGCAGCGCTGAGCAATGGAAATTTGTCAGAACCACGACACCTGACAAAGTGAGAATTTCAGAAACACATGCAAAACAACCCAACTACCTCCCAAATAGGAGGATGCGAGTCTTGCTCGTGACTGGAGGGATCTTAATTACATACAAACATATTCCCTGCCAAAATGATGACCTCATCCCCTGTGTATGAGTTCTCCTGTCGCGCTGACACGTTGAGATGTGATTAGTGGCATCTGATGACAGCGGGGTTGGACTGGCGGGAGGAAGAGGTGAAATCCACTGATGAGATCAAAGCCAACCCATACAGGCACCTGGCGCGCATGCTACTTGAATAACATTTTACGAATGCTGGGAGGAGGCGTCATCAGTGACGGCACAAAACGCTGACGGTTAAGCCCTAAGGTTACATTAAGGGTTAAATCTGATTTAGGGTTGCTCACATTCTAGTAGTTATTAAATGTATGTCCATATCTCCAAAAACATCATTAAAATAAAAGTCGCCCTCGAAAGCCGAGTATGGATAGTGTAATGTAGTGTAAGTGATTGAAACAAGACTCGACATGTTTGCAATCATTAGCATGGGCGTCGCCGTTGTCTCTGATGAATGTGTGTTTGTGTTTTTCAGGGCCGTGCTGTGATTAGTGAGTAACAGCTCCACAGCAGGCTAATGTGTCAGCGACAAAACAGTGCATTTATTCCGCAGAAGCGATGAGTGACAGGTGAGAAGCTGAGAAATGAGACAATGCTGGGAATGACTCGCAATATTTAGAGCAGACACCTCAGTCCCCCAATACAAGCGTGAAAATAAGCGAGCAGAGAGCACGTTTTAAAAACTATTTGTGCGAGTGATCTCAACCATTCGATCCTAGCCAATATATTAGCCATCACAGATTGCATCACTTTTTTCTTTTTAGGACAGTTGTGAACACACAAAGGCAGTGGTTACCGACTTTAACAGACATATGGCATGACAATAATGTGTTAGTTTGAAAGTGTCACACACAGTCTTTGCTAATGTTCTCATCATCAGTGTTGCTTGCGGATGAGTCTGCATGTGCCAATGCGTGTGCGTGTGGTGGCAGCTAGAGGCTATTCTAAATGTGTTTGTTCCCAAGGGGCCTTGTCATTAGACCGGAGTTCCATTAGTCCTAATTGGGTGAGGAGAGGGTGATATTGAGAGATGGTGAACTAGAATGAGGCACGGCCTGGAGGAGCACTGAGAAGTGACAAGGAAAAGAGAAATCAGGGCAAGGAAAAACGTAACACTAAACATTTTGGAGGAAACGCAGAGTGTCAAGAACAATTACTGGCAATTACCTGTACTTCCTGTTCACTTAAAGCTGGTGTTGCACTATATCCGTCTCATACCGATTTCTTCACGAAAAGAAACCCTACACACGCCGGCTCATAGATGCAGTGGTGAGCGCGCTGCAAGGGACTATTATCGCACAATTTGTCAGGGGGTTACAAATTGAGGTGTGTGAGGGGTGAGGTCGCACACATGCACTCTGGTTGTCTGTGGGCAAAGCGGCGATCCAACAAAATGAGCAGCAAATAGTCTGAAGCCCTCCCGCTTGCTCACCTCTAATGGGGTCACGGATAGAGGACGGAATCGGGTTACCACAAAGTAATTACACGCGGGGTCACTTGTAACAAACAGGAAGCACGTACAATGCAATGAAATGTTGTAATGTACGCATAGCTGAAATATGATACACATGGGCATGCATCTGCTGCCAAGAGATTGGTTGGTGTGATGTATTATTGTCCCCAAATCATTTTTCCCTGCCCCCACCCCCATGCATTTTATGTTGGCCCCCCTTAAAGCTCTAAACACGGCATTATGAGTAATATTGCGCTCGTGCAATATGAGGAATCCACCAGTTTTTAGCTAGCTCAGGGGGCGGCCATTTTGTCACTTCTGTCGACTGAAGATGACATCACAGTTGCTCAGGGCTTAGGTAACAACCAATCATGGCTCAGCTTCAGAAAACAAGTGAGCCCCGAACAACTGTGATGTTATTTTCAGTCGACAGCAAGTGACAAAATGGCCGCCTCCTGAGATGGCTGAAAACGGGTGGATCTTGCTGCTTGTATGTCAAAATGGAATATTAATCAGAATGTCGTGTTGAGACTAGTGGAGGTGCATAGAACATATTATTGGAAATAATTTTGGGGGTTGACCCCTTTATGTCTGCTTCACAGTTAAAAGGTTCTGGATTTTAACTTTAATAAGAAGATATAGGTTAAGTTATAGAATATAGATTGATAAACAAGCTGACTTTATCCTCATTTTAACTGAATTAAAATTCAAAAGCTAAGCTTCTTATCAAGACTCCTGGTCTTAGTTTGACACTATGCACATTTCATAGAAAACCCCCACCACACATTTTGCCAAATTGCAATAAGGTGCATCATAAAGTTTGCCTGTCTCAAAGTTTTAGATTCAAGTAGAGCACTTATTGCATGATCAATGAAAAAGTATTAACTGATTTGATGAAGCTGTGACTCAGGGTCTAGCTACGATTTGCGATTAAGGATAGCGTGAATGTTTAATGATCCCCATGGAGAACAGGTGGCATGGCAGCACAGACATAACGCAAATAAATGACTTTTCATGAAGATGCACAATAAGTACCAAGACACACACAGGCTTAAATGGTAGAAAACTGCACAAGTAGATTAAAAAAAAAAAAAAGCCTCACTTGGTACTCTGTTGATGGCTTTCAGGGGACGAAGGACTCGCACCGTCCTAATGGCTGACAGGTTGATGTTCTGCAGATCCAGAGAGTATTCTACCATGCTGCAGATAAAGAATGAGAGAGAATGAAGAACACGTTTATCTTCCTGTTGTCAAAATATGCCAAACAGACAAGCACGGCCCCGGGTGGAGCGAAGATCCCTGGTTGGGTTTTAGCATCAGTGGTCATTCTTTTGATCCAATCTCACCTGTCCCAGCAGTGTTGGATATGAGCAGCGGTCCAGAGGCAGGGGAAGGGAATTACATGAAAGGGAGGTGAGGAGGGAAATGAGAGCAGGAAAAAAAAAAAAAAAAAAGAAAAAAGATGGCTTGATATTCCAAGTGTTGCCTGCAGGATGCTGTGGCTCACTTAAAGGCTGGCATCTGTTAGCAAGTTTCCGCAGCATGGCTAAGCTGTCTGTGCCCCCAAAGCCAAACCACATTCCCAGGAGAAGGCTTGACGGGCATTTAATGTGTGTGTTTGGAACACGGCTGTTTGAATGGACACTAAACAAGATTATTTTTCTGTTATTGCGTGAAGAAATAAAGGACTCTTGGAACCCAATAGCAGATTTCAGCACGAGGTTGAACCGTTAATTTGGTCTAATTTCAATCGCCATAAGAAATAGCTTCAGTTCAGTTCAGTGTGAACGTGCGTGTGAATGGTTGTAATTTACACCCACCACACACCAAATGATCTGCCGACGTTTTTTTTTTCAGTTGCAGCACATCTACCAATTTTAAGGAGGCTCACTTACACTTAGAAGGCGGAAGAATTATTAATGTACATTTTTGATTGGCCGTTACATCTGTGACATAGCGACGCTGTTCACTGGCAATCCAGAATTTTGAATGGCAGCAAATTTACCGACTGAGGGTCGGCCACCCACGAGAACTAGCTACCGAACCCCCGCGGTGTGCGACAGTCCACTCGGGTTCAAGTGTGCGTGTGGCGGAGCCTTAAGCGTGTTTGTGCAGAACACTGCTCTGCCTGGGGCTACAACAGTGTTGAGGCAGCATGACACCACTCCAATACTCAGGCTAATATCATCTACTGGCTTAACAACACAGCAACCTGTCTCTCACTCGGATGGGGAAGATTTTCACTTCAGCATTGACTCATCAACATGACAGCAGCTCACACTTGAGTCGGAGCGGTTGCGAGAAGGGTTGAACTGTCGTAGCCCACAGCTGACAGGCAGCAGCTCAAACTACTAATTGTATCCCCCAGCAAGCGAAGGGACCACATAACATTTGGGCTGGTGCTGCTCCACTGGGCGCAGTTCTCAACTGATTTTCTTCAAAGTTTCAGGGAATGTTTTGTAAGGGATTG
Organism: Filicampus tigris; assembly: GCF_054856515.1. Taxonomy (NCBI): domain Eukaryota; kingdom Metazoa; phylum Chordata; class Actinopteri; order Syngnathiformes; family Syngnathidae; genus Filicampus; species Filicampus tigris. The sequence goes on from NC_141232.1 coordinate 9,213,466, forward strand.
CGATTTGGGAGGTAGTAGCTAAGTCGCTAAGAACGTGAGCTATGGGACTGGAGGGTTCAGGGTTCAAATTGCGCTGAGGATGAAAATACATGTCAACTCCAACAACATTTTTTTTTTTTTTTGCCATACTACTTTGTAGAATAAAGTGTAATCGCTACAGTAGGTGGCAGTGGCGCTCTCACTGTCAGTGTGCGTAGGGAGTATTAGCTCAAAAGTGTATTATTTTTTTTGCAACAAGCATGTGCGCACAGTACAGAGCAGGAGATATGAAGTGCGGTAAACAAACCCTCATGAAAAGAGAGGTGGAGAGAGACTAAAAACAATGTAAATGATGTTATCTTTTGTGATAAGTTGATCTAGTTTTGTTTTTTCTGCTAATGATAAGGTAGAAAGGATGTTATGCAGAGGTGTCCTGATAATCTATAATGGTGGATAGTTGGGGGTGGGGCGCAAAATGTTTTCTTCTTCTGAGGTGGGGCGTAAAAGAAAATAATTGAGCAGCACTGCTTTAATGTCTTCTTAAATTTAAAGGATTATTATTCGATTTTAGGGAAAATACTGGTTTAGTTTGTGTCCCATCCAAGCTTGAGCCCAACTGTTTCTGTGCCAGGAGTACTCTAAGCTTTTAATTGATATTACAACATGTGCTATCTGCTTATCTTTGCCAAATGGGCTGTCTTCCTGATGTATTAATTCCACCTTCTGTTACAAGTTTTGGATATGATGCTTCCTCCATTCAATACCTTCCTCTTTCCTGCCCCGACAATGATCAATTATTGACCACCTTTGCTTATGAGACGACCAATTTTCCCAGTAAAACGTCATTATTAACATTTGATTTGCTCCCTGTGTGAGTGTGTCGACATTCAAGCTCCAATATTGTGCTAAAGTGTTACACCGCATGTGACTCTGCAGCTCGACGGAAATGTCACAGACTAAAGAAGAGCTAAAGTGTTGTTTTGGGGCCAACCTTCTCCAGCCACCTCAATCATATCTGCGCTCAACTAATTGAATGCGTGTAGTTGAGATCCTGAATAAGGGCTACAACGTCAAAAGGGAGTTGTTTTAGCGATCAACTCAACATACTTGCCTTCTAGCGTTGCGCTTGATGGCTCATAGGATTGGGTGTTTTATGCCACGCAGTTGGATTTTTGCTAGTGACACAAATATGACACCAACAAAACTATTCACAGTTGCATGGACTAGTGATCCCATTACATCTGCGGTACCATTGGATACATTTAATATTGCAGCTGTGCCTCAGAGGCTAGCAGTCTACTGTCCTCATGTGTGTCTAAAGTGTGTACATGTACATTGGAGACACGTCTCATGCTGTACACATCACACGCAATCAGGCCCCAATGTTTGAGAAAGTAATTAGCGGCTAGCCTAAAGCCTGCCGCGCTGGTATGCATGCTTTTATTTAATATTGTGTGTGTGTGTGTATGTTCATAACGGTATGCAAAAGCCTCTGGAGAAACTGATGGTGGGGAAGACCAAGGGAGAAGATGCCGCTTTGACAGCGAAGAAGAAGCCTTAAGACGCAAAATGTCAACGCCGCGTCGACTTAACTGTCAAATTAGCAACGTGCTTGCTTCAAAGTTACCATTAAAGATGAGCTGCCCCTGTGAACAAAGCACTTTTCCTGCATCATTTGCTTTAAACATGCTTGACAAAAAAGAAATATTTCTATTGTACATAGGTTCGAATGAACAAGATTGGTGGATGACCAGGCTTGCTGCAGTTTTTCTGCAGACCGACAGGTTAAATCATGCAGTGTAGAAACCAAAATAAAACAAACTAAATCAGGGTAAAAAATACAGATATGAATTAAGGAGGAGTCTTATTTGATGAATATATCATCTCTAGACTATGCCTCCAGTTAAATCCCAGTTGCTTCAGTAATAAAGTAGACTAGCCCAGGACACACAGAGGGAATACGAAAGTATGAGTGCTACCTGAGATTTTGTAAATTACAATGGAAATCGAAATGTATTCCGCAGTTTTTTTCTCTTATGGTTCGTAAGTGTCATACCTCAGGGCATGAACGAGGCGAGCCTCGGATATAGCTTGGGGTATAAAGCACATTTAATGTATGGAGTGTATAAAAGAAAAGAAAAGATTATGGCAGGAGCGTGAGGTGGTCGCCTTGAGAAAACGAGCTAATAGCAGACTGTCGACCGAGATTTGGCCTGCCTCCACTGGTGCTGCTGCCCTCGGTAATTAGCCCAGACTAATCTAAAAGATGTGTGGAAGTGAAATTAAGGCAGAAGCAGTTGCTCAAAAGCGCAAACTCTCCCCAAAGAGAGAGACACACACATGCATATTAAACAAAGCCAGGTATAACCTGACAGACTAATTGAGCAATTTAATCATTTGCGGGGTAATTTTGTGTGCCAACAGACACTCACAAAAAAGGCATTTTGGAATCCACTGACAATAAATTGTCTCAATTCAAATGAAGGCGAACGCCCCTCCACCTTACCGCATTCTACCTTGTCTGGTGTTTGACTGTGACTAATCCATCACACTAACGTATGACAACTTTGACACATTTACAGCTGTTTTCAACATCATACACACTCATAAGCATTTGTGTTTTTCACCGGAGAGGGCATAACTCCATATTAACAAGCCGTTTCCAAACGACTGGCGTATTTTGCTTTCACCATTTGAAAAAAAGGCTTATGAAAGAACAAGGTCTTAAAAAACATAATACATCTGCTTGTAATACACAGTTTCATGTTTACTACTGCTGACTGGTGGTAAACATTGTTCAAAAGTGAAAATAAAAATCCACGACTATGGTTGAAATCTCAAGCATGCATGGTATATCTTACCCAGACATGACAATGAAGAAATCCAGCCTGTTCCAAGTATCTCCCAGGTAACAGTGGCGACCAAAGATTCCAAGAGCCACCATCTTCACCACCATCTCCAGTGCAAAAAAGATGTAGATGAAGGCATCGAAGGCCTGGGAGAAGTGGCAATGAGAATAGTTACAGGAAAGTGATTTGATGCAATGTTCAATAATTCTCTTAGGCAAGGAGAGCGTAGTCCCTCTATTGTGAAAAGAAGCAAAATCATCAGGAAACAATGACGTTGGAAAAACGTAAAGACCTTTCCAGATTCAACAGTTGTTTGACAAGAGATGCGCAGGTTGCCTGTGTCCTGCAGGATCCGCAATTTATCCAGAAGGCCTTTCAACACATTTTCTAGGTCAAGAAGAAATGTGTTTTGATTCAGTGCTGACCTTTTTCAATTTAATGGTCTTAACACAATCTATGACTAATTTCCTACCTTGAAAAGGCAATTTAAATACTTTTTAATACAGGTTCACATTGTACAACCCCATCCCAAGATTTTAGTTTCGTTATTTCCACCCGACTGCTGACTGCAAACTGCTCACCGGCAGAGCACAAAATGACTTTGATATGTGGTTTCAATGTTTATCGGTATGCGTTGAAATTGTGAAAAACGGCAATCTTGCATACGACAACTGTGCCACACTCGTGTTTGCTGTACAAAACCCAAACTTTAATACATGAACTTTGACCAGAGTACATCAGGAAAAAGGTCAAACCTTAGTAAAACTGAGAAGGCAGTGAGGAAAATGGTGTGTGATTTAATTTCCAGTTGTCGTCGTACTGTACATCACAAACTAATCCTTCTATTGTTATTTTTGGAGGGGATAAATAACATTTTGTGGGGTATTAGGCCGTATGACTATTTGCAGCCTTACTAATACTGTAAGTCAGTCAAGGGAATTTCTTTGAGTAGTGGAAGCAGTCATAGCCAGCAGGCTTCAGGATATGCCAAGTATTTGGCTTTGTGATGATGACGTTCTTCACACAAACCCAGTCTTTGCTAAATATCTGATCAGTTGTTGATTTGTAGCAGTATATCCCTGAAAAGGTTCTTTTTTTGACTTTTCTACTCTGACCAGAATACAATAATGTTCTCACTCATCTACAAAATCAGGCGTATAGTAGACGTACAGAAAATATGACAGGTGAAGGTGTCAAGCTCAACTGCTGTTGTAGGGAAATCCTCAAATACAGATGGTTTTTTTTTTGGTTTTTTTTCCCCTCATATATGCCGCTGTCACATATTGTGTACGTATATTCAGTATGGTAGCCGGTAAGTCTTATTGTGGTCACTGACCATAATAAGAAGGGGAGTATATCCTTCCGTTAAAAGACAATTTGACATGGATCTGTATGCATGAGGTGAGATATGGCTCAAGGATGGTTCAAATTGGTTCAAGGGGGTCAATCCCGACGTGGTAATTCAATCATACGTTTCCTGTGCAAACTAGTAAATAAGGAGTGACAACATCCTCTCTGTCAATAAGCAGTCCGTGTTATGAATATTGTTTGGTTCTGTTAAAACTGCTGCTATTCCAACAGCTAAGCTTTTTGGTACACTAAAACTAAACTCAAAGTTAGTTTGAGTTGAGGGAAGTTGTTTTCTCTTTAAAGGATACCGATTGATCGAATCGATTCCAACGGGCCACACAAACGCATCATCTCGACGCTTGGGAAAATGAATTGCTGAGATTACAGACCGGTAGTCTGGTGAATATAAGTGCCTCGCAAGGTTAACATCCTATGCCAGCAGTAAAGTTTGCTTGAGTAAGCATACCCCCAGTGACATTAGCACTCAGCTGTTGCCAGTTATAGCGTTCCCTCTCAATAGTGGCCCGCTTCGATCATCATTTAGCCGGCAAAAAGAGGGAATATATGGGACAAACTGAGTGAACGTAGCTTTAAGCAGCAGGAATGCCCCCAAAATTGAGTTTGTGGGCTCAACAAATGGCCCAGACCAATACACATGCTGCAATGGGAAAACGATTTTCCACAAATACTTTACGATTATTACCTTTGGAAGGTTTCAGGCAGAAGATAAATGACAAACAAAAGCGTCAACAGTAGCCCACAGCGGGACGCAGAACACAGATGAGGGGAAGGTGGACGCATCCAGTAGTTATATCCTTCACGTGGAGAGAACTTTCCCCTTTCAGTTCACAAACAATTTTAAGCGTGCAATTTTAAGCCTGAACCCACGAGAGAGGGTAAATGAATGCGGAATTTGTTTTTGTTGCTGTAGCACAGTTTGCTCTTTTAAGTCCAAATTCCAAGATTTTCTCATGTCTCTTTTCCTCATCTTTGTATAAAATGTAGGTTCGTTAATCGATCTTTGGCTTCCAGCTGTATATATTCAATATCCCCTTACAGCACCACATCTAAGGTCAAGTCTAATTTAGTTCACCAACCATGCACGAGTTGGAACAAGATGCTAGATGGTTCTTATGAATCCTCAGAGTGTTTGAAGCCTCATTACTTTCATTAGTAGTATTGGTCAGAGATCTCACGACATCTCTCAAAAACTGGGCACTTCATAGCCAATTACAAGAGGTCGACTCACTTTGAATCAAATACAAATTTCATCGCACAGTTGCTGTTGTTGCTGCTCTGGTCCGGTGGCAGCAGCACGGCTGCCAGACGGTCATAAAGCTACGAAACAAGCCTGGAGGCTGACTGAGTTTATGCTGGCCAGCAGTCACTTTCTCAACAAGGTGTCCTTCCTCTTCAACGTACGAGGAACAGACACCTGTCAAAGTTTGGTGACGGTTTTAGAACTGGCAATCATAGAAGGCACAAGAGACACAGGTTGGCTTTGAAAATATATGGGGATGGCAAGTACGTTTTTGGAGTAACCGACTTGAATACATCATACCTATAAACCCAATTCAATTAAACAGTTTTCATATACAATAGTCCGTCCATTAGGACAAGAAGGGGGCTCTCTTTTAATTGACATGGTCAAACAGGCATTGGTGACTACGCTGCATTTGATATTTCATTCACCTTATTTGCTATACCGGCACAAAAGGGACACTACAATCGCGGTAATAAATATTGCTGCAGTTTTTCAATTTCTATCTCATAAAGGCTGAATTTTGATACAGCTATTTTATTTGACCTGTTCAAGTGTAAAATAAACGGTTGTATGAGTGGCTATTTGGTACAGGCGTCCAACTGAAGTGCGCACTATAATGGGACACAAATGAGTCATTCAATATGATGCCAACAAGTCAGACGTCAGCGGAGCTTCCAGATTTCTAACGGATAGAAGAGAAGATGAGTCTCATAAGCTGTTCAAATGATGTTTTGATAAATAATGCAGCCAGCCAGCCTCACGTGTAATCCAACATTGGGCTGCGCCTCGTGTTGCACTCGGCTGCGAGTGAAAGGGGGAATGAATTCATTGTAGCTATTTGTCACCACCGCCAGCTTCTTTTTTCAGTCAGCCTATCAGGTTTAATCATCAACATGATTTGTAAAGAGAGCGAGGGTGTTGCGTGTCAAGGGGCCCTTTCATGATGTGAAACGGGAGCTACCTCATATGCTGCTATTTGGGAATGGAAGGAGTGGATGCAGTAAGTAGGTCAACTCAGATTTTGATGTTGAAACACTAAGATATATGGCATATGTATCTCATGGTGGCATGCGCAAATGAGCGACACTCGAGATGAAGCAAAAGTCATTTCGCACTCAGATACAAATAAGGCCAGAGAAGGAGTGACTTATTTCAAGTCCTCTTCAGAATAAAGGTGTGAGTTATGTGTATGAAGTGACGATATATATTTTTGTAGAACAGTTTGTAGAGCAGGACAGAGAAAGCAAAAGGGGACATTCTACTCATAAACAGGAACATTTATCATCAATAAAACCTTCCCTCTCAACTCAAGAAACTAGCCATTTAATAATGTTAAACCTGAATGGAAGATGAAGATATTTATATTTAAAACTCTACCAAGGCTGAACTGTTAATAAAAGTGAAAATTCATCGAGTGTCGTATTTGTTTTTATTTGTCCATCTGTTATGGAAGACAACAGGCTACTTCCTGGTTTATGGAGGATGACGAACAGATGACGACAAATTGTAAAAAGTCATCCCTGTATCGGCATCCTTATCCTCATCAAAATCTAATTGCTTTTTCCTTGTCTCATGCAGCATCCCTCAAGAATCTAGCGCAGTATTGTCTATATTAAAAGTTTAATGGCTGTCATATGAATGTATCGTGGGTACAGTTTGACAGGGCGATCAAATTCACATTAACGTTTTGTGAAAGGCGCATTTCTGCTTATTTTTTTTATCTTAAGAAACGTTTTGCTTTTTAATGTACAGGAATGCAAGTTACGCAAATCATATATCTTCAGTTATAAAAAATAAACATACAATATTCCCAAAAAATAATTTCCTTCATCAAGCAGGGTGACTAAAACAGCATCATCCTTTACACTTTTATATTAAAAGACAAAGTTGAGAGTATATTTCACAAAAGCAAAATGCGTGGGCCACACTTATCCTTAATGACACAAGCATTGTCAGCAAAATCTCTGCCGTTGCCATTAGCCACAAAAAGAGGCATCCTGACTACTTCAGGAAACAATAGGCTTGTTAGAGAAACAAAGGACAGGGAAAGGGAAAGGAGCTATTGTGGGGGATGTTGGAATACACTGAGGATTAAAGCAGGAAGACAGATCACCGGGGCAGAAATGGATCTGTGAATGATGCCAGATTCATCTAGTGCATAATACAATGTGGAAACGTTCAGCGTCAGGGGCCAACTGCATTCATGCTTGTAAGGGAGCCTAGTAGCCAGTATGTAATTTTATGAAAACAAATTAGAGTACCAGAAAAATACAAAAAAAAGTGGAGGAACTGAGTGATTTTGACGTCCTTCTCGTTATGTTAACATTTACTGAAAGAAAAAAAAACAACTGCGGCATTTATTCAGCAGACATTCAGCTCCAAAAGGAGCTGCATCCAGAGGCATCATTTCTTTAAGATGAATATGAGATGGCCACCTTACCTGGAGGATCTGGCAGCGGTCCGAGGTGCAGTCAATGTTCTCGCAGGGTTGGTACATTCCGAGGGTCACACAGTTGAGCAAGATGACCATGATGCTAATCCTCTCGAACCATGTATTAACAAGGCTGGTGTTAAGGCTGGAACCGGTTTTACACAGTGATTCAAATCCAAAACAATTACGACATTTAAAACATCAATGTGACCGCCGACACCTTTTTCTTGATTGTCCTAAAAAGAAATGGCATACAACAGGATAGGTACAACTTTCATAGCCTCTTAAAGGCACAGAAATAGAAATCATTACTCTCCAACATTTTTTGTAGGTTTGGCATCGAAAGTTCTGAAAAAGTATGGATGGTTTGTCCGGAAGGAAAATAAACACTCTTGACATTATTATCAATTTGTCATTATTTCCGACACTATGGGACTGAATGAGTCACAAAATGCAGCTTGATGGAGGCCAGGCAAGTCTTTCCCAATGCACACAACACCTACTGCATGTTTGATAACTATTTGCTTCGAAACCTGTACGTTGTATACTGCTTTAATCTAATCGAAAACAGCCAAAGCAGTTCAAGATTTTTGGTTCATCTTTTGTTTTATGACACATCATCCTCTCACAGTACAGCAGCACATTAAACTAAAAATGACAAATTATTATTATTTTTTTTTAAATCGGGTGGGGCTACTGAGGGTATGTTGTCCTGCTTTGATGACTCATATTAAACCCAGATTTATATCCACAATCACATATGCCATCCCCACATTAATTAAGGGGAGTTTCTTCCATGGTTCCATTGGTTTAAAAAACTCTTCCCACATGAAAGTGAAATCCCAGACAGGAAAGTAAAGCACATGCAAAAGTAACAGATGGAACTACAACTCTTTGAGCGTTAATGTCTGAAAAACAGTCAGAATTCATCCTACCGCTAAAACTGAAAGATTTATGATATCAAACATGTTTTATATTGTCTTAAACAGCTGGGATTACCACTTCACACCCAACGATCGAGACGACGGGAGCGCGTTGTCGTTCCAGTAAAACTATAAAACTTACTTCTGACTTTCAGTTTTTAGTCTGAGATTGAAAATCGTGAGGCGTAAGCCATTTTAGGAAACTGAACTTTATGAAATCATCTTCAAAGACATCCCAACCCTTACAGTCAGCAAGAGCACGAGCATCGGTGACTGAAGCGCCTAAACGCCGTTCTTCGTCATATTGACCCCAAACATGGCCCACCCTCTCAGGGGGATTGCGGCTGCAGGCGGCTGACTCACAAGCAGCCGATCCCAGCAGACGAGCGGATGTCTGCTCGTGTCGGCGCCTTCTCATGTTGGCGAGAAACTAAACCGGTGTGACATCAGCAAGAAATGAAAGGAAGACATGAGAGGGACGGCGGACTCTTAATTTCTTAGTGATTTGGCAACCCTTTTCTTAAATTATTTGGGAGATCGTTCACCCGTTAGCATAACATATCGTCTTCATCTTATCATCACCTCTTTCTTATATAGACTCAACCCTTATAGCCCTCCCCTTCCTGTCACTACCAATTTATTGGTAAATCTGGTACAAAAACTGCGTTTTGGTCGATTTTCAATTGACACAATCTGTGTCAATACAGATCCTTATCAGACACTCCTCTTTCGTCCTATTTTTCTTCAATTTTGTGTCTTTCCAAGTGTAGCAAGCACACCTTCTTCCCTTTTGACAAAATATTCCACTCCGTGTTGTGATTTCTTTTTGTCGCCCGTTGTGCATTCAGGTAACCAAAGAGCTTCAATTTTATGCCGGCGACCCTGAGGGAGAAAAGCTATTCTAATCATCACAATAATAAAATGGAGGGCAATGGAGCATGAACCAATTTAGTAGCTGGGTGTGTTTCATTTCTTTTTCCTCTGAAAAGTGCTTCCACAGGTTGCGGCAAAAGAAGCACTTTAAAGTTGAATCTGAATAAGGCTCGCACCTAATTGTAACACAGCGGGAATACACAAATGCAATAGAACTTTATTTGTATAGCGGATTTCACAACAGCTACAGCTGTAACAAAGCACTTTACATTACAGCAACAAAATAGCAATAATATAACAAGTGAAAGCAATAAATTACACACTAAATACTATATACAATAGACACCGCAAAACAACAGAAGTCTGTCAGTCTCACGTCGGATCAAATGCCAAAGAATAGAAATGTGTCTTCAAATGGGGCATTCTGATTAAGATTGCATTTGTGGAATAGAAGTTAAGCAGCAAAATGCACCCGCTTTTATCCACCTCATGGGGCGGCCATTTTGTCACTTCTGTTGACTGAAGATGACATCGAAGATAACGACCAATCATGGCTCACCAGTTTTCTGAAGCTGAGCCATGATTGGTCGTTATCTGAGCCCTCAGCAATTTCGATGTCATCTTCGGTCAACAGAAATGACCAAATGGCCACCCCTTGAGATAGCTAAAAATGGGTGGATTTCTCATATTCCACAAACCCAATATTAACCAGAATGCCTTGTTTCAACTAATGGGCATGCAGAGAACATATTCAGGAAAAAAAAATATGTTTGGCTTGACTTCCACTTTAAGCTTGTCTCTGAGTGTATGTGTACGTATTAAATATAATCCATTGAAAAAGCAGTGTTGCACCAAGTCAACAGAAATATATATGTGTGTCGTGAGAACGGGATGAGTCATGACTCGAGGAGATTTGTTTGCAATGAGCCTTTTTGTCAGACTGCAGTTTGTGTGTGTGTCGGGATCAGCCTCATTCCAAATCAAAATAGCATTCAGCATTTTATTGTGGGGGCATTCTGGCTCACATTCATGAGTCTTCCTCTACTTTCAACTCTCAACTTATCCTTTTCACTTCCCGAGTTGATTTTTTGTGAAAATGAGCACAACATGAGTTCTTGCACTGGAATTTTTATGCTAGAGAGCCCAAATATACATACACAAAAATATATATTTTTTGTTCATTCCGTTTTTCTATGAATTGAACTTGGGGTCTAGAGCCAGGTCCAAACATTAAAATGAAAAGCACAGCCCAATTTGGCCAAATGTACTGCATTAAATGGCCGCAGTTAAAATAAAGCTTGGAGCACACCTCCCTTTACAGAATAACCCGCACTTAATGGTAACAAAAGACTCTTTGGTTCTTAATGTTCTCATCTCAACACTTTGCAACACGCCTGTGGGTCAAAGGAGTACGTACACACACACACACACACACACACACACACGCACACAGCGGTGCAAGCAGAATAACAAGTGAACCATCGTCCTGAAGGCCCTCGAGCAACCTGTACGACATTTAATATTCTTTACAGGTCACCGTGCTAGTCTCAGCAAAACCACCTATTAACTTTCCATGAAATTATTAGAAGCTTTTGGACCCGCGCATCAAAATCCTGCTTTATAATGACACCAGGTCAGCCACAGGTTCAGTATGTATGGTGCAAGACAATTACAAACCACTAACACAATAAACGTTTTTAAATACACCTCTGAAAAGGTCAATAAATGAAGGCTGCTGCACAGACACAAAGAAAGAGACAGCTGGAGGCAGCCGAATGAGTTCTGCTAGGAAAGTCTTTGTTTACGAAAATTCAAATGCACTTGGGTGCATTTTCTACATCTCAGACTGGGCTTTACTTCGTGTTGATGTATTTTCCAGTGACATTGTTCAAATCAAGTTGGCAGCTCGAGTGGCAAGGCGTTTTTTTGGAGGTGGCAGCTGTCGCCCCGTGGCTGTGTGGATGAGGCTACACCAGACATGCAGCCCTTGAAAGGTTTGAAACAACACAGCAGTATGTATAAAAATCAGTGGACAGCGTATTCACGAGTTTATTGTAAATTCAACGATAAAAACTGCTGATTCCACATTCAGGCTCCTGTCCACATATTCTGTTTACAATGATTAGAGTTTATTCATATCGAGCCAGGATTTAATGTTTTAAGGACGTGCTCAACACAGTACTGTTACTTTCAAATTCCATGCAAGGACCCGTAAACGGCCTGTCTAATAATGCCCATTTTGATCAACATGTTATTGTCATTTTTTGCAGTGGTGTAGAACATCATACTGAATGAACTGAAAGACGATTTCTCCATGCTCATTTAATTAAAACCGTTTAAAAAATATATATACGAGATCTTTCAGTGCCGTTTTAATATGCAGTTCCTGGATAAATGTACATCATAAATCCCCAAAGTTTCTTTTGGTCAACATATGGACTGAAGTCAGGTGTTAAATTATTCAGTCCTGTTATCGCTTCCTGTCAAATAGGGAAAGTCACGTAGCGCTGATAAGTCTGTTGGCTGTATTGGAAAACATATTAAACGGTGGCAGGCATGTTGAGTTTTTCCACAAAGCACAAATCTACTGAGAAGACAAAATTCCAAAAGCCAGCACGCACAGAAAGTGTCCTTCAAGACGAAAGGGTTTGCTTCAGACAATGAGACAACACGAACTGTGTATGTGCTGGTGTGTGTCTGTCCGCGTGTTTTTCGTAATGGGCACAAATTCTGTAAAATTATACAGACTTGCAATTGTGAGCAAGTTTCTAGTTATGAGCCATGTCTGCATTTACAGACACATGATTACATTTTTCAGCCATGTCTAAGCATTTGGAATGCCAATCTACGTGTGTGTGTGTGTGTGGGGGTGTGTGTGCGTGTGTGCCCCACTCTCTCGCCTCATATCAGCTCGGCGCAGCAGGTGCCTTGCTCCAGTACACCGCTGCAGCAAGTGAAGCCGAATGCACTGCAGACACCACGGGAAATAAAAGCCAATACATCTTGTGTATGTGTGTGAAGGCATATGTGTGTCAATGTGTTTGTATCAGCGTTGCAAAGGATAAGAACGTGACAGACCAAGCGAGGTCAGCGTGGGTGAAAAGGAATATTTCATGCAAATGGTTGTATGATATTGAAAAAAAGCCCGCATTGGCAAGAAGGTAAGGACAGGAACAGGAACGCATTCAGAGTGGAGAGTTTGTCGGCTCACTGGCTTGAGTACACAAAGCCATTAGCTTGAATTCGACACGGGGTCAGAGAATTGCGCACAGAGGAAGGAGAGTGAGAAGACGAAAACCAAGACGCAACGAGATGGCCATGCTGCTGACATCTGCAGGGACGAGTCTCCTGATGCGATACGCGGCCATCCTCACCAGCCCTCAAACTCTCTGCGGCCACGTGGCTGCCGCTCCGCCCCATACGCTACCTCAAGTCAGGCTTACATCGCTTTATCAGCAGCTCCGTGCGGTCTCAGGAACCAGCACACGTTTAGGGGACTAAGTCACTGAGATGGACGGACCTATTTACGAATTTTAAGTGTTGGTTGTTGGTGAGTGCAACCAAAACAACAGTAGCGGCCCAGAGTGTTGTAGTTAATTGCTGTTCAAGACAATGGGCCTGATTTGTGGAAGCTGATAAACAGACCTAACTGGGTGGACCCAGAATTGAATCTGCCAAATGTGGAAAAGCACCATGCAATTCATTTTGCGCGTTCTGGGTGGAGTATATGCGATGGCTGATTTGGAGTCTTTAAATACCGTGAAAACCAGTAAGCAAAGAGCTGCCGGTGGAGCACAGACAAGAATCAAAGGTGACGGAAACATTTTTGCCGTGTAAACATTTTTGGAACCTAAAACCAAACAGGAATAAAAAATTATCGGCGCATCACCTATTGAGCAATTTGATTTTCGAGTCTCTGTATCACAAGGAGTCGTCTCAAAGTCACAAGAAGGAGTCATTCAAATTTACCTATGGCAAAACCTTCCTTGCAAATGGGTCATTTCAGCACATGCTGACACCGGGTGGTAGCTTCTGACCGAGTAGTTTTAAATGCAATGTTATGCAGAATGGGCAGAAACATCACATTGCCATACACTTTGGGTTGTTGAATCAAGGAAACGCAGTTGCTGGCTTTCCCCAACTTGTCGGAGCGATCCATTTATTTTCCGCAAATCAGTGATCTATATTTGTTTGCCTCTTACACTTAAATTCCATCACTTCAAACTTCCAAAATTTTCATGGTGAAAACAAGCAAGCTTCCCATTTGTTTACAGAGTAGCTGTTGACTAGAGCACAAGTGAGTAACATTGCCTTCCTCATTATTGTAAGTTCTCTGTGGGAACTTGGTACACATCAGCACTGCTCTAAAAAATACAACGAGATTACATGTCATTTTTTTTTACTGCCTGCCCATAACCAACCCAAAAAAGGGTCCACGACCCACTTTTGGGTTCCCGACCCATCAGTTGGGAACCACTGCTATAGAGTGGAGTGAACACAGAATTTAGCGGTTGGGAACCACTGCTATAGAGTGGAGTGAACACAGAATTTAGCGGCTGTGATTCGGGATGTCAGTAAAAGATCAATCTTAAGATCATGCACAGCATGCCCACTATCAGCACGGACCATCTGTTAGAATGAACATATACAGTAAATTAGCGCATGCTGTTTGGGGTCTTGCTGAATGACGCCTACTGTGTCTGATAACAGTCTTTGTGCGTACGCACACGGCACCGCAATCAGCAAGGTCGCGTTACTCGCACATGTCGAATTCTCAGCCCGCAATTGCAATCCGGTGACTTTCTAAGCATCACAAGTCAACTTGAAATCATTGTTGAAGCTAGCATTCCCCTCTAAACAGCCCTCATTCATCACTTAGTGGCGTCGGTCTGCACTCGTAGAGTCAATACATCATGCAAAAGCGAGGTAATCCACCTTTGCAGCTTTAGAGGACACGTGCGTGTGCTTGTGTGTGACAAGAGTTCATAGTATTTCTGTTGCATTTGAGAAGAGATACGGTATCTTATCACAAAAGAAGAACCTTCATGGTTCAACAGAAGTGTTGAACCGAAGCAAGTGGATGAGGTATCTAACAAGTAGATCATGGACTCTATTAGAGAGAGTTTTGCTTTGTCAGTTGAAAGATAATCATTGCCATTGTTTTTCCTCACACTGAGTGGATGTTTGCCTTTTCAAATACGACACATATCGGATCGGAACTGCGTTGGACTGTACTCTCGTTCCCCGGGCTCCATAAAAGCAGCGACATTTCATGAAAAAAAAAAGACATTTCTGTACACTCCCTCTGCCTGACCTTTGTAGGAAACGATCAGGGTGTGATAGGTTCGGGTTTGCGGGGATAACGGCACCAGAGAAGGGATCTCTGAGCTTCACGGGCATTTCATGAAAGGACAAGATGAATGGAACGACAGCAGTGTGTTGGGTGTGGGACGGAGCAAGACAAAAGAAAATGAGATTATCCAAACAAAAGGAATTATTGCTGGAGTGTGATCCTACTATTAGAGATGCTAATTTTCAAGCCAAAAAAGGTGAAAGTCCGTCTGCGCCAGAAATAACTGATTTATGATGATACAAAATTAGGTTGGTTGTACCTAAATGTACACTTATATATCAACTTTTTAATTATTAGACTATGTTTCCAAGGTTTAAAGAGGAAGTCCACCCAAACATATTTTCAAGAATATGTTCCTAGCAGACCCACTAATTGAAACACGGCATTTTGATTAAGTTTGTGTTTGTGGAATATAAATTAAGCAGCAAAATGCACCAGTTTTTAGCCATCTCTGGCGGCGGCCATTTTGTCTTCTGTCGACTGAAAATGACATCACAACTGCTCACAATGACCAATTGCGCTGACCTGTTTTCAGAATCTGAGCTGTGATTGGTCGTGAACAGTTGTGACGTCATTTTCATTCGACAGAAGACAAAATGGCCGCCCCCAGAGATGGCTAAAAATGAGTGGATTAACACTTATTCCGCAAATGCAATATTTATTTCAACAAGTGGGCTTGCATAGAACATATTCTTGAGAGAAAAAAAATTGCGTTGACTTCACTTTAAAGGTGGAGGATGCAAAAGCAAAACCTTTCAGAGAACCACCACCGTAACGAACCATTTATCACCCCAAATCATCCAGGATCCCCCTCTCACCCTCAATAGTGTACATTTGAATTACACTCCAGATATTGAGATAGATTCAGTGTGATGTGCATCCGTGTATACAGAGACTTTCCTTCATCACTATTTATTCCAAAGTGGGAATTTATCATGGTCTAACACACTTCTTATTGGAACAAACAAGCCCAATCAACGCCACGTTGCACATAAAAATACACTTCTAACCTCATTTTGACTTCAGAGCTGTAAACCCGTAGGACAGTATTAGCACAATACAGCACCACAGTTGGAGACAGTCACGTGGCTCTCTCCCCCCAACATTTCAGTCCATGAAGCAGCGCTGTGGTACACCAAGGGATGCATTTTCACCTTTGATTTAGAAGCACAACACCGGCGGTGTGACAAGTCCCCGAATGCTTTTGCTCTCCTAAAAGCCTTTAAAACGCCAAATGGCGCATCCAAAAGTAAAGGCTATTTGACTTGTTGCTATGCAAGACATCACGAGTATAATTCACTAATGAACATACAGCGGTCTTTTACATCAGTTTTCTGGTCTCAGTCTATAGTCGGTCTCAATAAAGTATGAGAATAATGATGATTAAAAAAAATATGGCTTAATTCACAGTAAAAGACGATTAGGTAGGTAATTTTTAGGCGAGACAAACTGGCGATGCAAAAGCTGCAAAGACAGCAAAAGATGACATTTATGGTTGAAAATGCATCAGAGAAAAAGTCATTATCGTCATCTCCAAAAACAATAGCCAGCGAATGGTTTGAATTTGTCAGGTCAAAACAAAAATGTGACAAGGCAGTTTCCAGCACTCGAGGCCATTTGTCAAAAGCAGATGTATTACTTTATATATAAATACTGTACGTGTTTTATATTGACCTTTGGAACAACAATTCTCCATTATATTTTCCACAGTTGGTTCACTCCAGAAAATCTTGACGGCCGCAAGCGCAGAAACAAAACACTCCAGATTCAATGGTGGTTAATAGCACATGCTGAACCAATAAGTGCTTTTTAGCCTGACCTAGGTATTATTCGTTTGCAAGTTGTCTTTGCTCCCGGCCTTTTGACAAAATCATTCAGAGGGTGAGCAAAATAACTTGAGCAAGTCAACACAGCCCATTCTTTCAGCCCTTCATGTTTTGCCCTTATCAGACTACTACAGTATTAATCCGTGAGTGCTGCAAGACCGAAATGAAGCAAGTGACTCAATAATGCATAGCGGCCTCTTTTCTATCTCTACCTTCGGGTTAAGCTCAGGCTAAATTAGGACATTGAGATTAAGCGCAAACAGGACTGAATGAATTGACTTTTTAATTCCGGGAGAAAGTTTAAGCTCGAATAACTTTGTCGTCCTCGCCAATGTGTGTCCGCACATTTGAGTATTTGGCAAGTCCATTATGAGCATGTCAACACACCAGGAGCCAATGTTCCTGTCTTTTTTAATCAGCACCTGACACAAGCCCACTCCAATAACACGCCTCGATTCAACACACACCTGTCCCCAAAAACACATTTCTACTCCGCACACACTCACAACAGCAAAAGGGAGCCAGTAATTTGTCCCCACGTCCCCTCTGCTCTTCGTTCCTCATGCTTGGTTGAGTCGGCGCGGAGGCCGAGGACGCAGACGAAGCAGAATGACAAGCCAAGTCAAGGCCTTAACGAAAGGCTGCTGGCATGACCCTGCAAAAACTGCAGTGTGCTGCACTGCTTGACGCGTTATATTTTTAGAGGCGCTTCCTTCTGTCTTCTCGTGGGCGACACGGCAACGTTTTCCTGAAGAGCCACAGACATCCCTTTTTAACGCGACGCGCCTTATGAATTTCTTCTCGCAACGACATAAGCTGCCGACTACCGATTTGCATAACTCTCACTCCGCAGGCCTCCCAACTCTTCTTCGTTATGATCATTTATGAAATGTTGAATGGCCGTTGCCAGTGGCCAGCCGCCAAGACTGAAACAAAATGGTGAAAAATAGAGAAAGGTCACGCATCAGCGGTTGCCAAACATGATCTCAGAGATGACATTATGCAACAATATCGGAAATGGCAGTTTCTGACTGTGAGCCTGTGGAGCAATATAGTGATGGTGGATGCCAGATGCTTTCGCTCTCTCCCCGTTTTCAATCGAGCGGGGTTTTTGCCAAGTTCAAACAGCGGTTGCATCGTCATGAAGTTGAACGCGCCAAAAAGTTGCACAATTTGGATTCAACCCAAATGTTTTTGCCTCAAAAGTCATACAAAACCTAACGCTCGGGCATCCATGATGCATCACGTGAGATGTCAGCAAATCATCGACATAGACAAGATTTGCACACCGGCTGAGTCAAATTTGACCCGTTTTGACGTTTGACAATATAGTTTGTGTAATCCGAGGCTGTTCAGTCAAATGTGGCCGCTGTCTACTAAAATGGATTTTAGATTTACCATTGTGTTAAATCAAGGTACATGGTGGTCAAAGTGGCAATCCTGAAAGTGGGAAACCGTACATACCACAAATGTACATTTACTATTTACTCTTAAAACTGTCTGTATTTCCACCACATTTTAAGACTTTCACAGCATAAGAATGATCATACATTCTAAACAACAGAAACAGAAGCCATACAGAGATCAGAGAGTGAGCGACGTGTGCTTTGGTTTTTGTGATGCATTACAGAAGGGTGCGCTTGATGGTTAAAAAAATAAACAAAACAAGAAAAGTGTCATAACCATAACACCGGAACATTATGCGATACAGGAAAGTGTCAGGCTGCTCAGCACACAATATTAACAGTATGTAGTATGAGTAGTAATAAAATATCAATTATACACACCATTAATTTTACCAAGCAGATGCTAACATAAATAGCATCGCTCTACAAACACCTTTGTTATACCCAGCCATTATGTAACCATTACAGATGAATGATAATGATGAGCTGGAAGTTGGGCCAATTAAGGAATTGTACTATGTAGGGCTGTGCAATTAATCGAAATTCAATTACAATTATTACACTCCACGATTAAAAAATTGACAGTCGTAAAAAACGATTATTAATATGTATTTATATCCCACACACTGTTTGTTTACACACAAGGGAATCATTCTTTAATTTATAAATTTGCACCTTTTCTTATTCTAGAATAACACATTTTATAATTGTTGTTTCGAACTTACATAATTATAGTGTTTTCAAAGAAATGTATTTGGCTTCATTTATTTTTTTAAATTTTAAACATTTCCTCGTTTTGTACCAAAACATAGATGCTCGTTTGAATAATCGTGATTTCAACTATTACCCAAATAAATGTGATTACTATTTCTTTTCAGAATCGAGCAGCCCTAGTACCATGTGAGGTTTGCAATCTCTAAAATAACAGCTTGAAGAAGTTGAAGGCGCAAAATACGTCTTCCCGCATTCGCCCATCTTTTTGTTGTTGTTGTTTAACCAGCTAAGGCTTCCCCTTATCAATCTTTTTCTCGCCGCCTCCCAGCCAGCGCCATACTTCTCTGGCCGCTCTTGGATTTAATCCTCCCTTGAGGCAATGTCAGGATTTTGTGAGGAGACAGTCAAGTCAGAGCATGACAGCATGTGTGTTCAGACTCTCAACCACGGTGGTTGCACCACAACGAGACTTATGACGATTGATTTGGCTCTTAGGGGTGAACGTTTATAACAGAAGAAAAATAAGAATCCACGGCTAGGTTCAAAATAAAAGTCGTACAGAACACTCGCAGATAGCAATTAAATAAGAGTAGGTTGTAGCAAAATAACGGCACCAAATTGGTTACTGGAGAGGTACAGTTACCTTGGGTGGTCCAGAAATGAGTCTTTAGTGTACATTGTAATCGGACCTTCCTGGTAGCTATTTTTGAGAGTGTATGAAAAAAAAAAAAGAGAACAAAGACCACACTTGAATGCAGGCTAGATGAGCTCACTGGTTAAGTGAAGCATTACCAAGGTCAGTTGTTGCAGCTCAAACGCTTTCACTGATATTAATAGGCCCTGACAGAGACTGTTCTCTGTGGGATCACATCTCTGCATGTTGGCAAGCTCAGGTACAGGCAAGCTCAATATGCACCAGCACACATGCACACACACACACCAACAGATGCCCTCACAACACAGGAGGAGACAAGTGGACACTAGAACATTGCGCAGAAATTTGCACAGATTCAAATGCATAACAATTGCGTAAGCAATCTAAATTTCACATTCTAGTTCAAACAACAATTCTCCCCCCCCCCCCCCTCATAATTTGAAACATGACAGTACCTGACAAGTTCACAGCACCTTGCCCATGCGCAACAACTCTTAAAATAGCTTCTCCTGGTTTTATTATTCAATACAACAAAGGATTTTGCACCCTCAATTCCAAGTGTGCTCGCTTGCTTGTCTACAAAGAAAGGCCACAGTCCAGCCCGCACTGGCCACGTCACGTAACAAATTATTAGTCGTGATAGGTTTTCACAACTGGCTTGGTTGTAATTTGGAACTCACAGATCAGTGATCTTTGCCTTAATACTCACGATCATTTCTTAAACCGGGAGTAGAGCCAACAGGAGACACACACTCTCACGCTCACTCTCCTTCTAAATCCCCTGCCAACAAACTAAATTGCGCAAAATTGCATTGTCAAGTTTCGTTTACGAGAGAAACGGTGTAGGGTTTTACTTAAGGACAGCAGGTGGTTTGGTGTGCTCAGATAAATCTTTTTCTCATGCGATTAGGTTAAGATACTCAGATATTTCCACGAGATGGAAGGTGTTGATCATGTGTATGTCAGTAGCTACTGTATAAACTACCTAAAAAAAAAAAAACTTTGCATCTTGTTTACTAGCTGTATGCAATGCTAGTTCACCCAAAAAGACATAACTAGATGAAGGAATGGGGAGGAAAGTTATTAAGTTCCTCTGGTCATATTTTTAGTTGTATTCGCAACAAACAGGTTCTTGCTTGCTCGACACCTCTCACATTTGGCGAAAAGGGCGAAAATAATAGAATTGATCTTATCGGAGGTAAAATGACTATTGACAACAATCACGTGCCTGTAAAGTGCGAGGCTAGGCAGCAAATAGAATGATTGATATGTGAGCTCTGTGGCTGCCATTGGTGAATGTGCATTGTAATACAACACAGACAATGTCGGTAGCTAAAAATAAATAAATAAATAAAAAAATGCTGAACATGTTGGTTAATAAAGAAATTCAAATGTGTTATGATGTAATAACGGATCACTGTTATGATTGACCTATCATGAACTAAGTGCTCTGATCATTTTAGAGAAGTAGCAAGATTCTTATCATGGGTTTTTTTTTCTGAAGATGCCCATACATAACATAGTGTAGTAGTAGGGCCAGAACTTTAATAAGATATGCCTTATTTAAGAGTCGATGATTCTGTACCGGTACCCAAAATGTAATTAATTAAATTGTCTTTTTTTTTTTTTTTTTTTTTAATCAACATATGACTAATTGAGATGAATTACAATTCATTAATCCAACAATTTGTTTAATCAAGTCCTGCCACGCACATAAGGTGCAGCATATGGTCACATTACCTCCCGATTTTGACACTTGCATCACTGGCCCTCTTTTTGCAGACTCCTCTGCCTGTGTGCAGAGAGTGTAAAATGATGACATCGTCATGCTCCCACACATTCAGAGTCACCAGACAAGAAGAGTGTGACAGAGTCGAGACGATATCAGCCTCCCTCACACAGAGCAGGCCTGAAAATAAGCAAAGCCGGACTCCATTTCCTAATCGCTATCCCATTTGTGGTCATTAAGCCATTTGATGAAATGTCTCGCCGGCACCACG
Organism: Filicampus tigris; assembly: GCF_054856515.1. NCBI lineage: Eukaryota > Metazoa > Chordata > Actinopteri > Syngnathiformes > Syngnathidae > Filicampus > Filicampus tigris. The sequence goes on from NC_141232.1 coordinate 9,235,089, forward strand.
CTATATCACTCCGCGATTTCTTTGTCTCCTTCCACCCGAAACCTCTGAGATGGTTTTCGCTGTGGCCTCTTCGAGTGAGGCTCTGATTGCCTCGCATGACTTCTGGCGAGTGTACGCACTTTTAGAAGAAACTCAAGAGGTCAGCTACTTTGAATAACACATGTTGTAGCAAGTTTAAAGCTGGTGTTTAATGACTTAAGCTACAAGGCTCATTTGAGCTGCAGAGATCAGCAGTCAGCTGTATGTTTCAACATTGCGCAACACGTGCGCACACAATTTAGGGCCAAGCTTTTCTCACTGGTCAGAAACGTTTAAGCTTATGCCCTGACACATATGCCCCCCGCGTGCACACGAAGCATTTCTAGACTAAAAACGCAATGAAAGGATTTAGGTTGACTATGATCCATGTATGTGCAACACATATCTGACAGCGGGGATTATGTGTATTTTATATAGGAGGGGCCTATTGGTGTGCACGTTGGTGTGTGTCTGTGCGTGTTTGACAGTGACAAAGCCGGGCCATTCCAGCAGGTCTGTGGTGGTCACCAACTCTTTCCTCACCTTAGGCCATGAGCCTTTTTTCTTTCTTTGACACCTACGCCGCTCTCTATCCACTCTGCCAGCAACTTCTGGAGGTAACAGAGCGAAAGGAATAAGAGCAAAAGGGTCGCTGGACAAAAGCCAGTAAAATAGGAGCAGTCGGTGTTGCAAGTGCACATCACACGTTTGCATGGAATGAAAATAAAACATCCTTTTTTGTATAGCACTAAGTGTGTTCAGAGGGGCACTTGGAGCTGGAGACTACATCCTGTACAGGTAGCCAGTCAATCACAAGGCACATATTGATATTCACAACATCACCCAGTGGGAAATGAACCCAACCTGCCTGTACCCAAGTCTGGCAAGTGTACCACTTACACTGTCAGCAAGTGGAAATAAAACAAGTCCAAAAATCCTGACAAAGAGCGTTCGTAAAATGGAGTTGGAATGGCATAGTACAATCGAAAGCAATGGTTCAGCATTAATCCAATGAGATCTGGCTTGATGATATCTCTCCGAGGAACAAGTGAAAGAGGCATCGTATACTTGCTAACGGCTGTCGCAAAGGTGCGCCATTCAAGACTGTTGATTTGGAGCGGCATTGCTGCAGGAATAGAGTACGGTAGCGTCACATATAAGAGGCAACTTAAGTACTGTCTGTAAGGTATTGATAATAATAATAATAGTAATAATAATAATAATAAAATAAGTTAATACAAAAAATAAAAATAATACAAACAATAAGAATAATAAAAATAATTAAAAGAGAAAAAAAAATAATAATACTTGGGCCCACCCATGCATTTAAGTCAGAGGTCAGGTCTGCATTTGCCACCACCCTCCACATGTTTGATATTTAAGATTTGTTTGCCACAGCACCTTCGCAGACCTTTTGTTTTGGTTCTTTCTTTGCTGATCTTTTTTTTGGGGCTAATCTCAGTCTAAATCCAGGCTTTGTGACATCTCGGTTCCTTGTGGAAGAGGTTTAAAGTTGCAGTCACCAGCGTAATTAGAACTTCGAGCTCTCCTCCACTCTCAGGAGATGAAAAGACAACACACGTGCACATGTAACGCACGCACACACACCCCCACACCCACACACACACACACACCACCCATCCTTTGATGACAGGGACTGGGCAAGAGTTCACTCTGCCACAGTGCTAACTATCCCTCTTCCTCCCTCACATGCTGCCTTTTGAGGGAGAGTGCTAACTAGCAATCTCGCACTTCTCCTCCCTCGCTCCCCTTCCCTTAACGCACACACATATGGCCATCATCCATATTTTTTTTTATCCATCTTTAAAGTGTTGGTTTGCCATTGACTATCTTGCCATTGTGAAGTGTTTACTACATGAAGGTTTTTCATTCTCAGCAAACAATATCCATCCGCACTACATATTTCTACAATTTCAGTTAATTTGTGACTATGGAGAATAGTAGGCCCTATGACTACAATTATTGAGTCACTGATCATCAGTTTGAAACAAAGTAAGGGGAACTGAAAATATCACATATAGGGGGTTTTACATGACACGGCATAGAGATTTTCAATTTTTTGAATGTAGCCCTATCCATCCTCCACTGCCGCCCTGATCTACTCCATCCTCTTGCAGAAAAAGACTACCTCTGCTATTTTGCAAATGGACTCATTACATCCACATGCTGTAAATTTGAGCATGACTTAATGCTGACTCTGTTTGCCTTAAAAGTAACAATCTGCCCTACCACAGCCACTGCCATTGGACATGGGCACAACTCCCCACGCAACTCATAAGCTATAATGTTATGCACCCTTATTTACTGTAGTGAACACTGGTTTGACGAATCATTTGAGCTATTTAACTAAAATGCCGACAAATATGAGGTGACGTAGAAACTTGCCAATACCAATATTTGAATTTTTATGAGAGATTTCTCATTGTAAGCATCCCATTATACAGTATGTCACTGACAGTGTGTAACCTACTGTGAGGGCACCATCGCACATGACAGCTGCGGGAGAGTGAATCACAAAAGTTTTTGATGTAAACTGGATGCAGGAGGAGCCGTGATGCGTGTTACAATGTGTTACACAGTCAAGATTCCCGAGAATTTTCCTCCGCCACGAATGAGCCATTTGAGTTATAATTGTTGCACAGACATTCATAGCATGACACGCTGTGCCTCATATAGCTACAAAGACCCCCCCCCCCCCCCAAAAAAAAAAAGCTGCTCTCAAAAGCCATGAAAGCGTGTGCGATCTGCTCCTCTCCTTGATATTGTAATGAGTCTTCTTGGTCTGCTAATGCACTCATAAGTATTCATTACAGAAGGGTGGACCTCAAAGCGGGTGCTGCAAGTGGCCAAATGGATCCCGCGGAAACATTCTGATGATCAATCAAAAAGCAGAATATTCATAAACATCTCCCAATGACTCACACACTTCCTGCAAAATCTGAACATTGAAAGAAAAATCGAAGCTACTGTACTCTTGTGCTGTCTTTCAGCGACCTGTCACAGCTCATTTGAAATGTTTTCACGTTTTGAGTTATCATTTTTCACGATTCGTTTATGTTTTTGTACGTTTTCATCTAAATTATAACCCCTGATTCTATAAATACGTCATATGACGTTTATTTGCTCAGTAGCAAGGTATCAGGGTGACCAGCACCGTTTCTCAATGTAGCCGCTGGTTGCTATGGAAACCCGGCGGCTGCGTCCAGCGCAACGTGCTTAAGATTATGTATAGCCGTCAAATTGACTGGCACACCGTAGTTAAAGGAGTAATGACTCATAACTATTTTCATATTGTTTAATACCATAAAATAGCACAACGGTAATGAAATATAGATTTAGGAAAAGTCAAGAGGAGCATCATATATATATATATACATACGCAGAGTAATAACACATCATAGCTTGAAAACAGTCAAAATGACCGCTCTCGTAGTCGTAGTGTTAAAACACCTCTCAAGAAAATGAAAACTTTGCCACAGCTCCCATATTGGATTACAATGTAGGGTAATGTTGTGGCTGATGGGCGTTTGTTTGTGTTTGCAGTAATAATCACCACAGCACAGCTTGCTTAAGCATGCAACTATTGTTTGTCATTCCCCCCCCCACCCCACAGCATTAGCTGGAAGCAAGACGTTGCCCAATGCGCATGTAACAGCGATGCTATTTTACAGAGTGAAAGGCAGACTGAATTGTCACATTGGAATTAGTCCTTATACCTATCAGCTTATTTGTAAGCTAATGTAAAAAAAAAGCAAGCGTGGGCTACAAAAAAGGCACTGGGGGATTAAAATGAAGTTTTATCAGGAACGTCTTGCAGCTTTTGTGAATTATCATTAATTCTATGAGAATTGGGTTTCTTTTCTGATGGCGAAAACCAAATTCTTTGCTTTTGAAGCCGAGCATTGATGAACCCGTTTTAATTTGCCAACTTGCAACTAATACATTTTAGTGGGAGAATAAGTTATTCATGAAAACGTCAAGGTCTCTTACTAAGAAAACATAAACACAACTAGGCACTATGCCGAACGACTCATATCATTCATGAAAACATCTGTGTACAACAGATAATATAAAAATACAAAGCTGTCACTCTGAGGCTAGTGGTGATGGAGCCAGTAACTGACTAATTTGATTTCCTCCAGAATCGCGTATGAAGCGCAACGTCTGTATAAAGTAGAAGTGGAGTTCAAAGAGAAAAACAACAGCCCCGCGTAATAAAAGAAGGGAACGTACACCATGCAGGAACTGAGTTGTTGTTGTTTTTTTCTTATAATAAACGAGACGATTGTGCTCACTACATCCACCGTAATCGTTTCTCGTCAAGGTTCAACCTATGCAGTTGACTCCCGCCATGCTTTTGTGACAGCAGCATGATTGATGATTCCAGACTATTTCCATCTTTTTACCAGCTAACTGCAATGCATTTAAAAAAAAAAAAAAAAAAGAGAGACCCAAGGACAAATCCAATTGAATGCACACAGTGAAGCAGTTAAAGCAATTAGCAAATCAGTATTGCAGGAATTTGAAAACATTCCTCAATAATTTGTATGACCTCCAGACCACCACCACAGCAGTTTATGGTTGTAAATAAATAAATAATTAAATAAAAATAAATCCCATCTCATCAGTTAGCAGCGAGGCTCATTAAAGAGGGGAAAAAAACAATTTTTTTTTCTTTTTTTATTGAGTCCACCACATCTTTTTTTTTTTTTTTTTTGTTAAATTATGTATTAACGCGTTAAGCAAAATGAAATGAGGGGCAAAGCCAATAACATTGTTATTCATATTCATGCTGCGTTGAGCAACTGCTTTGCCATAAAACAAAAAGAACAACAGCAAGAAAAAAAAAAGAAACATGCTCATTACACAGGCGGTGCCTTAAAAGAGTGCTACGTGTGAGAGAGGTCAGGAAGAGTGTGCAAGCAGTGAGGCCTGCTACGACAAGAGTCATTACAGTCACTTTAAAGCCTTCATCTCCTCACCAGTGTGCCTCTCCTAACTCAGATGCCGGTTGCACTAATGGAGTTTGGACTACACCAGAGGGAGAAGGCCAAGGGAGTAAAGAGGATGCGAAAGCTCAGGATTGCATCTTGAAATATCACGAGCAGTGGGATTTATTCAGGAAGCATAATCATACTAATAGGTTTTATTTATCCTTCGCGGTGGCTCATTAGCATTTGCACCTCGATCGTTGCATGAGATGAGAGAGTACAAACGCATTGGAAACGTTTTCTTGGCAGATTGAAAGGAACAGCACATGTGATGTTTTGGAATCCAACCTGACAGAGCAAAACATTTTAAACCTGCTTCCAGTCCCATTTCCAACTAAAACTTCCGGAATATGAAGCAAAAGTTGAGTAGAAAGAGAGCTACCCACTGAGATCGTATTAAGACGGAGCTGGAAGGTGAGCGAAAGCGGATGATGTGTCCCAGGTGTGTGCTCCATCCTCAGCACTAGTTAAGAACGAGGCGCGGCAACGCCTCAGCCATCCGTCACCATGGAGATAACAAGCTGTCAAGGCCAGAGAGGATCATGGGCCACAGAGGCCGGTCACTCTGCATGAACACCACAGGAGCCAATCAAAGACGACGGCAACGAGAGGCGATGCGTGTTACCAAAAACGGAAGGGAAAGGGCAAGAAAGACAGAAAGAAGGCAATGAAGCAGAAAATAAATATTATTGGGGGTTCAGCTGTACGGATGCTTGAATGGCGAAGCGGAAGGACACCAAGCAGAGCCACATCCGTCAACATTCTCCTTCGAAATCGCCGGGAAAGATTTCCTTCAGGAATGGGTGCACGCTACAAGTAATTAACGTGAATTTCATTTACACCTTAAAGTGCCTTTATGGAACAGGTGCGAAGCACTCATTTATTGCATCCTAACTTTAGATCCCTTAAAGGGGGAAATCAACCCAAACATGTTTTTTTCAAGAATATGTTCCCAGCAGGCCACTAGTTGAAACACAGTATTCTGATTAATATTGCGTTTATGGAATATGAGTTAAGCAGCAAAATCCACCCCTTTTCAGCCATCTCAGGGGTCGGCCATTTTGTCATTTCTGAAAATTAATAGGTAACGACCAATCACGGCTCATCTTCAGAAAACAGGTCAGCCGTGATTGGTCGCTACCTGCGCCCTGAGTAGTTGCGATGTCATTTTCAGTCGACAGACGTGACAAAATGGCCGCCCCTTCAGATGGCTAAAAACGAGTGGATTAACTCTTATTGCACAATGACAACAACAAACGCAATATTTATCAGAATGCCTTGTTTCAACTTTAAAAAAAAAAAAAAATGCCAGTACAGTAACTCACTGGGACAGGATGGGGCAACACTTGCACACACAACAGTTAAATAGTTCCACGCTATGAAGCAGATTCAGTCTGTGAAAATCCCCAAAGCACTAAAGAAAATACTAATGTGGCCCCAAGAGCTTTTTCATGTGTAGAACTGCAGTGCATCATGCTGAAGAGACTTTTGTTTCCACATCAATCTATTTTAGAGGACCATCATATTAGAAACCGCAATGAGTATGATGCAACGCAGTTGTACACCACTGCAAATGACCACGATACGTCGTGAAATTAAAACCTCTCCAACGATGTGCTTCAACATGGAGCGTCATTGTCGTGCACGGCTCGCATTTGGCTGTGCAAGCGTACCCGATCGAGTGTCCTGAAGTGTACTGTAAAGTGTGCTGGAACGGGTAAGAATAGTGGCGCATGACGGGGAGTGTGTGGGGGTTGCAGCATCAGAGGAAGTGCTCCAGGTGCTCTGCTGCAGGCGTGGGAGACTATTGGAGACGTGTGTGTGCACGTGTAGGTGTGTGTGTGTGTGTGTGTGTGTGAGAGAGACTGAAGGCCCCTCTTAACTGAGTGGCGGACAGATTTATTGATCTGCCAAGAGATGGTGAAACAGCCTCTTATTACCCTCCCGTAAACACACATTCTCTAACACACACACACCCACGCACACACACTTCACAAACCTCATCTGATCTTGTCATCACATAAATGCAGTGTATGATTTGCTTACATGCTTCTTTGTCATTTCTTGACGTGCTAGAAATGGCCTCAAGTTGCAGATGCAACAAAGTAGATGTGCATGCTCGCAAGCATATAAACACTGTAGCCATGCGGTAGAAACCAGTGGGTGGTCAAGAAAAGGTCCAGTGGCCTCCACAGGCCGTGCTATTGTTCTGATGCCTCTTGTGTCAAGAGCCACTTGAAGTACTAAACAACAAACCACAGCAAAACCACTATGGGGAAAATGAGCTAAATCCAGCTATGAGTGTCCTGTGACACTACCGTGATGGATGCACACATGCACAATGCTGCAGGTCAGTTCAGTGTGGTTTTTGCACCCTCCTGATGGGAAAGGATCATATACCGCCCTAATGCCACATTAGTGAGAGCGGTCAGCAAACATGCAATGTATGATTCGGTGCCAATATGACACATAAACAAGCACACTCGCAGATGAATTCTGCTGCAGTATTTTTATATACAACGTAGCAATGCATGGAAATGGTTGTGTGAAATGGTGACTCTCCAAATATATGGGATAGGAAGACAAGAGTCAGAATTTAAGATTCACTCGTGTAGGGTCAAGGGTGTGCCATGAGTAAGTTCAATTCCTGCACGTCAACATAAAATTGACGATGAGCAAGCATGCACAGTTGAATAAGTTGTTGATTACACAATGCAAAAAAGGCATTAAAGTGGAAGTCAACCCAAACAGATTTTTTTGCAGATTATGTTCTATGCAGGTCAAATAGTTGAAACAAGGCATTCTGATTCATATTGCGTTTGTGGAATAAGAGTTAATCCACTCGTTTTTAGCTATCCCTGCGGGCGGCCATTTTGTCACTTGTCGACGGAAAATGACATCACAGTTGCTCAGGTCTCAGGTAACAACCAATCACAGCTCACCTTTTTTCTGAAGCTGGGCCTTAATTGATCATTATCTGAGTCCTGAGCATCTGTGATGTGTTTTGCAGTCGGCAGAGGTGACAAAATGGCCGCCCCCTGAGATGGCAAAAATGGGGTGGATTTATGCTGCTTAACGCATTCCACAAATGCAATATTAATCAGAATGCCGTGTATCAAATAGAAACTAGAATCTGCATAGAACATTTTTTTGGGGTTGACTTCCCGTTTAAAGCAAGTACAATTTTCTTTTGACCTTCAATTCACTACGGGTTATATTTGGAGCATTTTACAGCTTTATCAGCATTAAAAAACACGGTAAACCATCATGATTGAATGAGCCCCCAAACAAGCATCACAGTCCACTCGCCATCCAATACAGATTAACCCTGACGAATTGCACGCGCAAAAGGTAACAATTTAAAAATGCACGTTGACCATTGTGGACTGTCTGCAAAAGAAAAAGAACAGCATTTCCACCAGCGAGGCAAAGGATATGGACTGGAAACCATACGGATGCACCAGCTGCGGGGGCAGGTGGTCTGCTTGAGGCAGAAGAAGACCACGGGCGCCAGATCGGGGAAGGGCACCACAAGCGTGCTCAGGTCACTTCCGATGCTGGCGTCCTCACCTGGACCCACTTCCTCGATGATGTCATCAGCCTGCGCCGAGCCATACTCCTCATGATGTCCTGGCACTGCCGAGGAAATGCCCCCCAGCGGCACAGGACAATCCTCGCTCGTCATGGCAACCCAGCCGAGCTCTGAGAAGACAGGAGAACACTGTTAGGAAAATTACATTTGCAATTGGATGCTCATATTGATCATAGGCACGAAACATTTGCATGATGAAAGCGGGGTCTTCTGCCAAATCCACTTAACTGATTTACAACATTGCAGTAGATTAAAAAGCTTGTTAACCAAATGTAGTCTTAATTTTCTGATAACATCTCACAACATTTGCACAAATAACTTAAGCGATGAAAAAGGCCAAAGAATCCAAATGAAATGTATTAGAGTAAAAAATAATGTCTCGCATCAACTGTAAAGTTTTATCACGTTATCATAAGATTTTTTTTGTTGAATTAGATACAAATTGTAATTTAAGAGAATAAATAGCTGAGTTCAGTCAAATACTCACAAGCAATCTTTTTTTTTTCATAACACAAAAAACTTCATACCATAAAATTATGAGTTTTTTTAAATTAGTTTTTTATTGAATTTTTAAAATTCTTGTAATATTATAGAATTATTGCCATAATCAGCTAAAAAGTAAATTTTCAGTATGGCCCAACACACCTTTGTACTTAAAGCGGAAGTCAACCCAAACATATTTTTTTTCAACAATATACGTGTGTGCTGCCAAGGAGCCCACATCATGCGACGAATGCATAAAATACTAGCAAATAAATATTGCAGAAAGCAAAAAAAAAAACCCCACCAATGAACGTAAGAGTGACCCAAAAAACCCCAAAACTTTTGGATTTTGGAAACCAGCGGACATAGCAGCTGAAGCCTGAGTGGATGCAAAATAACATATTGAGCTTGGGAGTCCTCGTGCTTTTAACTTGCAGCCAAATGAGGCAGCCAGCATGGAGGCAAGCCAAGGCTGGAAACACATTTACAAATACACGCTCACGGACACACGTTAGATGCTAGCCATGCAATTGAGCACTGGAAGCATTAACAGAGGAACGTTTGGAGACGGGTGAGTGATTATTTTAGGCAGTGTGATCACGTGCGAATGTTCATCTTGATTAATTACGACAACGTGGATGCTTGTGTGCAAACACGTTCAGTAGGCGTGGAGTTATGCTAAATCCTACTACGGCAGGATTAAGTGCCAGTGGAGGGAGAGGCTTTGTTTTTATAGCATAATTATATTAAAGGCTATTTATTAGAAAGGATGAAAATAGGACACGGGCGATATAATAAGCAGTATGTAATCCTCTGACAAGATGCTCTCCTAGAATATCAAAAACACAACACACAAAGAGCCGGAAAAAAAACAGGCTATTGTTTCCTGAAGCATGCCATAGAAACAAAGCTTTTTTAAAAAATTTTTTCTTTTACTCGTTTTCTTTTTGCACCAGCATGGAAACAACAATCATGGCTAAACTGATTGAGATTTGTTCTCAATATCACACTTCTAAATCATAGTAGTATCTGTGAATCATGTTTTCATTTATTAAAGAATATAAACATTTGGAGTGAGGGTTTCAAAAAAGTACTATACGGTGAATAAAAATGAACACCACGTTCTGTGCTGCACACCACAATCAGTGCTAAAAGTCAATAGAGACATGTAGAATATCCGTTTGGTTTTACTAGATAAGTATGATAAGTACTGGCTTCAAAAGTGATAAATACTTTTAATAGTATTAGTATAAAAACATGAAAAGGCTCATTTCCACTCCATGATTAAAAGTAGTATAATATATTTAAGGAAATTTGATTTTTAAATAAAGGAAAATGTACTGTATATATATATATATATATATATATATATATATTTTTTTTTTTTTTTTTACATAGCCTACCAACAGCATATTTATCAATGTCCATTCCTCATTTTTGCTTTCAGTGTAACACAAATGCAATTCCTTTTCGATTTAAATGCATCACTATCCTTTTTTGTTTAACTTGGTATGAATCAGGTTCTTTCGGTAAAGTAATTCAGAATAATAAAAATGTCCCAACCCTACTTTGTTACACTTCCTCTGAAAAAGCTTGATAAACTAACTTAAAAGCTAAGCAGTCTAGGCCAGCGTCTCCACGACATTAAATCGAGCTTGCTCAATTAAATATCCATCCATTCATCCATCCATCAATTTTCTATACCGCTCGTGCTCATTATGGTCACGGCTCAGCTGAAGCCTGCCTTGGAGCTAACGTACATGAGTGCACACCCAAGACTGGTCGGCAGTTCATCGCCGAGCAAATTTAATGTCTAAATGTTGTTATGACCTTTTGCGCGCGTGGTTGTGAAAGAGAATAAGAAGCAGAGGACACACAAGCTCACTGCAGGTGACACACGCACACAAACACGCTGACAAATTAACACCTTTAATTGGAGGAGTAGATGCAAACTGTTAGTCGCACCGTGAAAGCACACTGCGATAAAGCGCAGAATCTGTGCCTCCTTGCTTTCGCCGCCGACACATAACTCAGGAGAAGGTTGGATCAAGCAGTTGAGCTGTATCCAAAAGGGAGTCTGAGCAGAACATTTGTCATTAAAGCTGTTTTTTGAGCTCATGCTGTTAGTTCAATTTTTGATTGAACACTCAGGTTGTACAACTACTGTATAAGTGAGGACTGGGAGTTCAGTGAACGAATGAGCTCAAAGCAAAAGTCTGAAGATGAGGAATTGAAATTGAGGATAAGTGTGCTTCTGGTGGCCACAGATGAATGATGAATGAACGTTAATCAGAACGCTTTGATATACAGCGCTGCTTTGAGATACAAGTTAACTTAGTTCCTTGACCACGCTAGCAATTCAAAACCAAATGAATGGAAATGACATTTACCCATTCCAGACTACTCCCCAAAAAACGGCAACAATTTTTAGACGTATTTTCAATGAGAAAAAATAGCACTCTATAAAATTAGAACAGATCGTAATGACATAAATAGAATTAAGAATAATTTCTCATACTTTCTTATTCAATTCAGTGCACAATGTGGTGTTCATTCTGGTGTGCATGTGTCTACATGTGTTGGTGCATCATTTGTTTTCAACTGTTCAAATGTTTTCAAAGGTCTAGGCTTTACTCAGGAAGGTGGATAGCTGTTGATTGGCACCAAAGATGGTGCAACAGGCAGGGCCCATCAGGATCAACATCTTCCCCGTATCGAAATACACTATGTGGAATGTGCTATACAAATAAAAAATGCTTACTTACAAAAAAATGAAGTTGATCATCTGATAACAACATTCATTTTACCACACAAAATACCTTTTAAATCATCCCTAAAGCAAATGATCATGTAAGCGAATAGAGATTTCTACCTGTTATGATTCAGTTTTGAAGACTATACAATAAGATGAAACAGTTGCATGTCATTCTTTAACAATGCAACATGTAAAGAAGCGTATATACATTGTGTGTGTGTGTGTGTGTGTGGGGGGGGGGGTACTGCGTGTGTGGGCGTGTGTCAGTGAATGTCTCGCTTTGTGTGTCACAGTGTGATTTGGGACAATGCTGAGCCAAGCAGAGCTGCCATGGTTCAGACTGCTACACCAACTTAACACCTGGCCAAAACCTCTCTGGAGCGCTGTGCCACACTGTGGCACACACAATACATTCAGCTGAGAACACACATACACCCCCCCTCCCACACACCCCCACACGTACTGTACACTGAGCATTTCAGAAACAAAGGATGCATCCCCAACAATGGTATAGTATCCTGAACGTGTGAGCACTGTACCACCACAAACACTGCATGCACTGAACAACAATACACACACGTCCACACACACCCACATTGTGACCAACGTGTCTCGTCGGCCACATCAAGCTAATTTTTTTTCTTTGCGGTGACATGAAACAAAGCAGTTTTGACGCATACTGCTGAATGATCAAAATGACACATTATTCTGTTAGCGAGACAATCAATATATTCCATGGCAAAGTATAATGTATTTATAAACTAGCCACTGACAGAGGAGCCAACCCGAAATGAGACTCCTGGCGTTTTGACAGCATCATAAAACATCTTTCGAAAATGTGATTAATGCGACTGTGGCCAAATGGAAAACATAATTCCTACTTGGCAACTTAATGGCAAGTATACATAATGGCAAGTATAAACAACACCCTGAAATGTGTATCTATGGTTTCGGCTGCTTGAATACGGCAAAATGTGGTTTCTGACAGTGTGAGTGTGGGTGGCTGTCCAGGATGTAGTCTGCCTTTGCTCGAAGTCAGCTGGGATTGGATCCGGCTCAACTTTGACCCCGAACATGATATGCAGTATAGAAAATTAAAAGAGGGACGCTATCCAATTTTCTATTACACTTACTGTATCTTGTTTAATGTTGCAGATGGGTCGATTACGGCAAAACACATTCACTGCTTTTTTTTTTTTTGTAATCATTGCGGGCTACTCTGTAAAATAAATCGCAAGGTTATTTAAAATCTTAAATCAACGCATAACAGTAGGTCCACTTGCCCTTTAAGTGCCCTAAAAAGTCTTGAAAATGATCATTCGAGGACCATATTCCGTTCTGCTTAAGTTTGTGCTCAAAACTGTAAACAAAAATAAATTTGACATGCATTTTATTTCATACTACTGTGCATTAAAGACGCAATAGATATTTGGATGATTCACTAACATTCGTCAGGGTGCACAATTTGAAAGTCTCTGAGCTACAAGAGGGAGATTACCACCAACCATCCGACACAAAATGGTTTGTTAATCTGCTGACAGTCAAGCAGTCTGAGACATACAGATGTCAGACCAGTCTTCTGTATTTTATGTCTACAGTCAAATCGGCATACTTAAGAACAAATGCAGTATTTATTCATTCCATTCTTTACTTTCTTATCATCAACAAAATCATTGTCTCTGTTCAAGTTTGGGGGTAACTAAAATCTCAAAAGATGTTTTTGTCAGTCTTCTCTCTAATCTGACTGTGTGTGTGTTCGGTTGAAATTCAACATATTGCTTCAGGAATTTTGAAATTCGCAGCCTCGATGTTCCTCTCTGCTACTTTATCTAATCCACATTTGCACTGCTTTCAACCTTTTGTTGCCCTCTTCTTCCTTTTCCCCTCTCTTCCTTCAGTGACAAACAGTGAGCCTGAGTTTCTTGTCAGAAAACATCTTTAGAGAGTGACCGTCAGTGGATTACACCGAGCCAGTGGCCCCATCATCTTAATCCGTTTTAGCACTATTAGCTGTAAACAAACCGCCAAGAATCTACATTTGCTGTTTGGGTGGGTGTCAGTCGGCTACTGCTGATGATGCTGCCGTGAATGGACCTTAGCACTTTTATTAGCATGGTGCTAACAGTTTGGGAATTAGAAAATGCTCTTAGGGACGGAAGTGAGATTTTCACCGGTATTAATTTTTTGTTGTTGTTCAGTATCGAGTCAGCAATCAACTGATACATATAAATATATTCACCACAGGTGGTATGGTTTCTGAACCTCGCCTCTTAACCAAACCAACTCAGTGTCGATGCCAAGCTCAGGTATATGCAACCGTACTGATTTTGCAATCAATTCTCAAACTTACAAGGAAATGAGCCTTAAAAATAAACGGAGGTTTGGAAAATGCCCATCCAAGACATCTTCGTGGGTTCTCCTATCTTTGGGGTTGAGGTCACCAAGGTGGTTTCCAATGAGGGTTGTATTTAAGGTTGCCCTTTTGTCACCGATTCTGTTCATAACCTTTATGGACAGAATTTCTAGGTGCAGCCAAGGCAATGAAGGTTTGTCTGATTTGGTGACCGCAGTATTACACCTCTACATTTTGCAGATGATGTAGTGCTGTTGGCTTCATCAAGGCGCGATCTCCATCTCTCACTGGAGCAGCTCACAGTGGCGTGTGAAGCAGTTGGGATGAGAATCAGCACGTCCAAATCTGAGACCATGAAACTCAGTTGGAAAAGAGTGGCATGTCCCTGTCCAAGTCGGTAATGAGATCCTGCCCCAAAAGGACGCGTTCAAGTATTTCTGGATTTTGATCACGAGTGAAGGGAGAACAGAGCAGGAGATTGACAGGCGGATCGGTGCAGCGCGAGTGGTGCGGGGAGATGAGCCAAAAGGCGAAGCTATTGATTTACGATCAACCTCACCTTCGGTCACGATCTGTGGGTCGTGAATAAAAGAACAACATACAAAAGCACAATGTGTAGGTTTGCTTTAGAGACAGGGTGAGAAGCTCAGTCATCCGGGAGATGCCCAGCGTGGAGCCGCTGCCCCTCCGCATCAAGAGATAAGCCGGATGAGGTGGCTTGGACATCTTGTCAGGATGCCTCCTGGACCCCTCCGTGGTGAGGTGTTCCAGGCACATCCCACTGAGAGGAGGCATTGGTAAGGAACCAGGATGCACTGGAGAGATTAAATGTTCTGGTTGGCCTGGGAATGGCTCGGGATCTCCCTTGAGGAGTTGGACGAAGTGGCTGGGGAGAGGGAAGTCTGGGCTTCGCTGCTTAAACTGCTGGCCCCGCAACCTGCCCTCGGACAAGCGGAAGAAAACGGATGGACAAATTAAATCAAATCAGATCAGGATGTGTCTTGATTTGCTTCCTCTCATCATCTGTGCTATGTTCTGTTTTATTTTTCGTCTGTGTGTGCCCAAATGATGCAGGGAAGAAGGGTGGTGCGTCACTCTTGGACTCCACTGACTGATTTATAACAGTGTCTCTCAACTCCCCGACACAAATCTATAGTGGCAAGAGAGGGGTGGCCCGATAACGTTGCTGATGATTTACTGTTAGACCTCCTGCTGTCACTCTCATATCCTGATAAATGACACGCACTTTTCTTTGCAAGACCGACAGCCGCCATACTTGTGGGTGTAGCAAATCAGGGTTAATCGTAGTGCTAGCGCAGCCAGTAAACTTGAAAAGGAGTGTGTAAAAATGAGCAGGTGTTTTCAGCCCCAAATTAGACAATTAGACGAGAGCAATCGTCATGTTGTTAACCCCATATTGACAGAGGAAGATTGTTTGTTGAATAGAATGTGCTGGGAAGGCCGTGTTGTGTCAAGTAAAAATGTTGTTGGAACAGGATTGGTTGAAAATAAACATTCATGTTCCTCAGCTCACTTGCATCAAATATTAAAGTTGCTCTGATGCTGAAAATAAGACTGCAATGCAACATGTAGCAGAGGTCACAATGCTCCACAATGTCAAACATGTAGGACTGTTGTTGAGAAAAGAGTTGAAAAACTTTCTGACTAAAGACTGGTTAGTATTAGGAAGTATCTGTAAAACCTGAGAGGGGCCAGCTATGTGTCCACTTCCCATACGAGTTTAAGAGTAGACATATAAACATATAAAGACAACAATGAAAAAAAGAAAAAAAAAAAAAACGCAATTGAAAATACCAAAATTGATAAATGTAAGGACCTGATCAGTTCACAATAGGCTCATACTCATTTCTCCCCTTTATCCTCTGAAATGTAAAATAATAATTGTTCACTCTCATCCGGCTCTTCTATTTCCCCTCAAATCGGTTGGCTTTGACACAGAAGAACAACTGTAAGTTTCAACTTCAACTTCTTCAGCCATACTGGGTCAAACTGTGCTAAAAAGACATTCCTGAATAGAAGGCTTTCAGGGTCATTTCAAAAAACGTTTGATTGGAAGTACATGGGGGTCTGAAGCCAAACATCACGCCATCCTATATTAGCTACTGGGCAATGTTGAATGTTGAAGCCAATAAGGGGAGCAATTTCTGCTGACTGATAGATAAGGAATACGAGACAAATAAAAGAGTGTTACCAAGGCAACCGGTGCTGGGGAGCACTTTCGGGAGGCATTATGATTTAGTTTGACTCACCTCGACATTACTCCTTCTTGTTATTGCCAACAGGCCTCAATGCATGCGTTACAAAAGCTACAAATCCATTTCAAATCTGCTCCCTCAAAGCTTCCGAGCCATAAGATCCCAGGGATGGCGTAAACTCCAAGTGGTTAAACATACGTAGAAGAAATTCGAGAGCGTGTGTCAACAGATGTTTTTCTTCCATTGAATGGGGAGCACATCTGTCAGCACTTCTTATCTTTTCAGCTGTCTTATTCACCAACTCTTCCTCTACATTCACAAGTTACTTTCTAGAAGTCTAAAGTTTGGAAACTTTGAAAGCAAGCAATGTGTGCTTTTTTTTTTGGAGCACAGCCATATGTGAGAATTCCACTATGGCCATATGTACACACGCACGGGTGTCAATGCTTTGCGTTTGCAAAAAATTGTCACTTGCGATACAAATGGGGGGAAAGCGGAAGGGAGAAAAGGCACAACAGACACGATGCATACTGAATCAGTTGAAGACAAAACAAGAGCAAACCAGATTTAATCATGCAAAAGATGGAGAGAGAGAAAGAGAGAGAGAGACAGGAAGCCCAACAGTGATTGGGTGGTAATTGAGGACGACAGAAAGATGAAAGAAGTTAGGAAAGTGAAGGACAATGCACACACACATGGCAGAAAAGAGCAACGTGGCTCAGGACAGGAAAGAGATGCTATCTGGAAGAAAAATAACAGCCAGATGTAGAGAGCCATCATGGTGATGATAATATACACTCTCTAGCCACATCCTGTCTAATCTAATGATACGCAATATATGACAAAGGTGTTTATTATTGCAGTTGTACTTTGCAGTGATTTAAAACTGCTTCATACAGAGACGCATTTGCCGTATTTTAGCCGCTCCTTTACTTATACAAGTGCAAAATGTTAGCAAGCAGCATCCAGTATGACGCAGTGTACTTCCACACTAGCGTCAATCAAAACAATACGCGATCTTCATCTTCATTGCCGCACCGCAGTTCTTTTATTGCATCTCATTAAATATTGCAGGTGTACCTAATGAAAGTTTCGGATGCCTGTAGGCTGAATCCTTGTCCACCATGTTCTCTTCCCTCTCCTCACATCTCAAATCTTAAAGCTCAAAGGAATCCTCCCTAATTACCTCATTTGCGCAAACATGCTCATTGCGCGAGAGGGAAGGGAAGGAAGGGTCAACGCTTCACCTGCACATTAGGGGAGGAAATGAACAGGGAAGAAATTCCTACAAGGATGCGCTCGTTAGTTCTACGTGGATTGGAATAGCAACACTACTTGGTTTTATTCTAATAAAGAGTATATTGGGAATTGTCAGTTTACAAGCATTAAAAAAAAACACTTCATTGTGCCAATATAGAGTCAAGTAGTCATTTTAACTTGACACATTTGCAACTGTCACAAAGTGTCATAAAATGCCATTTTTGCACAAAATAGCTCACAAGCAAACTATGTTGTAGAGCACTGAAAACAGAACTTTAGGAGAATTGCGGCCAGAGTTGACTTTCTGTTCAAGGTTTGTGTTTAGATTCGTGCTAATCACACGCATGCATTGTGTCGCTCAAAATACTGCCTTCCTTGGTTTGATATCAAATAATTGATATCCATGTAAAAAAATAGCCAAACTGTCCATGTGACAAGCGTATCAAAATTGCCTTATGCAAATGACCCTCTTTTGTCTCTCCCATTTCCCTTTCAAAATTGACCAACTTCAAACAATTATTTGCTCGGTTGCTCCTCCCTGCTCCCTTTTCGCCAGCCTCCAGGTAGCACGATGCAAGCAACCCCACCCTCATTTTCTCCCTCACCCCACATTCGGCTTTGTCTTCACCACCATTTCCTCCCCATCTCCTGCCATGCTCCCCTCTTTGCCTTCTCCCGTTTTCATCCTCCCTTCCTCTCCTTTCCTTGCCTTCTTCACAGAGTGCTGTGTCAGGTCTTTTTACCCTCAGCTGTGTAAAATGAGATTTGAAAATGGCTCTCGGAGCCTGCGCCTACACCCCCCCGCCCCAACACACAGCAAACTAAACACACATGCATAAACACATATAAAGGGAAGGCCACTCGTAAATATAAAAGATTGTGATGCCGCTTCATAGCATACTCACATATCAAGGGAAAGAGATGGAGAATGGGTCAGGGATTACGGCAAGAGGGAAAACGGTGAAATAGAAGAAAATGAAACACAGATGGGTGATCAAGTGGAACAAAACATGGACTGAAAGGAGAGGCTTCGCTTGAAATTCACTATGCTCCTTGTTTGCGCTTTCCCCAGCGAGAGTGAGAAACACCGTGAAGGGAGTTGCACTGAGTCGGATATAAAATGCCCATCAGGTGTCAACTGATGCTCTCCTATTTATACGTAAAAATAAGGAAAGATAAGACACCTCCACTTTTTCACAAAAGTGGACTTAGATGAACATGTTTTCCCATTTCTTAGATATTTCCAACTAGTAAGACTCCAAACACGCACATTTGTCCCCAGAACAATCAAGGAGAAAAAACAATGAGAGCTAAATTCACTTTCTTGAGTCACCTGCATTTCAATTCTTGCACCCGGATTTGCATGTTTACTCTAATGGCGGCAAAGCAATGAACAGCCACAAAAGCAGAAGCCAATTAAAAGTGACAAGTTCCGATTGGATAGTAAAACAAAGACAAAAAAATCTTTCAGCCATTGTCCGGAATATAATCTATAACATACAGTATACTATATAGACGGGCAGACAGATACTTAAATCCCTGAAAATAGAAAATACTAGTAGATACAATCAAGATTAAGAAAAACTTTGCGTGTGAGCATTTTGAGTTGCTACATAATATTACAAACTCTCAACACTCACAAAGTTGATCGAAATTTTGAATTCGACTTGAGTGGTGCCGTGTGGGAAGCGTTACAATGCATGCGACTGGTCTGTGTAGTATACAATCACCATAAATGCTGTGCATGTTCGAATAAGACTACTGTAAATACCCGATTAGATCTGATGAATAAATTACAAGCATATAAAAAAAAAAAAAATCTAAAAATAGTTGTAAATCAGGACTCCAGATTGAGTGCCTATTGAGGACCTCTGCTCTAAAGCAAAAAATTACCATTTCATACGAACACTTGGTGTAGCCCTAGCATAGAAGAAATATACAATACGGACTTTTTAAAAGATGAGAAAAAAACAATAGAAACTTTTTTTGCAACATCCACTCAACCCATTTTTGTGTTGTTGTTTTTTCTTGGCAGGAGAAAAACCTTCCAGTTTTACATGGCTGGTCTTTAATTGAAGATCGGTTAGTGTGCTATGAGCGGTGGGGTCACACTTGTTAATGTGGCACGCAGGTGGGATGGAGGTAGTCCTGTCAGCGACAAATTGACTTTAATTCTCCTATTTGCGCTCAAATAACCTCACCAACTCGCACATAACTGAATTATTTAGTGTTTCTCTTCCCTTCCTCGGCTCTTCATTATTTAGAAGATTACCGTTTTTCGTTGCTTTGCTTTTATTTCCCTTCACTACGCTGCGCCCTTGATCATGATACCCTTCTCCATCATTGTTTTGTTGACGATTCGTTGTCTGATGTTGTTTTTCCACGCGGGACTCAAGATTGCTCTTGATGATACTCTCTCCGTCAAAAAAATTGCACTTCATTGATCTCCGGGGATCATATGGACCTTCTAGTTAGGGTGATGTGGGCTCCACCTGCTACAGCTTTGAAGCTGACAAAGGCAAAAGAGCTGCTTTAAGTGATGCTTTTACATGATCAGGTTAGCCACTCAGATGAATCAGCCTTGTCCCACTTGCTGCGTTTACATTATGTAACTTTAAAAAAAAAAAAAAAAAATGGAAAAAAAAAAGCAAGGTTCTCCTGGTAAAACAAATGTAAATTAAGAAGTGCAAGTGGCAGAATCAAAAATCATTATTTTTTGAAGCGTCCAGCTCACTGTCAAGCAACAAGCAAATGAATGCGATCGGAAGTGAAAGCACGCACCTATTTTCAGTCAAGTAAGGCATAATGTTTAACTCCTGACAGAAAACAAATAGTCAACTGTACACTGAAGTACTCAAAGAAGATAAAAGGGGAAGAGAAAGGAAAGAGAGTGGCTGAATGGAAAAGATGTAGTAAGGAATGCAAAGATATTGTGACAGCGGGCTGAGAGGCAGTTCTACACTGTCAGGCAGAGGCTCCCTCAAGGGTGCTTAAATGCATTACGGATGTCCACTGGGAAGCACTGAAGTCATTAACTGTACTTTTGCTTCAAGACGAAAATAGTCAGGATTGCCGGCAACTGAGGGTTTTACCACACAAATGTACACTGATTTTTTTAGGGGAGGGAAACAATACTAAACTTATTCCGTCTTGGGTTCAGTTTTTGGGTGTTTTCTGAAAAACAAACAAAACAATATGGGCTCATTTTTGAATGCGATACTATGCAATTGTTATTTTCATTGTGATTGATCAAGCATCATATTTGTAATGACTTCAACAATTGATGAACGGGTTACAATCATCATGCAAAGCAGGTCCAGCATAGTGCAGGTCAAATTAGAGGTGACAGGGAGAGCTTTTCTGCTCGTGTAAACATTTCTCAAACCAAAAAACAGTACTTACAGTCACAGTTCAGCAATGCAATTTTGGAACTTGTAAATGATATAAGGGCTGACTTGTAGCCAGTCACAAGAAGTCACGCCACAGGACCTATGACAAGAGGTTGAACTATAATTATCGGCAACAGGTTTTCTATTAAATCAGCCTGGTTTACATGGAGCCTTGGATTTCAATTAGAATTGGGTTAGAAGCCCAAACTGAATGAAAACGCTCCATATAAACACCTCAGTTGGAATAAACAGACTGAAACTGAAATGAATTTCGTTGGGTTGCACACGGGTGCCATATTCCTCTTAAGAAATAGCTCGAAAGTAATTTTTCATCGAGCAAGCTATCAATTGGAATCTTGTCAAATTTCACTCTGCATGTTTACATCGATCAGCGCACGTCACATCTGTAAAATGGCTGTTCTGATTAAATGTACAGTAGTCACACATGTAAACAGCGGATCGGAATAGATCAACTCACGTTAACAATTTATCTTTGATCTTCAGTCGGAATTATTTCAATGGGTATGACAAAAAGAAGTCTGCATGGAAACATCACTTCAGTAATTGAGCTCTGTACCGCTATCACACCCCTTGCCAACAGCATGGGAGGGAGAGAATGCGCAATTTAGCGCCCGCTGTTTAGGATCTTACGAAATCAGGACCTATAACTGGAATTCTATCCATTTCATTAAAAATGCACACGATGTGTCATCTGCAATGTAGTGCATGAAAGATATGGTCAGACATATTCAATGTTCATTGACACCCATGAACCAAACAAGAAGACAAAACGCAGAAGATTTTCAGGGCATGAACTCACTGTTGGCACACTATCAAAAGCACATGATCCTTTTGTTACTTATTTATCATCTACATATCGTCTCAGCAAGCATTCACGACTGGTGTCAGTCTGCTGTGCGCGCACGTGTGCTCTGCTTTGCCGGTTAGTAATCCATGGATGACCGCAGGCAAAACAGCATCCTAAATTCAATTACCTCAAACTTGGCAGAGAAAACTGTTGAGCAATGACCTTACATAAATGTCAAACTAAATTTATTCGGTTTTATTTTACATAATATTGAAATTTCCCAGAAGACCAAATTCATCACAGCACCCTTTTGTCAAAGAGCCAGTTGTACCTTAGTGGGCAAAATGTCCATGTTGGACTTGATGATCTCTAATCATATGTATATATACATATATATATTTTTTTTTTGTTGCATTTGGCAACCATTGCAGGATGCTGTAGAGGTACGCAGCTGCCGCAAGAAATCAGGCTTTAAATACATGAAATATTAATTGAACTATTACCTTGTTGCACATGCACTTGGGTCTCCTGTTAAATAAAACATAGAATGCCTTAATGCCTTGCTTTATACATTTAAAGTAGATTACTTGCAATGTAATTAAATTAAATTAATTAAACTATTTGAAAAAGAGCCAAAAGCAACTGTTTTGGAAAATGGATAGCCACTTTAAAAATATATATACACACTGTAGACCCACACGACACAAAGATAATCCAGGATATTGAATTATTCATCGCATTAAGAAAAAATGGAAATAAATGTGTCCGACCGTTCAAGTGTTTCAGACTTTGGCCATCATTTATGTCTCTATTTATACACTTTAGGTAATGATGTAATTTACTTAACTTTTCTGGTAAATTTGTTACCCCTGTTGTGCCATTTTGGAACACTATTGTCTTGTAGTTTCAGGTCCAGTTCCAAGTCCTTCATGCACCAAACTGCTGGAGTTGCAGGGGGGGCACCTTGTGTAACATGAAAATCAATTGCTCTTGTCTTAAAGCGCTGTCCCGTTGCAGCTAAACTGCAGCTACAGCAGCAACCATCATTTTGCCGTCTGCCATTGTACCTTTAGGATTTCCTTTAGCCACTAATTGGTCTTTTCTTTGTTTATCCAGCCACATTCAGTGTGGAACTTGGCAAGATGGATTTACAAGATTACAGAGCTGTATTCACACAGCTCCATCTGCCAATATTAACATCTACTATTACTGCTGCTGTTGGAAGGACGTTTCGGGGGGGGGGAGAAAAGGTAAAAAAAAAAAAAAAAAAAGGTAGCCACATGTGATCACGAGAACTTCTTGAATTACTAAATGCATGCACTCGCACATAATTCAGCCTGACTATCTCACACCATCTACAAAGAGCAAGGCTAAAAAAGCCCTTGAAGTTTCCCAAAGGCACATATTAGCCTCCTATATGTCACGCTGCTCTTTGGCATATGAGGCACCGCGGCGGCAGTGACACACGCACATACGTCGGGCCGACTATATGTCGTTCACAAAGCTGCGCCTACTGACATGCACCTAGATTCCATGACAAATATTAAATCCGACTGTTTGTCAATTGTGTTCTCTCCGCCTTTGGGGGCTCGTCTCACACAAAAACGCGCACACAGTTGTGATGACACCAGTCGGCAAAGGGTGAAGGAGTGTTTTAAATGTACACAAACACCATCGCGAGTGCCAAAACGAAAAAGTAGAGCCAATTATCAAAGGGATAATTCACCCGCTGATCTTCAAAGACCAGTACGTCTCTTTTCTCTTCCTCTTCCCATCTCACGCTCTCAAATCATCTGCTGCCTCTACCTCACAATCTAGCCCATTTATTCTGTCTGCTTTGTCTCTTGGTTATAGAGTGATTTGCTATTTGGGTCTTGGTAGGCGTGAGTTTCTATAAGCTTCCCGACAGGCGGAGTTAATAATGCAGCCAGCACTTGTTTGCTTACTCAGTTGAGGTTCTCGACCGAATAAAGAGGATATCACTTTTGTCTTGGCTGTCTGAGTCACTTATTTGTTGTCTTAAGTCTTGCGCTGGATTTACACTACAGGTCTAAGTGCCCAATGCCGATATAATGCCTTTATCTGAGCTCGATTTACATGTAGTGGTAACCGTGAGTTAGATACGATCAGCCTCGTAACTCAATGGTTTTTCAAATGAAATGCTATTAATCCATCCCAGACACCTTCCCCCCCCCCCCCAAAGAAAATCTATAGGCTATGTTTTAAATTTTTTTTTTTTTTTAAATCCCTGTGCGGTACAATAAGTATTTTTTTCTTAAATCTGTTTCTTTTACTGGCAGAGAAATATTTTAGATTCGAAAAATCTTAAGACATAACGCCAAACAAAAATGTCAGAATGAGGATTCTGAGGCATCTCTCCAAGAAAAGTAGATTCGATACATGGAGTGTGATACAATTCAAGGATGGGTCATTTTAAAGTGGAACAATTCAATTAGGTTCGATTTGATACGGCTCAGTTCAAGAGGGAATGGTACAACATAAATGAATTTTTCAGTACTGTAAATCTGACATTTTTCCCCTA
The DNA here is from genome assembly GCF_054856515.1 of Filicampus tigris. Taxonomy (NCBI): domain Eukaryota; kingdom Metazoa; phylum Chordata; class Actinopteri; order Syngnathiformes; family Syngnathidae; genus Filicampus; species Filicampus tigris. The sequence continues at coordinate 9,259,517 of NC_141232.1, forward strand.
AAGAGAATACATATATAGACATCTATCTACAGTATCCTTCTATATAGTATAGACATAAACACATACATAAATATAATATATATATCTGCTGTGTATTTGTCGCACACCACCAGATTATAAACATACTGGCATGTACGTTGGGATGTCAGAGTGCAAGAACACAAAGACCCCAAGTCCTTATAGATAAACTACTGGTATGCTAAATAAATAATGACATTAAATGAGCACCATTTAATACAAAACATTCTGTCTGATTTAACTGGCCTGGACTGACTCTCCCCTCCATTACTTTCAATGAAGGTAACTGAAATTGGAGGCATTTCTCCACTGGGCACCATCAACAATCATTTTATTTAATGGTTTATGCATCTACAATTTAGCATATCCAGTATAAACCATATTTAATGGTCTATGCTTTTGCAGTTTTCTAATTCATTGTGGGTGCGTTGCTTGGGAAGACTCTTATGCGTTATCAATTTGCATATTTACCTTAATGTTAATTCCATATTGTCATCGCGTTGTTGTACTCAATCTCTGGATTTGTGTTGCCGTTATGTTGGCACATGCCTTCACCTTACACTGCCGCGAGCCATATTCAAATTGAGCCGCTTGGGAGCAAAACAAAAACAAACAAAAGAATCAGCCACTTCAACTACGGCACGTTGTGTGAATTCAATCCAAGAGTCTTCCTAATGCAGTATAGGCTACCAGGCAATGCAGGGGGCTACCAGTCACACACACACACACACACACACATATTGTATAAAGGAATATCCCTTTATTCAATATCAGATGTCCTCGTAAACCGAATGAAATTCCAAAACCTGCAGACTTCACTGGACTGGAGAGGAACAACTTGTTTTGTCTGATTGTTTTCAGCCTTGTACAGACAAAGCAAGCAACTAAACAAATTGAGCGTTGGATCCATTTCAATACAGTCCTTAAGCGAATTACATCAGCTGTGGTGTACAAAACTCCTTGACTGCCAAGCATTATTTTCTGTTTTTGCTGAAGCGCTACAAAAAAACCCCCCCAAAAAAACAGAACGTGTAGAAATTGCTCTGCACAGCAACAATGTGTTTCAGTATTTGAGGTTGGACTCATCTTCCTCTCACTATCACTGTCAATCATTGCCTTGCTTCTCTTTTCTGGATTTCACTGTGATGTACCCAAACCCCGCTCCCCCCCCACCCCCCCCCAACACCTGTGTGTGTGCAGACATATTGACATGCTCCACGCTCCATGTGGCCCAGCCATCCCAAAAACACTTAATATGCATCTCAACTCTTCCATGCAAGGCATCCCAAAGACTCTCACCTGTCTTCTTTCTCTTCATCTCATTTTGACAGAGCAGGGGCCATCTTAATAGAATTCATAAGACAAAGAAGGGATTGTTTGGTAAATGAGGCATGTGAGAGTGAGAGGGGTAGGGAGGCGGTCGGCATAGAAATTAATGATTAGCCGTGGCTTGTGATCAGCAAGCATGGACTTGTAGAGCTTTGTGTGTGCGCCTCTTCCAATTAAATGCATCAAAATCGTGAAATTTGAACTGTAAGACTCTAATTACACGAGCACTTCAGTGGAAAGAGGATATTTATTGGTAAGTGTACTATGTATGTTGTATAAAGTGCTTTACAAATATATTAGACCACAAGCCATTTTAAGGTTTACGTCACAACTTCCTTAAACTAAAAACAGTGGTAATTACCAAAACAATTTCAGGAAAAAAAACAGTTGAATGTTATGCTTAGTTAATTTCCGACTTCTTTCTCTCCATGTTCCTTTTAAAAATGGTAAAACAGAGCCCCACTGAAATTGAAAGAGATCGCACTACAGTACACAAGAAACTCAAACCAAGGCCAACAAGTGATATTTATACAAAAATGTAGCCAGACCTACTAACAGACTGACTAATACGGCATCCTTCTGTACTGCATTTCCTAACATTACAAAACCCAACAACTACCACGTGAAACTTGGGGGGGAAAAAAATGAAAAAGGTTTAACGGTAGAAGCTGACAAGTGCCATTTTGCTGCAGCAACAGTCATCTCCATTCAAGGCAATCACAAGCCCATACAGACTCACATCTTCACTAAATCGTCAAACATGTCTGTAGCCATTTTTTTTTAAAGCTAACTCCCCATTATAGTACGTTCAAAATATATTTGCCAGTCAAAATATTTTTACTCCACATTGGCAGCTCCACACTTCCGAATATTTAGTGAAAAGTCATTGCTTGAAAACCATCATCCTCCACCATGCTCCGTGGGCTCTTAAGTGAAGATAAATCTTATAAATTAGAAGACACCTATAGTGGCACACATTTTGCATCACTGCTCCTTGATATGAATAGAAACCTTGCCCTCTGCAGAGCTAATGTTACGTTAGTAATGTACATTATAGATAATTTTACCTTCTCTCGGCTCTTCCGCTCTATTGTGGGTGTCTTTGGCGGGGATGTTTCAACATTGAAGTGCTGTTGTGGTATGAAAGGCCCATGTTCCGATTCCACGTTATGGCGTACGTTCTGCTTTGCAGTCGGAAATGTCATCCTGCTCCTTTAATCAAATACTGTACTGTAAATCCACTTTTTCAGTGTTCTTGTGCGTAGGTAAGGGAAGCACTTTAATACTTGCTTCAACCCTACTGGAGAGTCTTGCATGAGAGCAGAAGAACAATACGACCAAGAGTGAAAGAGAAGGAGAGGCCTAAATACATTAGAGGCTGCTTGTTGATTTGACGCACCTGTGCACCCAGGTGAGTAGAGTGGCTAATGAGGTGGGCGTGGCTGTCTGGCAGAGTGGAGTAGTGGCGAGGTGAATGGAAAGACATTGAGAGCACACAGCTGAACAATTACGGAAGCGTGGAACTGCCAATGTGGAGTAAACATTTTTGACTGGCAAATTTACATTCAAACATTCTAGGCTAAATGCTAAAAACTTTTCTCCCATAATGCAACAGCATATGCGCATACCCTGTGGCATTATGGGAAGAATGCCCCATGGAAATAATACACTGCAGACATAATACTAAATAGTTCAACAATAAACAAAAAAATATTACACTTTTTTGATGGTCCCTTGTGTTTGTATATTAGTTTATTTTTGTAGCGATCTAACTACATGAATTAATAAAGCAACGTAAAACATGCGTATTTGCACAGCTGGGCATTTTACTAAAAATTGAGCATCCGTCAGCAGCCAGGATATCCTTCCGTCGTCCGTCATTTTTCCCGGAGGGAAAAAGTAGTACCCATCTCTAGGCCGGTCCGCCTCTATTTTCAAACTGCCGTCTCTCCCTCTCCCTTTCACTTTGTTTAATATACATTAACTTAGAATAAGAAAAAATAAAAACGATAGCTTTACCCTGGAAACATTCAAATTAAACCTCATTTTAGTCACTGCATCTTTGTTGAAAGTGCATTTGGTGTTATGCCTTTGTGTGTGTTTGTGATGTCCCCGTTGCCGTGTGCTTGTGTTTACAGCTTTATGAGCGACAAGGGGTGATGATTCAGTGCGGCAGGAAAGGTGCGCAGCCGAACACGGTCATCACCATCAGCCATGACAATTGTGTCATAAGTCTGTCGGCTCCCCTACTCGGATCCTTAAAATGCATGTGTGGCATTCAGGAGACAGTTAAAACATGCAAGGAGGAAGCATTAGACGGGTATTAAAGATGAAAAGAGAAACGCAAAAACAAAACAGATGTATAATTCACGTATGTGACATCATGTGCCTTCCGCATAACTGATTAATTTGACTTCAGTCAAGTTCTCAAGACTATTAAGCTACTTTGAAATCTTTTCGCCATATTCCAGAACAAGACTTGGATGAAAACAAAACAACATTGTGACCAATTGCGCGTTATTAGGAACAGTGCTCATTCTGTTGCACTAGCTCAACACCACTGCAAAGTACAACTACAGTAAGAGATTGTTCGATCAAGGCCTCTCTCGCAGTGTCAGTCAAAACAATACATGAATATCTTTGGAAAAGCAGCATTTGACGCAGGTCTTGTATTAGACAATGCGCAAGAGGTGATAATGTTGTGGCTGGTTGGTGTATAAATCGATGCAATTTCAGACTTAAAGAAGCTGTTGGACTGCAGAAAATCAACACAGTGGTGAGCTAATTATTACCACCAGACAAAACATAATAAGTTCCTCTCGCTCTCTTGCCAACACACACACACACACAAAGTGAAAAAAATATGACATTTCATTATTTAACATTTAACAATGACTCAGTGTGTCCAAAGGTTTATACAGGCACTCAACTAATGCACCCCAGTTTTTCCGTTCTCTTAAAATGTCAACACGTATACAGTATGCGCCATATGTAATTCAACCCCTCTGGCATTTTATTTTCTTCTAAAATACCATCAATGTCTTCTTCAACTGATGGTCGCTGTCATGTCATATGACTAAAGCAATTAGTCGTATTCCCTAACTTGAACGACGCGTCATTCTGATCCTTGACTAATGTGTTGTAACACTTTGGAAGAAGGAGCGGGTTTGGAGTGTCACAAGAGGGAGGATATGGTTTCATCTCAAACTTGCCAGAGCGTGGGATTTGACAAGTTGTTAATCACTCAATACTTGCAAAGCCATTTTGACTGAAATAGCATGATGAAATTGAAATGAATAACACGCAGGCACTTTTTAAAAGGTACACATCATTGTCGACTGAAAATTCTGTATTTAAATTCATTATGAGTCCTTTATGTAATTCTTGTCAATTTTGAGGCAAGTCTTCCCATCTTAACAAAAGGTGCTCCCTGCACTGTATAAACACCATGTCCCCACAAAGCCATGCATAAAAGCACACGCACACACACACGCTGTCAGTATCCCACGATCAATCAAATCTATCAACAAATAGACAGAGTGAGGGCTGACATTTACACCCCTGCAGCTCTCAGCTTTGTGTGAACTGTGGACCCGTGTGTGCGTGTGCGTTCGTGTGCGTCATATGTGTGTGTATAGGTGTGTGTTTCTTACCTATCCGGCATGAAAGGAAGGTGGCCCCAAAAACAGACTGACTTTGCCATGAGGCAGGCAGAGAGGGCGAATGAAGCGTTTGAATGACATGACATGCACTGATGATGCTCGATCATAGCGCTACAGCTAACCTTTCACTAAAAGCAACTCAGTCTTTCTGACGGTTTAGCGTTGACACAAAACTGATCAACTTTTCTTCCTGCATTCACAGAGCAGAAGTGGCAGCAAGTGAATAAAAATGAGACATAATCATGCAGGTCAGATTTCATTAGGAGTGATGAGCACCGAGTGTCATCGTTATTACGATGGGAGCGTGACATGTTGAGAAAGGTGGGACAGTTTCTCCCTGTTTTCCAAATTCAGCAATTGGCACGTTTTCTTTCTAATGTTCATTTTATATTTCGTGCAGGGTAGTGTTTCAACTAATTTTACATTACAGTGTTGTTTTGGGAGTAAATGTTTTAGTTTGTGTGTGTCTGATATCCTGTTCCTGACAGTTCCCTGTCTAGGGACACAGCACCATCAGCCTCCAGTTTGTTATTCAAAAAGCTTAATGTTTTTTTGTTTTGTTTTTTTTCATTGGCCGATGGGATTGTTATGATTGAGCCCCATGGACTCCTTCTGGCACCGAATGGCTAAACAAACGCGTCGGGAGCAGGAAAGATTGTCAGATGTTCTGGATTGCTGAAATTTAATTTGTTCAGGTTTCAGTTGTTCAATTTTTCTGTAACAAATCATAATAATAATAATAATAATAATAAATAATTTTCTTGCATATACGGTAGTTTACATATTGTAAAACAACCAATGGAAATGTTTTGTAACATAATGTTATACCTGTAATATGCATCAATTGCGCTGGAAGTTTTTTTTTTGTTCCTGAAAAAGAAAAAAAAGAAAAGAAAATCATACAACATGCAAAACACGTGAGATATGAGGGAGGAAGGAAAAACGGGTAGGGTAATACTTGACCAGATGACCGTATTTGGGTGCCTCCCTCCATTGTGTGATAGTAACCATTTATTGACGAGCATTTCAGGCACTGCTCATTGGATGGTCTATTATACCAGTGATGACAGCAGCCCAGCTGATCACCATCAGTGTGGTTGGTGAAGAAAGAAAAACATATATTACCTACAACGAGGTCACAGTGACGTTTATTATAATAGCCATGTTCTGGTGGGGAATAAAAAAAAAAAAAATCACAAAACGTCAATTCGATGTTGATTTATACATCCCACACAAATGCTAAACAATGTGTTCATGGACTTGCATCACTCTGTCTCGGAAAGGTCACAATTTGTCGTTAAGGGAGGCTATTTGCTCCCATCACTAAGCAGTGAGCAGATAGGGGTTGAACGATGGGATGTGCTGTCCGTCAAAATGACTTAGTGATGGTCGAGCTGGCTTGAATCTGCCTTCCTCGCTGGTGTCTGCAGTGACAGGTAACAAAACTGCCGCGGGAAAGGCGTGCCAAGAGCCCACACGCGTAGCCGTAGCGCGTGTCACAGCGAGAAGGAAAAAGGGAAGCGGATGCATCAACTTGGATTCCGTTCGAATTAAAAGTATTTCCTGCCTGTGTCGGTTGTTAATTTTCATTTCATTTTGACTGTTGTTTTGTAAATTCAGTTACTTTTGATTCGTATTTAGAGTGTGGTTGCTGGTTTTTCACTGTTTTTATTTAATTAACCCTTTCATGCAAAGTGGTCACTACAGTGGACAGCTATTTAAAAGTTGCTTTCGCCTATATTAATTAATCTATTTTTTTTATTTTTATTATTTTTTATTATTTTATTTTTTAATCTACATTTTAAATAATAACATTAAATCATAATTAATGTAGGGGTTACAAATATTTTTTTTTAATTTAGATTAATTAATATAGGCGAAAGCAACTTTTAAATAGCTGTCCACTGTAGTGACCACTATGCATGAAACGGTTAAAAAAGTGTTTTTTTTAGTTTAATTTTAGTATTGTGTAATAAAGTAAAGAAAACTATAATTCTCAAACAACTGTTTGACCATCCTTCTTCTGTACAGTAATATTGAAATAAATATATTTAAAATCAACCCTGAATGTTCATGTATGAAATTAATTGAGAAACACAAAAACGGACTTTTTTGCTTTAGTTTTAGTTTGTTTTATAAACAAAAAATGCAGTTTCAGTTACGGAAATATTTGTTCAATTTCAATTTCGTTTTTTGGGTTGTTTTTCATTAATTAGAATAACCTTGCTGGAGGGACAAATGTTGCATTTAAAATCAAATCTTTGACCATTGCGCTGCTTTGTGTTTCCCAAGGCAACAACCCAGAAGGCGCAACCTTTTCTTGCTGCTGGCTGGATCGTAATTGCTCTGAATCCATCTCAGTCGGTAAGGACTTGCCTTCGAGGGCTCGTCTCAGGGACTGAAGACTGCTTCAACCCAAAAAAACCCATCAGAACTGCTACTGATCCAAGATTGGGTAACTGCCGCTATTTGCCAGTTTGGCTCTGAAGCACAGCTGAGGTGCCCTTGAGCATGGTGCTTAACTCCCAAATTGATCGCTTACTTCCCATCATCGGCTTGTGCATGGATGCATATAGAATATAGGACAGCGTCACATGAATTTTCACCCAAGGGAATGGACGGGAACGGATCTGACTGCACAACAAGCTCCCTCTCATTTCGGCTTCTTCAGTTATGTTTTGCATGAGCAGTATAGCTTGATTTTTTTCTACACTTTCCCATTTATTCAGGCTTGGGGCAGACACTGCAGAACTCCAATGACTGAGTGCGAAGCGAGCCTATAATCCTACGACGACACAATGAATACTACTCCTGCACTACACTGCTTCCCCATATTGAATTATGTCATGCCATTTTGAAACCTTTCATAAGTAACTATGGTATCTTTACAATAGCTCCAAGGTGGAAGTTGATTACTTTCTAAGCAGGATGTCCCTTAGGGGCATTCTGATCTGAATTGAATACTTCCACAACTGCATTCTCTCCCCGAACCTGATGTGATCAAAGGGGTAGATAATTAAGAAAGATGAATGGGGAAATCAACATTAATGAAACTCGGGGTTGGGTGTTTTTCTCAAGGGCGTGTTGATTAATATGGAGGAGAAGCAGGAGTTGGACCAATAGCCCATGTCATGTGACATATCAGTCGCAGAGGCATTACAGAGACAACATCGTAAATGGATGGTGTTAACGCCTGAAATTCATTTCCCCACCCCTTCATCCATCCATCCATCGATTTTCTACTCCACTTATCCAGTTCAGGGTCACGTGGAACGGAATACGGAATGACAAAAGGCGGACTACACCCCGGACTGGTCAGCAGTCAATCACAAGGCACGTATGGAGACAGATAACCATTCACACCCGAATAAATGCCAACTCCACTGTTATAACACCGATTCGCCACTGTTGCAGTTACCACATTATCCATAAAGTCCCGCATCTGCATAACACCAATCTCAATGCTAACATCAATTTCCACACTAATCCAAGAGTATGTTTATTTCCAAAGTCAACCACATTGAAGCGGCAACTATCACTCGCTCATGCTAATCCTTGACATGACCCACAACAAATCCCAACACTCGCATGCTGTGCGGCATGCAATTATCCATCACTGAGATGAAGTGTGATGGGCCACACACTGCGGCTTGTCATCAGAGATTATCTGGAGACGGGTTTCGTAGCCATTGTTGCACCCTGGTGGAAGCACCTGGATTAACTGCAAACTGGAAGAAGGCAACACAAAGGCACAATTGTCGGCGTGCAAACAAGTACACAACCTTTAAACACTGTTCTCTCCTGGCTGAGGGTGGAGGATCTATTTTCACTGTTGCTTGTCTCTTATAAGAGGCCAGTGGAGAAATAGATGTGACATAAATACTAATAGTGGGAAGGCATACCAGGAATAAATGCAAGGGCTTCATCTGTAACAACAAGCGCTCTCTCCAGAGTGAAGTAAGCATGATATAATGATTATATTAAAAACTGCCGGTGCAGGCCTGGTAGAAACAAGCAAGCTGAAAGCAGGAAGAGGAGGACAAGTCTTCTGATGAAACCGAGCGTCTAATGTTGCCAACGACAATAACAGCTGCTTGTCTGTTCAGCAAGTCCAATTAGGACAGAGACCGAGAATTGTAATTGGTGGTGCACAAACAACTGAACGCAAAATCAATTGCAATATTTCTATAAAGTGAACAGTAAGATGGGTTGGGGGTGGGATTTAGACCACCTGTCTTTATTACTCCAACAAAAAAAAAAAAAAAAAAGAGTTGGAATATTTGGATTCTCTTGAAACACAGTGTCAAGGAGAGGAAGGATGGTTAGTGATGTCTTACATGACGTCTTTTTGTTTCTGCTTATAGCGTTTACTTTGTATATATGTAAAATAAGCGTTTTTAGTTTAGTTTTTATCCGGGTTATGCTCAGGTATATGTGTGTATGTATTTATGAATAACCCACCTTAGTATTAATAGAGCATGATTTCCGATATTTTATAGTGAACAAGGGGGAGGACTCGACACGTTTTTTACTTCTTCCTACTCTCCTTTAACATATAAACTTTACTGAATTAAGATAAGTACTGACCTTTTATTTTGATTTTTTGTTTTGGTTTTTTGTTTCCTTTGTGTTTTTCATGTTGTTTATATGTTCAATAAAATCAAAATCAATCAATTACATCATTTTATTTCAACCCCTAACAGACAAATTATTGTGCTGCTGAACGTCTTCAGGTTTGTCAGAAGAATCTTTTTTTTTTCTCTCTTTTTGCCGTTTGATTCACTATGTGCAAACCTGTGGCGCACCTTGACCTTGAGATTTTGTTTGACGACAGCCAAGTCGCTTTATTCTCACAAGGTGTTGGTATTATTTGAGCAACTGCTGTATCTTTTTCTTTGAGCTACCGCATTAAGAGTCCCCTGGATACGATCTGTGACAAGCACGCATGCTTGCCCCACCATCCCGTTGGTCGCACGCACTTGTGGTCAGATTCACTATGACACAATAGCAGGGCCTGTGGGTGACTGGGTATGAGTCCACAGCCTGGTCTGCTGGGAGGCATATGTGACTCACGATTGCAGGATGTGCAAAGGAAAAAAAAAAAAAAAAAGAAAATCTTAGCAAATGATAATCTGCTGCTTGTGTATCTCCAAATAAAAATGACTTAAGGTCTTTGCAATTTAGAGGTTTGTTTGTAAATAAATTAGACATGTTTAAGGGTAATTGCTGAAATGTGTAAAGACGTATGATGTACTCAACTGTGGGGATACAGACTAACTATTTTTCACTTTTAATGTTTTTTTTGGGGGGGGGGTTGGCTAAAACCATGCCTAGTGATGCATTTCAGCTCAGGCATGGGTCGCCCCTTTTTCACTATATAAGACTTTGGATGCCCTGTTCACATCAGCTCTTATCAGGTGCAATTGTGATGTTAGCTAGCTATGCCTCCACCTCAAAAATGCACCTTCCCAACCGCTTAAGAGTGCCTCGTTGTTGGCCGCGAGTGTGTGTTCATCACTCAGGGAAAGACGGGAAAGCAAGAAGAGGGGGGATTTATTTTACTTTATTATTATTAAGTCCGATATGACAGGATCACACTGGCTTGGCTGCTTTAGAGCGCCTCGTCGTTGTTGTAATGAAAAGACCCGCGTGGACCAGCCAGCCGAGGTTTTAAGCAGATATAATTACGCAGCTCCAACACATGGTTATATGTGGACGTAAGAAAGATCCTGGATGAAGAAGCATCCATTTTCCAATTAGAAGTAGCAGTATTTGATTGACAGATGACTGACAGAGACGATAGCTTAAACATTGTTTTCTATACTTGGAGACTCATTTTAATCATTCAAATTTGGCAGGGTTGTTAAGAACATTCTGCTTAGTGGTATGTCGAATTTATTTTCACTTTACGGGGACTTTAAAAATGTGTAGCCAAGCTATGAATAATTTTTGGCTTAGCTGTACGGTAAGCACAATGAACTACTCGGCGTGTGCAGTCTTGTCTTTCTATAAATCTCCATAAGGATTAGGGGCGCTCCGAGATCATTATCTGGACGTGACATGAAAATAGACGTTGGTACTTTATATTAATCAAATTCTGTTGCTACATAGTTTTGTATTGTGGTTCTTGTTGAGTCATCTGTGTGTCTTTTTCACTCTGCTGGCGTCCCTGCCTCCACCTGCCACATTTCCATGTTTTTTTTTTTTTTGGTTTTAGGCTGTAGAATATCGACAGTCGCAGCAATCGAACCTCTTCCCTGCTCGCTCTCCTTCACTCAGCCTGTCTGTCTCTCTCTCTCGCCTTCTCGGGCCTTTGCGGGAAGCCCTCCAGGCGCAGTATGTGGCTGCCCTCAGCACACAGTTGTACAGCCATTGTTTCACCCCACTGGATAATGGCAGCATTCACAGCAGCCTCCATTCGCATCCGCCTCATGGTCCCTTTCTTCTCCTCCTTTTTTTTTGTTTTTATCCCCTCCAAGTGTACGCTTAGCCTCCATCTCCCCTGACTCCTCACTTGATCCCTCTCTCATCCTCACCCCCGTGTCGCTCTGATGCACTCGACGCCCCCCTTCCGTTTGACTCCCAGCCTCTCTTGTCCGTCTTTCCTCCGGTCATTATGCATTTCTTCTTATCTCGGCAGGAATGTCTCTCATTTTTGCTTATGACTCGGGCTCATTTCTCCCTATTGACACCATCTCTTGTTACTGTCAGGTTGTTGAGAGCGGCTGCTGGCCTCTTTTTGCCCCCTGCGGTGAACCATCCCAGACATGACGTCGATGCACATTTACGTGGGTGGTTCTTTGCAAATGCATGCAATACTGACAACCAATTAGGATGTACAATTGAACCTTGAAAAACAAAACCATTCACTGCCATTGTCGAATTTACTTTACTTTATTTACTTTTAACAGTCCAGCCATTCAATCCTAGGAACTTATGTTTCTTTTTTTCAATTTTTTTCAAACGCTAATGTAAAAAAGGGTCTGAAAATGTCTGGCAGTGAACGAATGAAGTCATATGATTGACTATTTGGCGGCCGTTTTCACGTCAAATAAGCTTGAAAGCTGCACAAAGCTTTGAACCATTGTCATGACAGAAGACATCAACATACAACATGCTTTTTCTTTGGCTTTTTTTCTGGCTCTTTTGCAACCCTCCACGCAAGACGTCAGCATATTACAAGACCTCAGCATACCTCCTAAGAGTTCAGACTGTGTGTACGTTTTGCTTTTTCTTTGGCTTTAACATCTCTCTATAAACAGGCGCCTTCCTGTGTGGAGTTTGTATGTTCTCTCTGGGCTTGCGTGGGTTTCCCTCAGGGTGCTCAGGCTTCCTCCCACATTCCAATGTATCCGTTTAATTGAAATTGTGCAGAGATGTAAATGTGAGTGTGAATAGTTGTTGTGTGCTCTGCAATTGACTTGCAACCAGTCCTTGGTGTATCATGCGTCTTGCCCAAAGCCAGCTATAGCTCACCCGTGGCCCTGATGAGGACAAGTGTTATAGAAAATCTGTAGAGGGATCTCTCCAAAGACTCCAAAAAGAGAGTTAAGAGAAGAAGAATGTGAGGAGAAAAAGAAGAAAATGTATGGAAGAAGTAGTACTCCAGAATCACCTTACGCAACATTACTTGCTATCAAAGTAACTTCTTTTAGCACTTGTATTACAAGCAAGAATGTTTAAAGATGTGACGTCAATTAAAACTTTACATTTGGCTCCGTAGTTAGACGAAAGTGTTGGCTTTAAAAATAGCCATGTGCGGTATGCTATGTTCTTAAACGCAGTTTCAAATGAATTTCACATACTGCCAAAAGAATATTGCGAGCTATGACGTTCACTTTCCAAAACGATTGAGCTGCACTGTGTTTGTTTACAACATAGCTTGTGACTACAGCACAAGTGAGTAACATTTGCCAATCCTTACCCAATATTGCATGTTCTATTTGGGAACTTGGTATACGTAATTACTGCTCTGAAAAAAAATCGGAATAAAATCACATGTAATTTTTTACCAGCTGTACGCAATCCAAAATGGGTCCGCGACACACTTTTGGCTGCCAACCCACCAGTCGAGAACCATAGCTGTTAAGTATTAAGGATTGTTTTAAGGCTGGTGGATGAGACGTTTGGGAAAGTAGCACTGTGTGCGTTTGTGTGTGTGTACATGCATCTTGCGTCTTGCTGTTATTGTGAGAGCTTGTTACAAAAATTGATATTAACAAATGTTACCCACATTTTGGGTGCAACGTGTTGATTGCAGCTTTCTTTGTTATTAACCGAGTCTCCGTGCAACATCTACAGCAGCATTGTCAGAATTATCATCAACAAGCACGGCTGGTTCTCTTGTGATGCTTTGGAAATGAATGGCTCAAATAACATATCATTGCTTTGAATACAATCGACAATCAAAAAGAAACATAAGATTATGTTAGGCTCCCTGAGGTGAGACGCCTTAGCAAAAGACGACAGAAAGAACAAGAGACCAAATCTGTGTGATCAGGCTCATTGATGTGTTGTCCCAGGAGGTCAAAGTTCATTGGAAATAATTGCCCCTTGTTTCCCTATGGCACTCAAGGGCATTTCATTGTTATCAGTCCTTTAAGGGGGGAGCTTGGGACTTGCAATAATTCCGCAGCATGAAGCATAAAATTCATCCAGGGAGGGATCGCAGAGTGGAAGCCTGTCCCTCTTCAGCATTAGACTTGTTTATGTATGCAATCCAATCATATTACTTGGAGACTGAAATGATGGCAGCCTTATGCAGGGGAATGAACCCATTGGTATAGTGCAACAGTCAGACTATATTTTAGACGTCACATCACCCTGAAGTGGCGGTTACAGCAGCCTATTCACTCCCGGCCACATCATTAGGTACAACTACACATTCTAATGCGATTCAATACATCCATTGTAAGCCCCTTTTGTGGAGTTTGATGAAGTAAGATAACTACTATACGGAAAATGTTTCAGTGCTATGCAGCCGTTTTACTCCCCTGCCAACTACGATGACAAAGATATGTAATTTAAAATATCAAATTATGACTTATCAAGAAGGGTCAATAGAAATTGATGATTGTTTCACATTGCATGGCATTATCTTGCGGTGTGCCAAAGAAATGGACAAAGCTGAATATTGCACTATTCACAAGAAGATAAAGTGGAAACAAGAGTGGATGGGAATGGAGGTGAAACCAGTCTAAGTGGGACTAGAGTGGTCTGCATTTTTGTCTCATGTGCATTCCCTTGAACACAGGGGTGACCAACTACGGTCCTCGAGGGCCCCCATCCTGCATGTTTTACTTTTTTTTTCCCCCTCCCCCAACACTCCAGATTAAAATGATCATCAGCAAGCTCAGCAGAAGCCTGATGGGGAAACATCTCAAAAAGGCATAATACAGGCCCTCGAGGACCGGACTTAGTGACCCCTTCTATTACATACAGTAAATATATTGAAACGTTGATTGATTAACATTGGTTTACAGTGTATAATGACTCACTGTTACACTTTATATATCCAATAAGACAAGTTAAAAAGATGGAGGAAAAAATATATAACTTGTGTGCAGCAGTGTGAGAGAGACAAAAGCTCGTGCAGAACCATGGACAGCACCATAGCAAAATTCTGCTACAGCTACACGTTAGAATCAACTCATATTTGCTAAACAAAGATAAATAAAGGCATTTGGATTATATTTCTTCTACAAACATGTGTATATGTCTCATGCACAAGCAACACCTCCCATGCCTTCAATGCATTTCACCAGATGTTCCTTAACAACAAACACATTAACATATGATAAATAGTCAACATGGAAAATGGGTCAAACTTACCTTGACTGTCATTAAAAGCGAAGAGGATGTCCAGGAATTACTGAACAATCCAGCCTCGGGTTTCCAGCTCGGTGCACACCATAAAGAATCAGTATCCTCTGGCCACGATCAGTCCGTGTAAAGTCATTTTTCGACAAGAATGTCGCCGAAATGCTGCCGTGAACACGCTCCCAAGCCCGGCTGAAGAAAATGTTGAGGGTATTTTTTTTTTCTTTCTTTCGTTTTGCGCGTTGCAGCCTTTTGTGGCTCCGTCTGGTGCGCACCGGTCCTCCTTTTTGGACTCACATGTCCAATAATGTCTCCCACCTGACCAGGTTGGATGCAGGGGAGTGGTGCTCTTTAAGCACCATTCTGAGAAAAAACAAGTCAAAAGTTAACAAATATTGAGAGTTTCACTTGAAGCTGCGTGCGCAGGAAATTTGGGGGGAGACTTAGTTGCCACCCTCAGTCACGTTGATCGAACACGCTGCGACAGGGAAAAATAATTTCGACCTGGCGTGTGTTTATTGGAGAAAAAAAACTCCTTCAGCCGAGAGAAACGTGTAAAAGCTCCAGTTTAGGAGCCCCACTAGCAAATTTTCAAAGAGGCGTTTCCTCACCAAATTGCAACTTGGTGCAAAAAAGGAGAAGAAAAGAAAAATCCGATAAGACTTCACTTCATCGCGTGTTATTTCCTCATCTTCGTGAAACAGGCGAAGACGGACAAAATAGTTCCCACGCATTTGTTTGTAGTTCGTCTCGTGACTCCCGCAGCGCGCCACAGCATAACCTCTTCTCACTGAAGACTTCTGAGAGTGTGCGTGTCCGTGCGTTCGTGTGAAAGAGAGAGGTGGGAGAGAGGGAGAAAGAGAATGCCGATGCTCCTGGTGGATTGAAAAAGAGCGCACCTTACCAAAGTCAACCTTTGGTGGTGTTAAATGACAAATACATTTAACTTTGTCCATTTCTTTTGCATTATTTTCAAGGAGAACATCGACCGTTTCGGGAAAACGTTGCACGTTGGATTGCATATGTAACGAGTCGTGTTTAGAGCTTTTAACAGCACCAGCAGCTCACACTAGCTTCGTAATTGGAGGCACGCAAAGGCACAGAGCGGTGCAAATAATCGGGTTGAGTGTTAAATGTGTTCATGCGATCGGACAAGCGCCGACGCACCGTCGCAGCGTGAACGCGCACAGCTCGAAGCACCGAAGGGGGGGCTGACGGTTGCAAAGAAAGAGATGCTGGATGGTCATCTTTAGCGAGGGTGGAGATGTTTTGACACATGACAAGAAGATACTTTGGAGAGGGACTAAATGAGCACGCAGCACAAACGCCATGCAGTCAGTTAAAGTCAGTAACGGGCTCTGGGTGGGTGTGGACAGCTACAGTCAAAAATAAAGGAATCATTTTTTTTTTTAATGCATTTTTACATTCGTAGTTTTTATTTATAAGTTAGAAGGATATACATGTGGAAGTTTTATGTACATGATTGTAATTACAACATAGATCTCCAATTGCCCACGTCACAACGACATCATCCGCAAGGGCAGATCTTGTAGTTTGCCTGTATAAATGCAATTTGCACGCGCCAATGTCATGCACGAACCCCGGCGAGTCAATTTCTGTTTCCACAATGTCAATGCCATAAATGTCAGTAGTTCTATTTTTCCAACTTTGATAACTGTTTTAGAACAAAAACTACAACTTTTACAGAGTGGTAATTCAGTGATTCTTTCACGTACAACTAGACAGAGCCACTAGTGCCACTATAAATCGTACCACACTTCTGACCTCTTTTTGGACAGCGCACTTTACCTTATGTTGCTATTCCATATAATTCAGTTTCCTGATTGTGTTACAAATGTAACCAGTTATCTAAATGAAGTTCGTGTTCATGTTAACGCTCATATTAAAGTAACGTCTTGCCTTCAAACGTCCTCAGTCTAATCCACCGAATAGGCCTTTCACAGTCTCGCGTCCTCCAAACGACCTCTTCATTTTTACCGCACAATTGTTCATATCTGCAACTTTTACACCCACATGCTGATTTGACAACATGCAGTCGCGCCTGCCCAATCACTATGCACATCAGGCATCCTCTCTTTTTGCTTTGTGTCCCGCACTAAATGAGTCAGACATATTTAGCTTGAGACACATTTTGAAGATTGAAGATCAAAATCTGCGTTATAATGGGATAAGGAATTCTTGAATAAAGTGAGTAGGGTAGTTATGAGTTCAAACATTTCTATGAAAGACAAAGATTAATTTGAAAACTAAATCAATAAAAAAAACACACCACGATATATTTGCGAAACAGATGTTCTAAAAGCGCAATATGTGTTCATTAGATATAGCCATTCCTTGCTGAACAATGTACATGGAAGAGAGTGAGACTGCATAGATTTGCGATCAATTAAACATGACCACCTGACTTTACATGCCAAGTAAGTTCCCACTAAGAGCCCCCTCCGGCTTTAAGCATACTGTACGTGTTGGCGCCAGTCAATCTTCACATATATTGACAACAAACGTGGCACTTTCCTAGTCAATGTGGAGAAGGGCGGAGGAATGAAAATGGTATGTTTTGCCATTGTGAGGTTATGACTAATTCACGCCATCATGTGCAAAAATACCCCCACTTGCCAGCTTGAGGTGAAGTGCGTTATTCATAAGTTGTGAATAATTGAAGTTTAGGGAGCACAGCTGGAAGGGGAAAAAAAGAGGGGTTTGCTGACTGTGTGCTTTGTCTTGCTTGGCACTTAAGAAGAATACAATGCTTGGGTCAGGCAATTAGCTGGCACAACATACTGGAAAAGGAAAAGTTAGGTAACTTGCATATTTTAATGATGACAATTAAGATACCATATCCCATTGTTAACAATTGATATCTCCTTGACTTACCATAATAGCATTTTTCAAACAACAAAGTTGCAAAGCAGAACTGCACGACACGAAAAACTCCAAACATTTGCAGTACACTCGATGAGAGTATTATTCCCCACAATTAATGAAATCGGTTGCATTTAGTTCACATCAAGTCACAAAGACGTTACGGACTAATTCAGTCCATTTAACAGTAATGACTTACTTCAGTTGGGCGTGTCGCCGGCCAATCACAAGGGTACAAGCAGACAAACACGCTTCATTAATTTGTACAGTTGTACTAAATGTTAAGACCAGTGAGTGTATGAGGGCCACGGCACACCGAGCGATGACAATCCAGAGTGAACTGTCATGCAGTGTGCGGGTAGGAGTGGCCAACTGTCATCCACTAGTTTTGCTATGATTGAAATTTGAATAACCAGTAAACGGCAACGCACTGCAACAGATGTAAGAGCCAATCAAAAATGTTATGTCTGGATCACATCAGCCTTCCCAATAAAAATATGTCTGGGTTCAACGCACATCTGCTCGGTGGCTGCCATCTTGGCAGCAGCACTAAGACGTGCAAATAAAGTATATACATTGTTTTTTTTTACAATCAATTAACTATATTTCTACTTTTATTTGTACCCGTGGCTGAAGAAGCGATGCATGGAGAGTCTCTGTCTCTGAAATGCAAATGCAGTACAGTATGTACCAAAACCTTTTTTTTTTTCCCCACAGGCCATCAGTTGCCTATCCCTAGAGTAGATATTACTGTATACTCGATACAAACAGAAAGAAACTGACTTTTTCCTGAAACTTGAACTCTCTGAGTTCCCATGAACCATTCAGCATCCCGGTTGAATAGACGTGTTCAGTTTTGAGTGGCTCAGCCGGTCACTGTGTGTCCTGGTGTGTTTGACATTAGTCACAATTGTGCAGGTAACATGGAGGCATGAAAACACTCTGGGTTTCAATCCAAGCTACGTAACGTTTGGCATGTTCCTGCCACGTTCCAAAAACATGCATGCTAGGTTAGCCGAAGACTAACTTGCATGTGGGCGCGCATGTGAGTGAAAATGATTGCCTATACTGTATGTGCTCTGTGATTGTCTGGCGACAAGTGCAGGATGTATTTTTACACTGTTGCACTCGCGCCCCTCTGCAAGCTCAACACACATCCATCAACTTGACATTGAGGCAGCAAGGGAAGAATTTAAACCCATTTGACTCACTGTCAAGTCTATTTGCTGAATGCCTCCATTCCTACCACACACACACACACACACATACACAAACAAATTGTGCGCATACATCTCTGACTATAGTCTCATTTCACAGTCTGGTCCTTTCTT
The DNA here is from genome assembly GCF_054856515.1 of Filicampus tigris. NCBI lineage: Eukaryota > Metazoa > Chordata > Actinopteri > Syngnathiformes > Syngnathidae > Filicampus > Filicampus tigris. Next base: position 9,278,559 of record NC_141232.1, read on the forward strand.
ACCTAACCAGAAAAGCCCCCAAGGGGGATTTAGTAAATATAAAGCAAGTTTGTACTTCCCATTAGAGTCTAATTCTATTACGCAGTCGGCTTGTATTGATCCAAACACTGAGGTAGACGTGCAGGAAAAGTAGCAAGTGGAGTCTAGATGACAGCGGTGCGGTTTGTTTGAATAGAGTGACTTTTATGGGTTTATACAATGTGGTGGTAGGCGGTCAGGGAAAGCAAGAAGTTTTTGCCGCAGGCCCAAATACTATCACAAGCACTGACCTACATTTACAAATGAAATGTTGATATTTATTCCATGAAATTGTATTTTTTTTATTATAATTTTAGCCTATTCTCTCCATATCGTAGTGTTGATCTTTTTTGCACTGCTTCCAGAACTGTATGAGGATGTTGTGCAGCGCTGTGTAGTGCTGGTGGCTGTAACATAAACTTAATTAGAAATGGGTGTGCTTTGTTAACCAATCGGATTTCAAATTCATCCTCACAGGGCCAGAGCGCTGGCCCTTGATGACATCAGAATTTTTCCCTCCTCTGATTGGATGGTCCAAACTTCCAACTACCGGCTAACGACTAACACGTGTTTGTGATAATAATCAGCATCCATGGTGGGAGTATGATGTTTTTTGGGTTTTTTTTCAATTTCTTTGGTCATGTTATTGGAAAAATATAGATTCTAAACTGCTCCAAATGGTGAATGTGTTACACTGGTCTGCTGCACACAAATGATCGCAAGACAGATTTGCATTGACAGATTGCATACAGCGCTCAGGGTGCCCCATATAAGCCCGATATGTACACGCACACACATTGAACAGCGAGGTGAAATTGGAATAAGAGGCAGACTGGAGCCTGAGGGAGCATGTGTGAATAAACTTGGCTCTAAAAAAAAAAAAAAAAAAAGAGGGAGATTATGAGGAACATTTCTTCAGTGACACGCTTAGATGAAGAATGAGATCAAAAGTGGTGGCGGGACGTGACAAAGCAGATAAAGGAAGAGATCAGTTCAATTGTGGGTGTGAAAGGAGAGGTATGTGATATGGGAGATCAGATCAGGCATCCACCTCTCCAAAAATAAAAAAGTGTGGACATTCAAAGGCAACACACATTACAGCAACCTGCCACATTGATTCGTCTATCAATTGTGCAGAGTCCAACGCAGAGACAGATTCTGACTAAACATGCACTCCGTGAGCTGGAACAAGACTTCACTGCAATCACATGACTACAGAAGGAAGACGGGAAGAACATTTCATATTTCCTAGAAAAAAAATAATGTAAGCCAGCATGAGCTACAACTTTTCCAGTACGTTGATTTTACTTTCCCTTTAGATTTGGCAGTGCCAACAAGTGAAGAATATGCTAATCTGTCTCACTCAGTTCTTATTTTAGTGCACGAAGTTTAGCTAAAGACAGGCACTTAATATTTGAACAGGCTTGCATCATGAAAAAAGGTCACCTGTGCTGTTCAGCATATTTAAACCTTATAGCACACACACACACACACACACACACACACTGTACAGTGTCAGGTTGGGTCAAAGATAGCATGCTCTGGAAGCTGCCAGCATTAGTATGATGTCTGCTGGGAGGAAAGTTCTTAAGAGCAGATATTTCGCATCACAAATGCAAATTAAAACCTTTCAGTATCTTTTGTGTTGGTACCTTAAACTAAATGTGACTTTGAAACAGTTCATGTTATGGTTGCCATTGAAAATTCAAATTGAGTTAGACTCGAGCAACATAAACACTGTGAAGGAGGCTGTTTTGTTAAACAGCAGTGGGAAAGGCAAACCTCTGCCGCTCAAGATTTCTGATTCCCAAATTGCCCTCACACAGGGCAGACAGTGACCGAGATTGCCTCCTTCTGGAAATCATAAAGTATGAGCCAGCTGAGTCTTTTGACCTTCATGCCTCTGTTGCTCCGGCTAAAGATAAAGATCTGGCTAGTCAAAATGATTAGAGGCAACTTTAAATTGTTATCGAGAATTCCACAACTGAGGCAAACGTGCGAACCACTCGCGTAGCGTATGCGTACATATTCACGCTAATAAATAACACAATTAAGTAATTCCACAAGTTAACACCATACTCATGTCACAAACCAACAGGTTACATTATGCATAATGTGCTAATGTGGCACTAATCCAAAAGTAAGCCTGCAGGAGAGGCAGGGATGTAGACGCAGAAACCGCAGTGAGCCCGGGGTGGGCCCACGCGCATCTCAATGTGCGGCTGATAGCTTTGGTGCAGAAATCTGGAGTCATGCGGAAGCTAAATATAGTTTTTATGTAAGATGAGGTGATTCATTTTTAGTCCGCACAGTGCACGTTTACTCACACGCCCATGAGGTGACTGCACAGGTAAATGTTTTGAGAAGGTGTGTGTATGCTCTTGTCTTTCTGCCGTCCTTGACGGACGTCCCACTTTTATTGTGTTGACGTTCCTTTGTTTGGACATTTTCACTTGTTCAAATGAAAATACTCAAGGGTGTGTGTGTGTGTGCGTGTGTGTGTGTGTGTGCGTGTGTGTGTGACAGGGTACAACCTGGCGGTGTCAAAGCGTCCGTCTATCTCCGGAGGTGGACAACAATCACATTTGATGATGACCGCACATGGTCCCCCGGCCTGTGCATCCTGTCAGTCATTTTTGCACTTCCCTGTATTTTGTTCTACAGCCGCTACAAACAAAATAAATACTATGACACTACTCATCGTGTATAATTTTTTAAAGACATCGTTTGTGAAACAGCTAGTTTTTTATTATAGTATTTAATATATATATAAATATATTATAATATATATTTATAATATTATAATACTTCAGTCAGCGTATTAATCAGTGATGACACGCACCAACATGAAAAACTTTGCTTTAAAACTTAAAATATGATCAGACCTGTTGACATGCTGGTTCTTGTCTCCCCACTAAAATCAGTCTCATTGCCTGTCGTTACATCAGATGAAATTAAACGAATATTTGCACGACTCTCAGAGGCAAGCCAGCATTCAAAATCGGGTTTAGTTGGAATAATTAATTAATTAATAAAGACATATTCCCAATATGTGACCTTGAATTTGAATTGATATTGTTTCCAAAAAACATATTAGGTGAAGTCTAGCACTTCATTCTTGAAACTGGTGTCACCAAATATCACGTTTTTTAAATTATTATATGGGGAAAGCAACAAGAAAAAGAGACTATCCTCATCCATTTAGAATAAAACAGCACCAGGGATACAATTAACTAGCTTTTACCCTCAGCAAGCAGTGCAGTATTAAACATTCTTATACAATGGCGCCATCTAGGGGCTAAATTGGATTACCACACGGGATACATTTTACAGGAGTCAGTGACCACAATCACATCACAAGAGACCGTGTTTTATCCTGCTTTAATAGTCATTAAATGCAAGCATTGGTATAAGTCTGGAATGTTCGGGAGGGTAAAAATTGAAAATTTCTGTTTACGTCTTTACAAATCTATTGCCTCTTTGGTTATTTTACAGTCATTCATAGAATTTAGTATACATTCCTACATTATGACTATTGTTTGTCTAAATTATTGAACTGGTACAAACTAAAACAGTTAAATTGCTGGGTGGTTTTGTAAGTAAATGATGTGTTTGTAAGTAAATAAAAAGGGGTACGATGAGCTTTTCTGCAAGCACCAATTTTAAAGAGCAATCCTACAGTCACTGTGGTTTATTTGATTTCGAAGCTGGTGACCCGAGCATCTCCATTGAAGCTGATGCAAGAGTATTTTTCTGCGCCCATGCGGTTGGGAAAATGGATGACAGAGCCATCCGACAGAGTGATCTGGAATTCCGTTGGAGTGAACACAATGATGATCTATGAAGAAAAAGGAGAAAAGGAGTTAGTATAAAAATTGGTAGGAATTTGTTGTATTCTTGATAGTAAGTTAATTGTATCAATTTCTTGTAAAATGTTGAAGTTCAGTGATCCTTTGCCATAACGTAATCAGCTCAATATTTAAAGAGCACTCATTTGAGAATTCACCGTCAGAAAGTGAATAGTCTATTGCAATACTTTTTAACCATAATCATTCCAATTTTATGCACAGTAGGGTATATTGTTTTCTCTCATTTGATTTACCACTTACAGCAAAAGTCAACCCAAACATATTTTTCCCGAATATGTTCTATACAGCCTAAACACGGCATTCTGATTAATATTGTATTTGTGGAATATGAGGAATCCACACCTTTTTAGCTAGCTCAGGGGCGGCCATTTTGTCACTTTTATCGACTGAAGATGACATCCAAGTTGCTCAGGGCTCAGATAACGACCAATCATGGCTCAGCTTCAGAAAACAGGGTGTATTTCAACTAGTGGGCCTGTATAAAAAAATATTCTGTAAAAAAATGTTTGGGTTGGCTTTCTCTTTAAATGACCACATATGGTTCATTGGTCTACTGCTGGAAAAAAAAAAACGGTGATAGTCTCACTTTGAACTCCTCCCCCTGGTGGAATGGGAAACCTCCCTCGCGGTGCTCCCCGCACCATTTGCCTTCCTGGTATGAGTTGCAAACCACTGCGTTCTCGTCTCCATGGGCGTTGAAACGTGGGTTGATATGCATGGTGATGTCCTTCTCATCCGGCCCAATGTTTAGTGCAAAACTGCAGCACACAGACACAAGCAAGAGAAAAAATATTACTGCAAAATATTGAAGTACCTCAGCGTTTTGTTTTGCAAACGAACCACAGTTTGGAAATCAAAGCTCAATGCTTTTATGCATTGACAAATATGAAAAGTTCTGTCACAACTAGAAGACATTTTAAATGATTTATTATTAGCACTTACTTAGTGGCATCAGGCAGAGCCTTTCCGACAATGGTCAGAGTCTGCCCTACTCTGAAGGACATGTTCTTTACAACCATCCCCTGTGTAGAAGAACAGACATCATATCGTTGAAAATATCTATCAAATATACCACGACGTCCATAAAAACAGACTTCTACAATGCTGTACACTTTTATTATCTTTCATTAAACTCCTACTCAAGAAACCCATAAAGATTCCAGATCTTGGTTTTCTGCAGCAGTTCAGTTCCACCACCATTTTCCTCTACCACCACATCTTGGCAGAGATTACAAACGTTGAGGAACTAATTACGATACAGCATATGATGTAACAATTTCCTCAGAAATACTTCGAGGGGGGGGGGAAAAGGCTGAGCGCAGCAGAAATGCTTCTGTGCACGTGGCAGTAGCAGTGAAGTCGGCTGTCTCAATATTGGACCATTTCCCATTGTGTGCTACATTAGGATGGGATGATTAGTCACAATTAAAATGATAAATCATGAGAACCAGTCGAACGACACAAACAAATACAGCAGCCATATTAGAATTTTCATCTCAGTCGTTGCCATCTACATTCATATAAAAAAAAAAAAAATATATATATATATATATATATATATATATATATATATATAAATTTGAGCTAGGCAATGAGATTGAGTTCAATCCTGCCACATATTAGAAGGACACGTTAACGGAAAATGAAAAATTGTAGGTTGAAGACTGGCCAGGCCAAGATAGGAAAAGCAGGCTTGTGGGAATAGTATAGCTGCAACATTCTTTCCATGTAAGAGTCCAATTGCAAAGTGGGCGTGCGCAACAAATGGCGCCGGGCCCTATAGTCTACTTGGGGAATCCAATATACAATCTGTATCACAAATTCAGCCTTTACAAAGATTAGAATGCTCACTTTGGATTGACGCAAAGATATACTTTTTGTTTCGGACAGATTGCTTGCATTGGAGATCATTGGAACGGTATACCTAATGTTAAAGCGATGGAGCCCATTTTTAAAGATGAGACAACAAGATTTGACATATCATTAATAGAGAACTATTTTTTTGCGGGGCAGGGGTCGTACATTATCTGTAAACAGCCCTTGTCAGTCTATTCTAGACTCCACAGTATTACTGTTCTTCATTACATAGTATCGTGGAAGCCTGTTTTTCATTCCTCAGCTCGTGATCAGCAGATGTGGCCAGCCCAGTACAAGTAGCGAACAAAAGCAGACGTTTATAGAATGAACTCAGTTTATGAGTCCCAAGAGACCTAAAAAAAAAACAAAAAAAAACTGCTGCTTGAGTTTGGCTGGCACTTGCTGATATTTTGTATAAAATGTATATAGTTATCAAACAAACAAACATTGAGATTGTAGAGAAATCCAAAAGTTACAGGAGGAACGCAGCAAGTTTAAGTGCTGACTGAGAAGCAGCTGAGAATTCAGTCATTAGTTGGCTAATGTTCATGGGAGCACTGCAGTGAATACTTCAACCATAAAAGGCAACAGAGCCCACATCTCTAAAAGGAAAAAAAAACAGCAGCTTATAAACATCCATCCATTACCTGTAATTTAATTACATTGATGGCATTTGGTCTTGCTTGTTACACATCAATCATGTGTCATTTTTAAAAGAAAAAAAGCCCCAAACTACAAGTTCACCGGTTATAAAACAGAGAAAGTAAAATTACAAGTACACACAAAAGAAATTTTTACTTACAGCCATTGTGATTTCGGATGTGGTCAACGTTGATGAGCAGCTGAAAAGAAGTAGTGAGTGCAGGGCCTCGCCTCACTGGCCTCAGGAGGTTTTATGCAGACTGGGATGTGGCTCCATTTCATTGACAGTCCAGGCAGCCAGAAGCACTCCAACTTTTGGATGACATTGACCAATGAGATCGCAGTGAGGCTCGAAACCACTAATAACAGTTTTAACAAGCAACTGTGGACCTTAGGGAAGTGAAACTAATTACTTCTTGACATTACATACTGTCATATCGTAACTCTATTGAATTTTCAGGCTGAGGGGCCAGGATAGAAATGAATTTGTCACCAAGGAGACAACTAAATATTTAGCTCAGCTGAATGTGGCAATGCCCACTTACTGTATTTAGCCTGCAACGGAATCAGATGACAGTCAGCCCAGCTTGGAGTGGGTTGTGACTCCAGTCCGACCCCACTGCGGGGGCACGTGAGATGAGTGCGTTTCAGTCACAATGACAAGCATTGTTTGCTTGAGGACAGGCCTAGCAAATGTACTTTAATACACATTTTAGCCAGATGAGGCATTGATTTATTTTACTGTTATTTTAAAAGACTTGTGTGGATACTATGTTCAATATTTTCAATTTTAAAAGTATTACTTAAAAGGAGAAGTCAAGCCAAGCATTTTTTTCAAAAATATGTTATATGCAGGCCCAGTAGTTGAAACAAGGGAATATGATTAATATGAAATAGGAATTAAGCAGCAAAATCCACCAGTTTTTAGCCATCTCAGCAGGCGGCCATTTTGCCACTTCTGTCGACTGAAAATGACAACACAGACCCTCAGCCTCCCGGCATGGAGTTTGCATGTTCTCCCCTTGCCAACGTGGGTTCTCGAAGGGTACTCGGACCACATTCCCGAAACATGCATGCTGGACTAACTGAAGACTCCCACTGATCCATAAGTGTGAATGTGAGCGGGAATTGTTTGTCAATACATACGCCTCTGCTTAAAGTCAGCTGGGATAGGCTCCAGCTCACCCGCAACCCTAAAGCGGGAAACGCGCAACACAAAATGGTTGGGTTATCAAAAGTGATGTCTAGATCAGTCATGCCATCAGTTATTACAGCATTGGCCACATTTTATTAAACTAAACAGTATTGACCTTTTCTTTGAAAAGAGATTCTGCGGAAGTAGATCGCCATCAGGAAGTGCAGTCAGGAGATCTGGTGACAAAGAGATCTTTGTAACACAAGTTGAATAGCACATTTACAGATCTATATTGTATGATTACAATGTGCAAATTCAGTACATCACAATATAACCCTACCCTATAGACTTTGTTAGGGATGCAGACAATATGGAATGGCCTTTTCTCAATTTGGTTGACATGCTTCTTCAGTACAGTTCAGTGCTATAAACCTAGACTGTTTTTTTTTTTTCTGAAAATGCAGTAATAACCATATGTTAACACTATGAACAGTGTCGTTAAAAAGGCATCTTTGTCAGGCAGAACATCTAAATGCTCTTCCACTAGATGGCAGGCATACAATTAGAGTATTTCTAAATGATTGATTTAAAAAAATAGATGGATAGATGGATAGCTAGATAGTCATACGTCATAGATAGTCACACGTCACAGTAGGCTAGATAGAAACCCCGACCGAATCATACGTCACAGTAGGCTGACGTCGTTTGTAACAGAGCACCCGATGGTTTTCAAGTGACTGACGTTGATGATTACCATTTCCCAGTTCGCCCTTGTGTTTATCAAACTATAATAGACTTTGACAGGCAGGTTTGGCCACGTATGACGCCCGGCGTTGCACACACATTGCACACACAACATTCGGAACCATGGGAGGAGGAGGCTGCAGAAACATGCTCGACCCCCCTCCATGGCATTGGTTCTCTGCTCGCATATTCAAGAGAATCAGAGAGACTATTGGCGAGCATGTAACATATTCACCAACACCTACCTCATTATTATCAACAGGGCGGTGACGTGTTATTTTGAAACGCAAACTTGACAGTTCACAAATAGCCCCTTCTGTCAGTTTGCAATGTTTACAAAATTAAGAGCGTCCGTCGTGTAGCTAGTCGCTATCCGACGTAAGCACCAAACCATCATCACAGCAATCCCGACAAACTGAGACAATTTTACTGGAACACTAATCGCATTCAGAAATGGCATCGATAGCGACGGCGGCGCATGAGTCGAGCTCTGCGCTCGCTGATGCTTTACTCCCGGCGAGTATATTCGCACCTGACCGAGGAGGATGCGTGGACGACCCCGGGGATGAGTTCTACGAGGACGGGGACATGGTCAACGGCGAGCCCGAGGACCGAAGGATTGACTTTACTAGCAAGGTGAAGCTAGGCCCAAGATAGCACTCGGCTAATGCTAGCTGGCTGTTTGTGAAAACGAATGAATGAGATTTTAGTTTAATGTTGTGTTTGAACGTATGTTTTGCCAACGTTGTATTTAATGTTAGGAACTTATTATTATGTACCATTAACAATACCGAAAACGGTACAGTAAGGGTTCTTTCGCTTTTGCTTGCGTACGCAGCGATAGCTGGCTGTAGCTAAGGCTTGCCATAGTAGCCAATGAAGCTGGAGCTCAGTGCTTTACTAGCCGCGGTAATAAAGCACAAGTTACATGGAAGTTAAAGTACGGTGTTGTAACAACAGCAGTTTCTTTTATGTGGTTTAAGATGTTAACAACTTAAAGCGTCCACACTATTTGGTCGAGGGCGACATGGATATATATATGATAATAAACAACACGTGACTTAGTTCATAAACAGGCTGATGAAACAAGTGTAACATGGAAGGACCTGCAAAATTGTGCCGTTTGTTGGAACATTTTCTCGCATTTAAGTATTCAAAAAAATAGGTGTGCATTTTTTAGACTAGTTATACGTTTCAATAATTATAATTATACCTAACTATATTCTCAAAAAGTCACGCCAATTTTGTCAAAAAATAAGAAAAGTGTCACATGTGGCTTTATTTTAATCTTGAGATGCTTTTACAAACGGCACCCCCACACAAACATGCCTCTTTGTTAATGTTCTTGTCAAACAAGTTCGGCGCATGAAATGATGTAAACTTAGGAGAGTGGATGTAATGATATTCAATTGGCTGCAAAGGTCAAATTACACATCACAAAAGACTGATGTAGCAGCCACATTGCACATGATTACATCACTTTCTTGGGCATCATCACCTGTCAATTAATCCATTCTTTATTTTGAATCCCTAAACGGTATGAGTAATGCATTCAAGGTAGGATATAAACATACAACTCAAACGGTATGAGTAATGCACTCAAGGTGAATTAAATGTAGTTAATAGTAGAATTAGTAGTAGTGGTGTTAATGTAAAATTTCATCAGCACCCATTTATAAGATGACTTCATGGGAAAAGAGACAGCTGTAGTCGTGGAGTGCTGTTCCCCCCCCCCCCCTCTTCAGTTCACCTTCCTCTTAACTTTTTAAAATGTTGCCCCTTACCTCTAATAATTAGTGCTAGAAATGTTTTTTTTAATACAGCACATTGTTTTATAATGCCAACATTACTGTCATGTGTTTCTTGCTTTCTTTAACAAATGCACTAAAGCTGGCCCTTGTGAGTCCAAATGGAGAGCAGTATGACTCCTTACTTAGCCAGCTAAGGGACAGGATGGAGGAGGGTTCTGGAGAGACAATCTATGTGGTTGGGATGGGTTCAGGTGAGAGACTCACTCGATGCACATACTGGTGAACATCGTACTCTATTATATAAATCATACAATGGCTATTTGTTATTGAATTGTTTCCTTTTTTGTCTTTGAGATGGTGGTGATTGGGGTCTCAATGAAAAGGACATGGAGGCCTCAGAGGCCACAGTGCGATCCATGTGTGCACAAGTGGACTCTGATCTGATCCCGCTCAGAGAACGCACTGAGACGGAGGGTTTGGTACGGGACTATTTGATACGTCGGCGTGTGGGGGAGCTGGACTTCCTGGAGGTTAGGTGAGTGGTCAAAGACTCTCTGTCTTGTATTAAAGGACTTTATAAGATTTTTTGCATTATCTTTATTTTATTCCTCCTAGAGTGGCAGTGGTAGGGAATGTGGATGCTGGTAAGAGTACGCTTCTGGGAGTGTTAACACATGGAGAGCTGGATAACGGCAGGGGCTTCGCTCGCCAGAAACTCTTCAGACACAAGCACGAGATGGAAAGCGGTAGGACCAGCAGCGTGGGTAACGATATCCTTGGATTTGACCAGGAGGGACAGGTGAGGGCTAGGGTTTTGTACTCTAAATGCTTATATCCTACTCGAGGAACACAAAGGGTGCATTGGCTACATCACCACTGTTGCAGATATTTTTGTATGCACAACACATAGCAGTTTCGTTTTGGTCAATTTGTATGCTTGAGGGTAAATAAAAAAAAAAAGGCAGTTTTCTTGTAGAGTCAATGTAATTCAAATGGTTATTTATTTTTTGGGAATGACCTATGGTATATACAGTTTAAAGTATATTGGAACATGCATTGTGGCCTATGTAGAGATCATATCACATCTCCTTACTGGAGACATTTGGTGCTATTTTGTTAGACTTACATTTAACTTTAAACTAGCAAAAAATGTTGCCTTGACAAAAAAAAAAAAAAAAGCGGTAATAATGCTCGGTTTTGATTTGACACTCTCAAGAGAGGTATTGTTGCCAATTGTGATGTAGAAGTGAGCTACATCATACTGAGAAAAGCTTGAAGTCAAGTTGTCCACTTTCTCTGCTCTTAGGTGGTGAACAAACCGGATAGCCACGGAGGAAGTCTGGATTGGACCAAAATCTGCGAGAAGTCCTCCAAAGTCATCACCTTCATTGATCTGGCTGGCCACGAGAAATACCTCAAGACCACCGTATTTGGAATGACTGGACACTTACCGGACTTTTGTATGCTCATGGTAAGTGGCGTCTGAGAGTGCCCTATAATATTACTAGATTGCTCTAACATCATCATTATCATCCTTTCCAGGTCGGCAGTAATGCAGGGATTGTGGGCATGACCAAAGAGCACCTGGGTCTTGCCTTGGCCCTCAACGTGCCCGTGTTTGTTGTGGTGACAAAAATTGACATGTGTCCGGCCAACATCCTTCAAGGTCAGTCATCTGGCGCGCCCTTTCTTGCTCGCTTTCTCTCCAATCTTCCTGCTTGGTTGAGATATAAAAACTCCCATCTGCTGTTGTTTAAAGCAGCTGTGTCTTTGTGTGAAATTATGTGGCACACATTCAGCTGGCGGCTTCTTTTCAGCTTGCAGTGGTTGCCGCTTTTGTTGGTCAAAATGACAGCTGTCTGCCTTATTAATTTCTCCCCACCCAATACAAAAGTTCTCTAATTTCTATTAGAAGTTATTGTGCCTCATGTTAAAACATGAGCTAACTAATTAACTACAGTTTTTGGAAGGCAAAGTTTTATGTAACTATCCACATTTGTTGAATTAAGAAATCACCAAAATAGTACCTGTCAGACAAAGTGAAGTATGATCCAAGGTTATGATAATGATCTAAAAAAGAAATAAATTCAAGAACATTTGAGCAAATCACTTGCACTCCATCAGTCAGGAAAAGTTTACAAAGCCATTTCGAGGCTTCGGTACTCCAGGAAACCGCAGTCTGTGCCATTATCCACAAATGGAGAAGACTGGGAACAGTGGCGAGCCTTCCCAGGAGTGGTCGGCCAACCAACTGCACATCATTTAGAAATTGCATTTCATATTTACTTGGATTCTCTTTGTAAAAATATCAAAAGACATTTTCTCTCCTTCGGAAATCAGGAAGAGTACAAGTACTTTTTCACAGCACGTTTTATTAGAAACTACTATCGACATTCATAATTAACTGCTCTTGGGGCCAAATAACCAGGACATTATTGCTTTACTTGAAGTCTAGAGATTAAAAATAAATGTGAAGAGAAGCTGTCATTCTTGGTTCTCTGATCCTAACAGAGACATTAAAGCTGCTTCAGAGGTTACTCAAGTCCCCTGGCTGCAGGAAAATCCCCGTCCTGGTTCAGAACAAGGACGACGTCATAGTCACAGCATCCAACTTCAGCTCGGAGAGGTACAAAGTCTGCCCCAAGGGAGATTCTGAGTGAGACTACGAGAGTTAAGATCTCTTTAGTAAGTTTTGTATGTGTGCCTTCCTGAAGGATGTGTCCCATTTTTCAAATCTCAAACGTGACTGGAGAGAACATGGACCTGCTCAAGATGTTTCTCAACCTGCTCTCATCACGGACATGCTACAGAGACGACCAGCCAGCTGAGTTTCAGATCGATGACACCTACTCTGTACCGGTGGGTGTCGGTTGCAAACAACAAACTCCCATATTGTAGTCTGCATGCCGTGGCTTCAACAGTGCAGGAATTTATTAGGCGGTGTTTCCCAACCATTATTACATCTAAATAATTAAACTGAATACCACAAAAATGTCCCCAAAAGCATATATACTGAAATAATGATCTTGTCTAAAATCTCTCTGCACTTTGTAACAAGTGGATAAACATTGATTGTACCTTCTGCCATCTTGTGGAAGAGCATTTAATCTCCCTCTTACTGTATGACACAGATACAGATTGATTATTTGTTGTCAATGATTTTTGGACCAATTTGCAAAAAATGTGATAATTTTCCACAGCACACCTCATATGTCACAACACAGTGGTATGTGATCAAACTTGACCCCACGTTTATTGCCTGTCTTAGGGAGTTGGAACAGTAGTATCAGGAACTACTTTACGTGGACTGATACGTCTGAACGATACAATGCTACTGGGCCCAGACCCTTTGGGCAGCTTCATTTCCATCGCTGTCAAATCAATCCACCGCAAAAGAATGCCGGTAAAGGAAGTCCGAGGGGGGCAAACTGCCTCTTTTGCGCTCAAAAAGGTAAGTGGGGAAACGGCACCATCTAGTGGCCACATAAATGTCTGCAGATACATTCCTAGAAGACCGCTGTGTACAGTAACTGTCGACTTAACTCAGAATGGGACTCAAAGAGCCATGCATTGTTGCTCCTTGTCAATACACGTTGCCTTCATCGCTGAGTATGAAATACGTGTGGGAATTACTGAGCCAAAGTCAAGTAATACTGTACATAGTTGAACAATTATTTGCATGATCCTCCAGCATATTTCTGTTTGATACAGATCAAGCGTTCAACCATAAGGAAAGGCATGGTGATGGTGTCCCCAAGACTGAACCCACAGGCCACTTGGGAGTTTGAGGCAGAGATTCTTGTTCTACATCACCCCACTACGATATCACCCCGATACCAGGCTATGGGTGGGTAATTCATCTTATTTTCTTTGGGCTGTTTTTAAACACGTAGGGTCTACTCCGTTGAAATGGTTGCTTACCTTCTCATAAACATGTCTTTCACGCTCCACACAGTCCACTGTGGCAGCATAAGGCAGACCGCCACCATCTTGTCCATGAACAGAGACTGCTTACGGACAGGGGACAAGGCCTCTGTCCACTTCCGCTTCATTAAGACTCCAGAGTACCTTCACTGTGACCAGAGGCTGGTGTTCAGGGAGGGACGCACTAAAGCTGTAGGGACCATCACAAAGGTAAGATAAAGGCAGTTTGCTCATTTTGTCCAAGGTGCTTGCAAAAAAAAAAAAAAATCAAAAAGTCCTTACCTTCAAGGCAGGAGATTTGCTCATTTTCCCATCAAAACAATTTCCTATCGCGTTCTTTTCAGCTCCTGCAGTCCACCAATAATTTGCCATCAAACTCCAAACCTCCACAGATAAAAATGCAATCCACGAAAAAGGCGCCAGCTCGAAAAGACGACAGCACCGCGGGAACAGGAGATGAGGGGTTGACGATAGCACATTCAGCGGGCCCAAGCACGACACAACAGGTAGATACGAAGCACAAAAAAAACAACAACAAAAAACATATGGGGTTCTGCTTATCTTTCTATTGTGAACTCACACTGCTAACTGCTTCTCTAACTTGTCAACTCTTCTGTGTCCTTATTCTATTCTTGCAACTTCTCGTTCATCCACTCAAACTGTATCATACATCATGTGTCATACTCTCCCCTCTCCTTTGCTTGCGTGACTGGCTCCCGAAAGGGAGAGGGGGAGGAGGACCCTCAGTTAAAGGAGGGCAACAAAGAGAACAAGGTAAAGTGGGGTCATCATAACTGGTGGTGATTCTGAATGGGGGATTAAGTAAGATGGCTCTGCAGTTTTAAGGTTCTCCACATGTCGACGTTTTGTTTTCTGCTACACTTGTGCTCAGCAATTGATATCTCTTCTGCATAGCCAAAGACTGGAGGAGGTGGAAGAAGAAGAGGAGGTCAGCGACACAAAGGAAAAGGCCAGAACAACTCTGCAGCAGCAGCAGCAGCAGCAGTAGCAGCCTCCACATCAGGAACAGGAGGATGCTGAACTCTTTTCTTACCTTCCTCTCCATAACTCCATTCCAGCTACTTTAGTGCAAAACACTCCTCAGTCTTACTCCTCATTGCCTTTTATACCAGGATTTTATTGTAAAGGGAATGTGAAGAGCTATACCCGCAAAAGCGTGCAGCTTGGATTTTTGTCGTTAAATCTGCCATCACTGTTGAGAATGGTTTACATGAGAGAGGAGTGGAGATTAGCTTGTCACAATCATTTTTTATCTTTTTTTCAAAGTGGCTTCACGATAGGGAGGTAAAACCCCCATCCAGGGTCCAAACAAATACGAGCAGCTAAAAGTGACACTCGCCCATACGTTCCTTGTGAAATTGCAATTAAAAGAACATTTTGTGAACTATTTATACTTAATATGTAAATGAGTTGTAGGCCGTACCCTAATTGAAAGGATAAGTATACAACTGAATGTAGCACAGAGCACATAACCTGTTAATTCTACATATATGTAAACTATATACAAGCTGTTACATTTTATAATTGTCAATTATTTGGCATATATGCAAAATTTTACCCTTGGATATTTGATGTTCTTAACTTTCAAACCTTGTATTGCTTGCGCTCTTCTACCCACTAGTACTACTGCATCATGGCTCCACCCTACACATAGTGAGACATCACATATTCATTCTTGTCACCCCAGCAGTCGCTCATGATTGTTAGTAAGACATGCAGTGTTTGCAGTGCTAATTGTGAACTCAAGTACCTATTGTGTTGCCGCTTGCTACTGGTAACGTGACATTTACTCCACTAAGAACTCAATAAACTGGTTTTACTGAGCTGCACTATAGTATTTTTATTTTTATTTTTTTAAATCCAGTAGTCTGTTAAGTAGTAAATCAAATGAGAAAACTATATTCTAGTGTGCATGAAATTAGTCAAAAGTATTGAAATAGACTACCGGTATGGACTCTCTGAGGATGAATTCTAAAATGAGTATCCTTTAAATATTGAGATGATTATTAATCAGATTAATTATCAATATTAATCAGAATGACGTGGTTAGACGAGTGGGCATGCATAGAACATTCCGGAATAAAACGTCTGGGTTGACTTCCCCTTTCAGTAAAGATTGTTCCAGTCTTATGTATGACAACAGTTTACATTTTTAAACAACATATCTAAGCAGGTAACATTTATTTGGGATGCAGAACAACATTTTTCTTCAGCTTAAGGTCTTCACTACCACTGTTCGGGTAGCACACATTCACACACATCCACTTAAATATACAGTCTGTAAAGGCTATACTTGGCATGTGCAACATCAGTATACATTTAGTGTAATATGAGATAACTAAAATTTCTGTGAAAAATAATTTCTAGATTTACAAGCTTTAAGGAATATTCAGTTTTGGTCTTTCAACATATTTGTCAGTTATATGGAAAAGTCAAGTGTTTTAGTGTGAAAGTACAGTAGCAGCACTTCACAAGAGGATGTCCTTCAAGTCTCCCTCGCGCACCAATAACAAACTAGTTGGGGAGGAAAAAAAATGGCTGAAATTAAGTGCTGCAGTCCAGTGGATACAGATGATTCTGTACTTTTTCATTTTGTTTGACCTCCATAGGAAAACTTTTACAAAACATCCTCCAAAACCACACTGAACAAAAATAGGATGCATCTTGATGCACGCACATTTGAGTTCACTCAAACCAGTGACCCTAAATGGTAACCGGGGGGTTTATAGTCACTGAAATGTGTTACCATTGTCCAACATTAACATCCATATTGTGTCCAAGAATCAGACAAAAAGATGGTTCAAAAGACACACAATTATAAGTCACACACACCAGTTAGGATGCAGTTTTGCTTAGTGTTTGTCTAGCCGTCAATATCCCAGCTGAAGAGATGATGCTTCACCAGCATGTCCTGCACGCCCTCCTTCAGCGGCCTCTGCTCCTTCTCCTAGAACAGAATGGAACAAAACAGAAACAGACTAAACGCTGGAACACTTTATAGCAATCCAAAAGATAAAATGGAGAGCTTAGAGGCTGAAGAGAGGACATGAGACAACGATGGCGGGAATAAAGTGAAGCGCCGACTGAATGGTTGATTCTTTAAAAAATCCATAACCAGTAACCATCATGTGTTCCCCTCTGAAAATGACATACATTACAATTACAAAAACATTTCTGCTCCTCAACTTTCTTGGCTTACCTCTTTCTGCTCCGGTAATTCACAATCTTGGGAGAGACTGAAGGCAAACTTTGAAAGGACCCTGTAGAAAGGAAAGTTACTTTTAGTTGACTTCTCTATGTAGGCTAAACTATATATTGTACTCTATTGACAGCATTCAAGAACAAACATCAATCCATTAAATCTTTATCAAATCCAAGTACAATATCCAGAGGCTCTACTTGCTCAAATTCTTACCTGAGTTCACATTTGATCTGAACCCATCCGGGACTGCGCAGAAATGACCACGGATGATACCATTTCTCTACAGCCGCCATGCTGGAACACAGCACCTCCAGCCATAAGTGTAACACCTGCTCACTGTTGGGAAAGATGCATGTGCATGTTTCGATTTAGCTTGGTTTCAACTTTTACTTAATTAGAGATAACCTATTAACTCTGGCATGCGTGCGTGTGTGTGTGACCTCACTTGAGGCCGACGCAGACAAGAGACCTGAATTTGACATCCATCTGAACATGAGCCACGTCGTGGCTCATGTTGACTGACTGAACTGCCTAAAGATGAGCAGACAGATGGCCCTCAGACAAAAAAAAATAAAAAAGAAACCTAAAAGTTCCTGATGAGTAACTAACTACTCACCCGGTATAGCAGCTCCTCTGGTGTTAGAACCTTCCCATCTTCATCTAACCTATAATAAGAACCATTACCATCAAATAATCAACAATACACATACTGGACACCTGCAACCAAATAAGAGCAACCGATATTTCGTAAATGTTTTATTTTATCATGCACACTTCAATGATGTAATTTCCAGCTAAATCCATGCCAACTGTGTGTGTGGGTTCGGAAGATGCGTGTGTGTGATTACCTGTAGGTTTTACACAACACCAGTCTGGAGTAGACAGAGTTGAAGTCCCTCTCGACCTCTCTGCTGGCCGCCTGAAAGGTGGTGGGAGAAAATGATGCTGGTGGTGTGACATGAAATTTGCCAGGATAGAATTCACTGTACCTCTTCTATGAATAACCACGGGTGACAGGGCCCGCCCAAAATGGAAGGTTTCTTCAGGCCGTGCAGAAAGATGGCCTTCAGGGCCGGACAGAGAGTCCCTCGAGCTAGATCAGTCACAGCTTCTGTTACCGAGTCATCTCCTGCTAGCGAGTACTGCAGACACAGAGGGTGACAGCAACTACAGTAGTAAGAAGCAAATATCACATTCGAAAGAATATCTGCTCTAAAAAGACGCCGTTGACTTGTACATTTTGAAGATAATGATTTACCTCTTTACTTCTTTCATCAAGGAGCTCCACAAACTTTGCAGGGAACCAGCCTGTCGAGAGCAACGCAGTTAGTAAATGGCAGATTATGGAAAATGAGATTACCCATAGTGCAACCGGAAATGCATCAGCATACACACACCTCGAAGACCATTGAGCTCTCCAACCCAACAGTGTTCATCCTTTTGTGAGACGATCTGACCGTTTAAAAAAAGAAAAATCACATGTCATCTCAGCCAACTATTTTGTTCAAGGGTCATCGATATGAATGCGTTTGTGTGTCATAGCTCACCGTGATGATATCATTCTTCCTGAAGCCCAACTCATCATCATCATGCCGCTCAAAATCCAGCAGAGCCTTCGCTCGTCTCCGTCGGTTTCGGGACACGACCAGGAAATTTTCATGGTCCCG
The DNA here is from genome assembly GCF_054856515.1 of Filicampus tigris. Lineage (NCBI taxonomy): Eukaryota > Metazoa > Chordata > Actinopteri > Syngnathiformes > Syngnathidae > Filicampus > Filicampus tigris. The sequence goes on from NC_141232.1 coordinate 9,297,389, forward strand.
CTGGTGGCTCTCCATGGAGTAGTCAGGGGTTAGCTCCTGCAGTGGAAAACAAATGGCCAACACACTTCACTCAGATTTCCCCTCACGGGATGGAGAAAGTATCTATTGATCTGGCTATTTTTGACTGTGAGTCTTATTTTAGTGACTTGATATTCTGCATTCGTCATAGTGATTCAGTGCCGCAGTGTTGTGAACTCACAGTGCTGGAGTGGCGTGGGTCCAGACAGTGGAAATGCTCTGAAGTACGGGTTATGGCCTCTCGAAGGGCCGCCACCAGCTCCGTTTGCTTAATGTTCTTGGATTTGAGAGCTTCAGCCTCATCCTCCCCAAATAGCAGAGAGCTGAGAGTGGACTTTCTGCGCAGGGACTGTCTCCGCACTACCTGCACATGCACGGAGACAAAGCATGTTAATTATGTCACCATTAAAAACAAATACAGTGGTAACTTGATTCATCAGATTTATTAAACAAATGTTTTGGTTTTATAGGTTAGGCTGATGCTAAAATAAAGGAACCGGTCTAAAGAAAGTTAACACTGAGAAGAAGTGGATTGAATTTATGCTCGGAATCATTAAAAAATATGAGCAACTTGTGCTGTTAGTCAACTTGGCTATAATACATGACAAGGGCATTAAAGTTCTTTAAAGCTGCGGCCCTTTACCCATGAAAAGATTTACAAGCTGTGTGAATTGTGAGCAAAGCGAAAAAGGCAAAAGAGTAAAGATTAAGTTGGGCGAAGAAAAACTATGTAGCGATTAAGGAAACACCCTGTGAGATGAAAGCATGGTCAACAAACAAATTAAAGTGATAAATCAAGGTACCACTTAGTAGACTAGAAGTCAAGTCTTAAAAAGTAACACGACTGACCTTGTTGAGATTAGAATTGAGTGGCGCGTTTCCACTGTCGAACTGGGCCTGTTCGTTGAGGATGTAGGCAAGGTGCTTGTGTCGATGGGCATCAAGTGTGTCCTGTGACAGATTCCCTGCCAGCCTCAAAGCTTCCCCAAGAACTGCAGGCCCATCCCTCAACTGGCTTGGTAGGTCCGACAGAGTGTTAAAAATGGACGCAGAGTTCTCCGACGATATGAGCTCCTCCTCCTGAGGCAGTGGAGACGGAATAGTCAGCATGATAAAACATCTTAGATATTTCATCTTGGATCAGAAGGAAGAAATAAAGATGGTAAGAAATCTGATTTCAGTAAACACCTTGATCTTAAGCATGCCCAGTGTGATTTGAAAGAGCACTAAGGAGCCCTGGTAGAAAAGGAGGTCCCAGATCCTGAGTAGCAAACGGATGTCCACCACACTGGCAAAGGATGTCAGGAACCAGTGCAATGTGATCAGAGACAGCTCTGTTAGATGTTAGAAAAAAAAATGGAGGGAGAATTTTATCTAATACTCTTGGATAAGTTCCTTCATTTCCAGCGAAACAAGCCGTACCAATGTCATGCTCCTGCAAAAGGCGGTCAAGGGCCGGCAGGTACTGAACGATGAGCTGACGAAGCACCCTCTGGTCTGTTTGGACACCCAGAAGGGTGGAGGAGAAGTATGACGGAGGAAGGAGGTCTTCAATCAGGGCACACATCATCCAGAGCACATCCTCCTCCTCCATGAAGAGCAACAGACAGGAAACCACCTATAAAAAAAAAGAGAGGTAAGGGCATAGTGGGGCTCCACGTGCATCGATGACGAAACAATCGGCAAAGCTAGAAGAGATAAGTAAATATTCACCATTCCAGTTCCCTGACAGTACCCAATGTCAGGGTAAAGCCAGGCCAAGCCTCGAAGTATCCGTCGCAGCCTCGGGACCCCCACACTTGTTAGGTTGTTGAAGCACACGTTGGTGGGCATTGTCCGCAACAAGTCCTTCTCTATCTAAGGGATGCATTTTATTTTATTATTCTGTAAACACTCAGGTAATTACTGTCACTCTATACATTACATTCACCTTCGCCAACATCAGAAAAGATGGATGGAAATAAGAAAATTTGTTTCAATGCAGCTCTTGAATGGCATCATTAGCTGATGGCTCTCATTAGCTGATGCAGGTGCTTGTAATGTTATGATGAGTAGATATGTACCGGTATATAGATATTTAAAGGAGAAGTCAACCCAAACATATTTTTTTCAAGAATATGTTCCCAGCAGGCCCACTACTGATTAATTTTGCATTTGTGGAATATAAGTTAAGCAGCAAAATGCACTCGTTTTGAGCCATCTCTGGGCGGCCATTTTGTCTTCTGTCGACTGAAAATGACATTACAACTGCTCACAACGACCAATCACAGTTGGCCTGTTATCTGAATCTGAGCCGTGATTGGTCGTTGAGCAGTTGTGATGTCACTTTCAGTCGACAGAAGACAAAATGGCCGCCCCTAGAGATGGCTAAAAACGAGTGGATTAACACTTATTCCACAAACACAATATTTATCAGAATGCCCTGTTTCAACTAGTGGGCTTGCACAGAACATATTCTTAAAAAAAAAAAGAAGTTTGCGTTGACTTCCTCTTTAAGGGATCTCACCTGTTTAGAGGTAGAGGTGTCATCATTGGAGCTGTTCTTGATGATTTCTTTGTAGGAGATTTCAGAAGTCCGCTTCTTCTGCAGTGCTCCAGACAGTCGCATCCATAACTGGCAGAGGGAAAACACGTACGTTGTAGTTTGTACCTTCAGAAAAAGTCGCTAATTTCCCATTTTGGGTAGTATTTGGGGGAAATGATTGAACAAGCCACTTACCTGTGGCCTCATGCTATGAGGAATGCCACCCAGTACGAGTGCGCGCAGGCGTTCGGAGCGAGGAAGGACCGGTGCAATGAGCTCCCAGGTGAGGTCGCCCACTGTGTGATTGTGCGTGAACTCCAAATGGGCTTGCCAGCGCAACCTCTGCTGAGGGTTTTCACGTTGTGGTGAGCCTTCAGTGCCCAACCAAGGACTGGGATCATCAGTCTCTACATGAGAGGACAGGAAAAAAAATATAAGATAATTGGAAATGTGTGACTCTAATGAAGTGATTAAATTATAATCAGTGACGGTCAGAGTCCGAATAACATCAAAACATCCAATGAATGCCAATGTGTGTGGGTAAAGAACAGGAATGACTTAAAAAGAAGTTAATAATATTCAGGATTGGTCTAATAAGATAATAAAAATACCACTGTCCTTATCTGACAATTTTCAAAAACCTGACAGACTCAGTGATGGGAACATTTCAGCAAAACAAATGCTAATTTCATGACATGCTAATTTAATGCCGGTCAGCATGTAAAGAAATGCTGACCAGTTGCAGTCATAACACCAAGATGACATGCAAGTGCTGATTTAGTGCAACTAATTTTTACCCAAACTGCTCTTCCATTAAATATTTTCCAGATAGAATAAGAGGAACTTCACGAGCAAAGGAATGAGCATGTCCATATGGGTCGAACATTACCTTCTACATCCACTCTGAAGCCAAACTCATCATACTTGAGTTCATTCTGTTCAAAGTTGTCTCTCTGTAGAGGGGAAAGGAACTGTTTAATTTCATTTTCAAGGAAAATGTGACAGGATGCTCACATAGTTCGACACTAGTGATTCCAATCATTTAAAGAGCCAAGGCATAGTTTGACGGCACCCCAAACAAAAAACATCACAAAAAGAGGCTACGCAGGTTAATCACAGCATGTAGCTTCTGCCATCTTTTCAGACCAATTAAATGAAACTGGCAAATTTCCTGCGCCACACCTGATGATCTCTCACAGAACAGCGCACAGCGTTTGGTAATCACTCATCTGAACATATACATGCACAAGAAGTCATGTGCTCACTTGATGGTACTTTGCCAAAATGTCCTGGGGCCACATGCTAGGAGTGAGAGCCGAAAAGGGCCCACCAGGGGCCGGAGTGTATGTGCCTGAAATAAAGACAAAGTGCGTTATTAATTCAATGTATTATTATTATTATTATTACTAAGACATCCAATCAAACAAGATTGCTGAAGAAATGTGTGTTAATAATAAATACAGCATCTAAATGGGTGTCGTTTGGAGAGTAAATAAACAATACCTGACATAATACTTGGTTCTAGGGTGATGCCTTCTCTATCCAAAGACTGCAGTCACTCTGAAGTCAGGTGCGGTAGTAGTTCCGGGATCTGCTTAACACAAAACAGCACAAGGTAGTTCATTTAACTGCTCATCCGGACATGAAGGTCTCTCTGCAAAATGAAGAAGTAAACTTACGAAAAGAATGAAAGAGCAGGGAAGAGAAAAAGGAGGACACCGCCTCTCATGACCACATGACAGCTGCTCTCACAAGAGGCTCATTAATAAGCGCAACTTGTCTTCACACTCTGTTCTTGCACATTAACGGCCCTTTGGCAGAACTCGCAAACTGATTTTTCACCAGCAAATGTCAAAGTTGGTTCTTTTCAACCCTCAAAGGATCTGTGACAGGATCAAACATTGGCTTCCGCATCATGTCCCCCTACAGGTGCTCCAGAATTACAATGTTCAATTTGTCAAGCAGGAACAACAGAAAATACACATTTTTAAAAGCGTTGTTGAACCTTCAATGAAAGCTTTGTAGTTCCATCTCCTTACTGGTGCCAAAATAATAATACCCAACTATAATAGAATTACAAGAATAAAGCCAAAATATAAAGAAAATACAGTTGTAATTTTAGAAGAATAAAACGGTAGATTTCTGAAAGAAAAATGTAATATTACACCTGTATTACCCTGAGTCACTTTCATGGATTAGTGCAGGTCAACAAAGGTAGACTGTAGAGTACCCACGAACTAGGGAAGTACTGTAAGATGTTGCCTCACTTACATGTGCAACCACACGCAAACAAACCGAATCGAGCATGAAACGCAAGAGGCAGCCGCAGAAATGATTCACTCAGCAGCATCCTAAGGAGGATTTAGGACTTAAGAGATGAAAAATCAATTTGAGGATGGGAGGATAGCCAAGCAGCTTCAGGGGATGTGTAACTCAGAGGAGTATCGGGATTTGAGAGCTACGCCCCGACATACACTTTAATCACATGCCAAGAAATCCAGTGTCATGGGACGTCCCCAACAAACTGTTGCACAAATACAGAAGTCCATCCAAAATATTCACCTGCAAAAGTCAACGTTGAATACTGGCCATCAACGCTTAGAGTTCATTGTTGGGTCAGAAAACGCCAGTGTTAACACACAGTCACTTGTCATCAGTTAAATTAGATTGTTTTGATGTTTACCTACTTCACAGCCACGTTTTATCCTTTTGTGACTATCATTTAAAAAAAAAAAAAAAAAAGATTTGTGAGGCACAGCAGTCAGCACAAATCACCAACTTACAACTTTGTTTTTTAGTTTTCATATGTTTACAGTTGTATGCCCGTTAAGAGTGTTCAAAACGTTACTTAAATCAATGCCTGTATAGTTAGTGATGGTTTCATAATGGCAACAGTTTGACTTCAGAACAGAGTCTTTATTTCCAGTATTTCTTCCATAAACAAATTCAAGCTTTAAGTGGTTAAAGCATTATTTCTTCATTCTACACGGTATATATATGAGAACTGCTGTTTCTATTAGTCAGGTTCTCTAGAATCCAAACCTGGCTTGACAAAGGTCTTGTCAAACTGTGCTCGCCCTTGTTTACCCTGGAAAAACAACATGATGTAAGAAGATTCGACTGTGTGTGTGTGCATCGGATGTGACTTTAATTGTGCATCAACATTCGAGCACGAAGACACAAGAAGCTTAACACTGGTGGTGACTCATGCTTTCATCTAGTTAAGGAAATACGTCCACCCACACAATGCCAAAACAAGACGTTTTATCTTGAGCTGAATGGTCATAATGCCAGATTATTTTTTTCTCTCCACGGAAAAGACACATGCTCATTCTAGATACGGATTGCATTTAACGTTCACGGGGAAATAGTGGAAATTACACTAGCTGCAATTTCGAAAGGAATGTTCCGTGACGTCGAAACAGGATGCAGCTCAGGAATATGTTACACACATAGCTCCGCAAGCTTTTCTAGTGCCACTTTCTTTGGAATGAAGACTGGAGAAGAGCTCTAGATGTTCTCAGAGAACAAAAAACAAAAACAAAAAAAACATATGAGCATGTCATGTCACGACCCAGAGCATCATCAGATGACGTAGAACGACTCCAGGTCCCCCGATGACGTCAAAACAGTCTTAATCCTACTAAATATAGCGTTACTTTTTAATTCATGCCAATCCGTTTTTCCAAACCTAACATAAACACACGGATTATATATTTAAAACACTTGAATCGTACGTCACACCGAAGAAACCATAAGAGAAACAGTTGATAGCATGCGTGGCAGAATCCATTGCAATGTGTTCATTCTGTCGTCAGCTGTTAGCTAGCATTAGCATACTTCCAGCAATTACGTGTCATGATGGACATTATAGCCAGCTGGCAAAACTTACCGTGACATTCGTCAACTGTAAACACAGGCGTGTGGCTAGCGGCGGGCGCGTTGTTCACAATGAACCAAATAATGAAAACGCCGAATACGGGGCCATGACGTTCTCTCCAGGGAATAAAAAATTCACTAAGCGTCGAAGCGATGGTGCACCTGCTAGCGACGTGTCACTCTGCTGTATCCTTGCACTTTTCAACGCTTGTTCCTTGGCCATTCAGGAGAAATAGTTCCACATCCCGGAACTACACGTCCCTGTGACATCGTCTTCTGAGTATCCTTCCGCGCAGCAAGAGGTGACGTAGCACAACAAATCTATCGTTCATTAATTTCCTCCCCCATTCAGTCTCTCAATTTCCTATGTTGTCTACTCACAAATGGAAAAATAACTACAAGTATCGAAACGATAAACATAAAATATCACTATACAAATTCAAATACTGCCACACATTATCATCTTAAAACACTATTTTAAAACAAACAAACAAAAAAAGATAAATCCAGCCACAACAAATGGTCTTAAATTAACTTTCTTTATTTACACATATGAAATAGCATAAATGGCTCGAGGAAGAGATTATTAATTTTAATTTGATATTGAACTTTGACAGGTGGATTCACCCACATTTCTCAGCATTGCTAAATCGACATGTTTCATTACACCAATCATTCATATTTAGGTCAGTGCTGTGCATACATTGCAGATAATGTAATTTTAATTTTTACTGAAGCAAAGGATCTGAAACAGGACTTTCAAGAGTCTATTTTCCCAGAAATATGACATAAATATGTACTTCTACTTAAACTACAGAGTGTTGTTTTGCTGTTTATGATGATAAAATACAAATTTAGGGTACAATGACTTAAGTTAATTACCCACCATGACTTTCATGAAATCCACTGGTGATTAATGTTGAATCATACGCTGTCGTGCCACAAGGTGTCTCTAGTGTGTTCACTTTCAGGACTCATTGGTTACAGTTTAGCCACTGAGATTAGAAAAAAAAAGAAAGAGGCCATGTTATACGCATACTTCCAATCCACCACCATCATACGTGAAATATATATATTTTTAACTGCAGAGGACAAAATCTCTGCAATAGAATAGGACATTGAATTCAAAGAAGTGCGGTGATATTACAGTAGTTTATGATTACTTACGTGAACATCTAAAATTAATTTGTTGTGCCTTTTTGCACACATACACACACGCACGTGTGCCTCTCATGTTGCATTGCAGTCCAACGCGACCGCAAACAACTCCAATAAGCTTTGTTTAAGAAACATGTTGACTGCATGCTGTTATTGGCAAGGCAGACTTGTTGATGTAATCTCATTACTGTAGATTGTGCAGTTGAACCAATAAATGAATAATGAATAATAATGTACAAACTGGTGAGTGTACATCTTAAATACCTCTCCTGCTTCCACCTCAGCACTCTTGACTCTTTCACAATGGCGCTTCGGCTATTTTAACCCCCTCGCTTTGCTCGAACACTCATCTCGCTGCACCATGCCACAGTGAGTCACATCAATAAAAATGCTGCAGCCCAAAGCCGACCTTGCCCACGGCCTGCAGAGCCCCTGCATGCACCCTGCATGTCATATCGTGTGGGTGTGGCTCGGTTTGTGACTTTCTCCTCTGTATTCCTCATCTGTCTGGCTGCCTCTGTCATTTTTGATACAGTGACGTAGACTGGTGGAGAAAAAAATGGCTCATACACTGCGGTTGCTATGACGTCAGACACGAGCAAAGCGAGGAGGAATAGAATGAGAAGAGAGGCATTCAGAGACAGCGGTGAAGGTAATGGAGAGACAACATCCTGAGATAAGAGGAGTGCGAATGAAAAGGATAAGAGGATGAGCCAGACCATTATGAGTCTGTGAGGAACGATCATTGTCAGCGTGATGAATAAACGAAACAAATGATTATGGATTAGCATGAAACAGCCGGTTATGATCAGTTAACGGGGAGAAGAAAGGAAACATTCAATCATTGGGATTCAATGTGCTTCAGTGCAGTTTTGGGGGGGAGACGGAAGATAGTGCTGTTGTGTTACACCAGGAGGTTCCGTGCCCATAGGAATCAGTGTGTATTCACATGCATAATTTAAGTACGTATATTTATGTACGTGCACATAAGATAGCATATGCCAATATACACTAATGAATGTGTCCACGTTTTGCGCCTAATCGGATCAAGAAAAGGCCTCATTTACATAAAACTGACCAATCCATTGCATGATACATGCCCTGGCATATTACAGACGCACATAAGTGTGAAGCGCACAGGTTCACGTGACCTCGATGATGTCTGCTCTTCCATGTCGATCACTTGCATCTTTTATGGGTAGAAAGGCGAGATAGGCCAAGCCGGGCTTGCTCTCCTGGGTTGGATCATGCGGCTTTCACGCGGATTCTCCTCCAGTCTCAGCGGAGCTGTCCTGCGTTGAGGGGAGTTGAAGATAAAGGGCAGCACTCGAAGAAGAAGACTTTGCAAATGGCTGAGGAGAGAAGACGTTCTTTGCATTTTAGCATTCCTCGCTCGCACTCGCTCTCTCTCTCTCTCTCACACTCTCCCCGTTCAGTGATTCCAACCTGAATTGCAGCCTTATCTGCTCCGAGTTTGACGAATTTGGATATGCATGTTAATGATATACACGATTAATTTCACACTAAAGGTTTGCATACTTAGGGGATGGCACATTCTCAAAGGTTGATAATGTCATCTTGCAATTTTCACAAAGACTGAATTGAATAATTTAGTGGGAAGGTAATTGGGGGGAGAGTGACATATAGAAAATGAATGTGACAATCCATCTTAGCGTGTTTTATGATTTAATGATAAAAAAAAAAGATGGAATTAATGACTGTGTCTGTTCATGTTTAAGTGAAGATTGAGGTAAATTGACTGAATAATAAAGGATAAGACACATTACTGAACCTTAACTCAATTGTATAGTGGCAGAATATACTATCATTACACTTTGGCATCCCATTTGCATATGCATTATGAAACCTATGAAAGCAATCTTTAATTACTTGACTGATGTGTATCATCTTATTGAGAGTCTTCTCATGGGAATTGATTTACAAAACGTAATGTTATGCTGTATTTTGGTGTGTTTTGTGGCATCAACAGTCATTTCTATAAGGTGCATTTACTCCCAGTTGCTGTAGTTTCTGACCAGTTTGAAAGTAAAATAGAAATCTTGTGTTTGTAGTTTAGAATCACACAAAACTTCACACAAAAATGCAGCAGATTTCTCAAGACCTTGGAAGAGAAAGCATCACGCGATTAACAACTTCACAACAAACAGGAGGTTAAAAAGCATCCTGGAATAAATTGTGTTTGACATAGTATAGTCTAGTTTGTGTAGTCATTATATTTTTGTGAAAATGTCTCAATTTCCTGTGAGCTAGCAATTGGTCTTTTTACAAGAAAGGGTTGCACAATTGATGTCTTTTGGTCTATAAAGCCGGGTTCTTTGTGAAGCATGTCTTTTTCAAAGTGATGCATTAGCTCGCCTCAGACATTAGCACACCAACTAAGTAATTTTTCCTCGGAGAAACATCTGCTTCATGTGACTTTGCCAGACTAATCAGTCTGCTCGCTCGAGCTAGACTCAAAGGTCGGGACTGAGGCAAGAGTTCCCAAACAACTTCCAGCGTATGATTAAGCAGGACTTACAATTGTGTTCAACGTTGTATGTAGCTTCTGCACAACCATGCTTTTTAAGTACTGTTTTTATTCACAAGCACGATGCTCGTGTTGTTTGTATGCGAACATGTCCACTTTTACCCTGCTCATCTGCTGCAGCCATTTGGTGGGTGGGAGGTCACTTGTGATTTGTCAAAGTGAAAGACACTGATGAATGAATGTTAAACGATAAACCCCTCGAACCTCCGTCCTCCTATCTTGTATTAATGATCGTGTGTGTGGGCGGCGCGCTTTAAGCCCCTGAACATTTTGGTCGACACTGCAGTCTGAGTGTGCATATGACACGTGTCATTTGTGTTGATGTTGTATGTTTGTCTTCAGATTATGCTCGAGAAATCGAAAAGTAATGTGGGACATAATCAAATAGTACACACAAATTTCAATCTTCTGTATGTCATTCACCGGTGAGTCAGTTGTGCATCTGGCAGTAGAAGTGGGACAGCATGCAAGACAGTACAATGGTGCACACTGTCAAAAGGAGGGATAAAACTTGCAATTCTGTTTTTTATACGCTAAGTAATAACAATCAAATTTAATTTATGTGAATGGGCTCCAGAGCCTTAAAATCGTTTTTTTTTTTTTTTGCCACAATAACTTAATTGCTTTGAATTGTATGTTGATTGAGCAATTTGTTAATGTATGGATACATGGCGATCACCATTACGTTCTTGGAATGGGATTTTTACTAGATTATCATGTTTGGATATAGGGATTATTTTATTTTCAGTATTTAGTATTTCAGTATAGTATCATTGGTATATTATTTGTATACTACTGATGTGGGTACCTTTCATGGTGGTGTAATCAGAGTGGCCTTTTTCTAACCTGCAGCTAATTTAAATCCATTATGTTATGTTAATGCCATGAGATACGGACATTTCTTGAGATGGGTCATTCTAATCCATCTGACTGTGTATATACTGTGAATCATGTTCACCTGAGCCTATGACTCTTAACTTGATGGTTTTATGTGCTTCCCTCAATAGTCCCCTCTTGAGGATTTGTTGAGCGCCACCATCTCAATCAGCCACACTAATCGCCATTCATTCCATATCTATTCACTGACGGCATCCAGCATTTCATATGAGCAGTTTGTCTGCCCCAATTAAGGTCTAGTTAGTTCTGCATAACTTCATAATTACCTGCTGCATAGCTGCACTTTTATGGCCTTGTGCTTAATGTGAGGTGGATATTTGTTTACTGGAATGTAAATTTGCCTTCAGGTAAGTGCTAACCAGGAAGAAGGTTTCTGATTTTTCTATAATCAATCCTAGCCTCGCCTAATTTCTCTACTGTACTGACTAAGTATGTTTGGACCTGATTATGTTGTTTTGCATTATTCAGAAACAACTGCCGAACTCACATTGCTTCGTCATATTTTTTACTAAGATATTTTGGATGTTAACTGAAACAACAGGAAGTGTTTTTTTTTTTTGCAAAGGTGGTTGTGCTATATGCATTCATCCACTGAGATGGATATAGCTGGTCTGCACTCTAGATTGTCCTCTTACAACTCATTTGTCTTCGTATACAGCATAAACGTCTAGAGACAAAAGGCTGAGGGGACAATAAAGGCCCCTGAGAAAAAACAAAAACAGAGTGGAATTGCGATCATGATGTATATGTTTTTGTGGGGCTCATATCTGCCACTGATTGCAAGCTAAAAGGATAAAAGGGTGGCATGTCCTTGATTCACATATTTACTTGTAGTAAGTACATACTGTGTTGACAACGTCATTTGTACCCATTTGCAAAGCAAGGTTGCGATGAGGATGTAATGGATAAAAAGCATGCCGATTATGAAAATGAGACCAAGGCAATGAAATTCAATTCAGGTTAGATTACCAAATGCATGTTTGTGCAAAGGAGGTACTGTAGGATGACATAACGCAATCTTCTAGTTTTCCTACTTAAGAGTAACATCCACAGTGATAGTCAGACTCAAGCATGAATTGCTGAATTGCAATGAAAGGTTCCACGGTCCATGGCTTTGGTTGCCCCCCGAAAAAAAACAACAAAAAAAAACAAACAGCCTCATATTGTGGACTCCTAAGCACCATCCACTTAGTCTAAACTCACTCCAACCATATGAATGAATTATAAGTAAGTTATAAGTATATGCCCACTTTAAGTCAGAAGCTACGAGGGAGCCAGATGGAGATCTTGTGTCTGCTCCACGGATAAGAATCAAGAGGAAGAAGTGTTAATCAGTGGTGTGGCACTGATAGAGACACTGCAGCGCACCTTCTGTCAACACTCTCTCAGCTGATAAATGCAGCCGGGCCTCGTGTGTTGTTAGGAGAAAAGACTTCAGAGTGCGCTCCGATATGGTTGAGTGGGTATGGAAACTAGCAAGGTTCATAACCTTTAGAAAGCATTCCAGATCGACCCTTGATGAATTCCCCTCCGGTGTAAAGATCAGAAGAAAATTACAGACATGTTCCAACCATAAAGACGCAGCTCGCATATCCCGGCTACAAAAATGAAACATTATCACAAAATAAACCAAATTAAATGAAGTATTTGGGGTGCAATTTGAATGCAAAAACTGCCCGGAATGTTACCTCTACAGCTTCATTAAAATCTGCTCTGAATCAACACATCCCATGTTTATCCGACATAAAAGGCAACTGTGTCTTCAATAATTAAATAAATAATAATTAACCCTGCTGGAAAAAAAAAAATACTCAATGGAATCTCTTAAGGTGAAGAGTTGAATAAAACCCGTTTTAGTTTCTTCCATTTAGAATCTTGGATAGTTTTCCTCCAATAATAATAATAATGAAAGTAGCAATAATGGAAGTAGCAATATTCCACTTTAAAAATAAGTTTCACTCAGTAACAGAGGTGTAATGTGAAGGTGAGTGCGCTAAAATAGTTAACAGTTGATCATGATAACAATAAGAGACTTTGATACTTACTTGATAATAAAGACTTTGATAATTACTTGTTTAAGTTGCTTTTCCGGAATAAGAAGAATTACTACATTTATACGTGCTTTCATAATCAGAGGCCATTGTATGAGAAGCGCGCTCATACACAAGTGAGGGGCGTGGCTTTGGTCAGAGACTCAAGGGGGTGGTATGATTAATGAAGTGTGGCTAACATTCAAATCTTGCTAGCAGTTTTAACACTGCAAATTTTACTTTTAAGTGACAAATTTTACCTGAGATTTTAAGTCAAATTCAAAATGATATGACTTAAATGGGTTAGTTCCATTTCGGACAACTTTTAGTTTTTGACTACCGTCCTTTCCATTTTTGAACATTACTGTTAGTTGTTTCCCATTTTACTTTTGTTGTATGCAAATTTGACATTTTTCACATTCAGCTTACCCAAGATGAATTCCTAAACAATATTTGTTTAGCTGAATTTCTTTTTATTTTAAGATCCAAACCTTCAGAACGCCTTGCTGAAAATAGGGATTAAAGATTTGTCTTCTTATGAGATATTTGGGCAGCGATCCGTCGCCCGACGTTATCTTCAAGCTCGTATGAGTTACCTGCATTTGATCAAATATTTAAGGCACTCCCCTTCACCCCACTTTTCCATGAAGACTCAGCAAAGGAAATCAAATATTGAAAGTCTATATTTTAATAAATAACTTGGGCATGCTGCACATCCTTGCAATCAAGAGAAAAGATGCTTCTGAGCTCACACGCAATCCTGCATGTACAACCGCAGCTCTTCATAGTAATGCCTTACAATTTTTCTCCAGTAATGGCCAGACTAGAATATTTTGAGTTCCGATTTGTGGCTCTGCATACATCGGTGATTCTCCGTGCCTTTTATAAATAGGGCTCCCACGAGAATTCTTCTTCTTCAATTGATGTACCCGGTACTAGAGTATTATGTATAGGCCATATATGTCATCACTGGGTTGCCACATTCACTGAGCACATGTGACTTGACCACTCATGGCAAAGAGGGACCAAATGATCACATCTAAGCATAGGCCCAGACTTACTACCTTTCATGTTCATTAAGAAAATATATAGTTTGACATACACATCCAAGTTTAGAATGCTCTGATTTCTGATGTGTTCTGTTATTCATTCATTGTTATTCTGTATACCATACATGTTTCATTCTTTGTAATCTTAGGAGACTGCGGCGTATCGTCAGAATTTGACAAATAAAGACTGCTGCAGTCACCGAGCATGATAATATTTCAAGTTTCTAATACAGTATATCCATCCAGTAATTTATTCAAATACTCTCACTGAGAACATGGTATTACGCAATATTAGATTACAATAGCCCCTAGATTTTAATTAGGCAAGAAATCATATTTGCTAACTTTAATGGGGGAAAGCCCCCATTTTCTTGAACAATCACCAATTAAAAACCAGCAAAAGCAAAGGAAGGAAAATAGAATGAACTTGTGTATGCTAACCTGCCGTAACATATAGCATAATAGTGCAATACAATGAGAATAATGAAGGTATTTTACTTTTCATATGCATATATGTACTGTATCCTCAAATGACCCGGTAGTACCAGTACTTGTTTTTTTTTCTTTACTTTCTTTCTTTTTTTTTCTTTTAAATGGACATAAGATTTTCTCACAGAACAGCGACGATGTGGAACTTTCGTTGTACAAGAGGGTAAATTCACTTTGAAAAAGAAAGAAGAGAATCTGGAAACAAAATCTCCTCTGAGGGTTAAATGGTAACCATTAACATTACCAGGGACAAACGTTCAAGCCTTGAGGTCATCTTCACTTTGTCAGTGCTCTTGCTTTATCAAAATCGTTGCTCTTCCATTCACATGTTTTTCTATTCTATCTGCTTCTGCAGATTTCCTTGCTGTGCTTTTGATGAGCTGGCCAATGCTATGCTCCAGTGGCTCACCTTCCTGGTACACATCTAGAATGTGAATGGTATGCAAAGGGCAGCACAAGTACAATTCTGTAAGGGGAGGACAGTTTCATTGCTGGCGCAAACAGCTCGGCTAGAGGACATATGTACACAATTATGACGTCTCAAATGTGCAATAGAGAGCTTTTGATCACGCGATCCGTCATGACTGAGATCAATAACAGCTATGTTGTGAATGTTCCTCCTTATTGCTTCGATGAGGGCTAAAAAATAAAAGCCAAAAATAAAACAATGCATTACCTCCAGCATGGCAGCTGTGGACGTGTCCAGAGATACTGTACAAAATATGACACATTTAATGACAAATTAAACAAAAATCATTCATCAGCGGGTGTACATATTATGACTAAACTACCAAAGTCCTAATTTAAACAATCTGTAAACTTTTGTTTAAGTAGAGCATCAATTGACTGCATATTTGCTTTGGAATGCTCACTAGTGTGTTTTAGGTTTCATCTGTCATCCTCTCCCATCCCCCTAAAAATCAGGAAGTGCTCACCTTTGATCATTACTATTTAAAAGCGGAATCAGCAAGTTGAGGAAAGGGGTTTTTTTTTTTGCGTGTCTGTCAAAAAAAAAAAATCAGAACATAAATTTTTAATTGTTCTTTCAGCAGACTGCTACCTTAGCAAATGAAGGAAAACAGCCTATCCTAACATTCAGTCTTGTTTAAGAAATGCTTTTAAAAAAATATATAAACCTTCTTCAGCATGTAGTTTAATAATCTACAGTGGCAAGGAGGTAAATCCCCACACTGACTGTGCACTAGATTAATGCCCTCCAAAACACACATACACATACACGCGCACACACACAGTTAGTGATTTATCCATTTTCACCGTCAGACCGAGGGAGAGGTGAACACCCGGCACTGAGTAATAAAATTTAAAGCTGACTTTTACCAGCTAGCTTTACTTTTATTCGAAGTGCTGAAGCAGCAACATAATGATATGAGATATGCCACAATTCATGCCCGCAGCATTATTTTAATCTGGTTCCTTTGAAACGGTTTGCATAGATCAAGTGCGCTTGGTTTCAGTATTCAAATACAGGTGTGTGGGCACATTTGGGCAAAATTGAGCAATAGGGTTACATTTTTTTATTGTCATATGACCCGTAATTTCAACTAAGATAATATACTGTATATGGTTTTGCCTAGTGACCGTTGGCAAAATTAATGTCCTGCTCCACTGTCAGATTGATACGGAAGAGGATTAGGGCCAGTGGGGGAAAAAAATTGGTTGGCAAGATTCTCACTTTTATCTCAGAATTCTGACTTTAAAGTGAGAATTCTGACTTTTCAGAATTCCCACTTTAAAGTGAGAATTTTGAGAATAAAGTCAGAATTCTCACTTTAAAGAACAATTCTGACTTTAATGTCAGAATTCTGAGAATAAAGTCAGAATCCTGAAATAAAAGTGAGAATCTTACCAACTTCATTTTTCCCCCCAATGGCCCTAATCCTCTTCTTTAGATTGAAATAGAATACAACACAAGCAGAAAGTATAGCATTAAAATCACATTTTAAAACGCCATGCACATTCATTTTATTCCACCCCGCTGAACCTATTTTCCAAATTATAATAATGTGTATGTAGGGGGAAATAGCTTGAGGTGCAATGCAGTTTCCTAGATCAAACACCATGTACTGTGGAGATAATGTGCAATAATGTAATGCTGCTGCCAGTTTCACCTTTGTGAAATTGTCTCAAAGTGTGGATAATAAAATCCCCCACAAAAAATGGGGATATGCAAATGAGGCGGACAATGGAACTATAAAGGTGAAAAAGTAACACTGTTGGAAGAACAACAACGGTAGTCATGGGAACAACCACAACAAGGATTTACTTTGCGCCTTTAGGGGCATTAATCCACCAGTATTGTTCCTTTAGCAATAATGTGATGAGTGATTCTGGTTAAGGTTAAACATTTTAAACCGAAAAGAAATACTTTAACGTAGTTACTGTAGTAAGTTGACGTTAAATCGTCCTCTTGTGCTGTGGGAGGCAGAGCGAGCTCCACTTACGTTAATTTCTGAACGCAGCCTATAATCAGCAGCTCAAGATTCAAATGTGCCTGATGTGCACCAGGCGCCAGTACTCAGTTTTATTTTTGAGTCACTCTGAATAATCCAACGGCACATTTGAACAACGAGATTCAGAGATTCCAAACAGTCAAAGTGAAGAAGTGCGTATTTATGAACTCACAATAAGTTCAACGTTCATGTTCTTTGTTTTAGTAAAACAAAATTCCCTGGAAAAAAGAAAGACATTTTTTGACTGGTCCGACTTAGAAGAAATAAAATAGCTAGGTAAAACTGTGATAGATGAAGTTATGGTCACAAATGAAAACCCTGCGTTAAGTGAAGTCACACTAACCGAACTGCAAAGTAGCGAGGGAACACTGTATATAGTATATATACAGTATATTATGTTTCACAATAATGCTTAACTATACTTTTGTATGTGCATGTGGCTGAACAAGCCAAGCGTGGAGAGTCTCTGTTGTTGTGATACAGTCAACGAATGGGGTGATGTGAGGTCATTGCCAACAGCCTCTAAAATTTCTACACTCATTTTTTTGTATTATTCTAATATAGCTACAGCAGCGAGCACAATCCACTTATTATTTGTCAATAAAAAATAATACAGTCCTGTCAATGTGCACCCTCAAAACATTGCTTCAGAACGGGGTCGCAGTTTTTCTGTTGCGGTGTATCAATGGGTGTCCAGTAGAGATGCAGACTGCAACTGATTCACAATTGTTCGGTTCGGTTGCGGTGGGCCTCAAACTGAATAAATAGTTCTGTTCTTGTGGTGTTATACAGATGTTTTTTTTCCACATTATACAGATCTGTTTACTGTGGGGAAATCACAGTCGGCCGGGACTCGAATTTGAAGCAGCAGTCAAACACACCAGCACACATCACCCAGAGGTGCACACATCTCCAAATAATCCAAATATCTGCGCTATGATGCAAATGAATGTAGTTTGAATCGCTCACGGCAAATTCAAGTCTGCGCATCTTTATTTGAACTGTTGTAACACGGAGGCATTTTCGAGGTGAAGATTTGAGTTCACTTTTTTTTTTTGCCGAGATTGTTGCGGTAAGTGTAGTCAATAACTGTGGCCTGCTGCAGTGTGATGAAAATTCTCGCATCCATTGATTTCTGGCCCGGTGTCTGCGGTTGTCACTATAATGTAGCAATGCATTATCTGATCAGGAGTCTGCGGGGTGTTTTATTTTGAAGACCTCGATTTTATGCCAGTCGCCCGCCTGATTGTGCTTGCGCAGATTGATGCGGCTTCCACCACAAATGGACTCCGCACCCTTTTGAAGTAGAGCATAACGAAGAACCGCCTCCGGGATGCTTTTGCAATACAATAATTGTCGCAGGTGGACAAGGTGTGAGTCTGTGTCACGCCACGTAAAAGAGATTTGAAATATGGCATCCCAGCTGTACATTAAAAAAAAAAAACAAAAAAAAAAACACAGCCATGGGTCAGAAGTGGGACTATGAGAACATCTGTGGCGTTTATCCTATTACATTTGACATGAGTGGCACACATCACTAATAGGATTGGCCCAACAACTACTACGAGAACTAATAGTGTAATCTGACACCACCAAAGGACACTTCAACACAGACATAACATAACATGGAACGGATGTTCGTTCAGTACTTGGACTGTTCGGTGTTATCCAGGAACCACTGGCCTGATATCATATCTGATTGTGGAGCGCTTGCACTCAGACCTCTGCGAGCGTAACCCACGGCGACACTTCGGCCCCGCTTCAGACAATGAATCGAAGCGTAAAGATGATTTGAAGAAGTCAAACGCTGACAGTAGCAGGATGACTGTGCTTGGCTGCTGTTTCCCATTCTGAAAAGTCGGCCGTATGCGCTCAATGCAGATGCCAAGCACCCTCGGGTGCTGTTGTGAATCAGGTTTTCTGTCGCAACGCATTCGTTACAACACAGACATGCTCCAGGGAGTCGATAGCTGAACCTCTGTGCGCAGTGTGCCTGTGTGTGTGTGTGTGTCTTTCTGCATGTTAGGCTGGGTGAGTGCATAAATGCCATAAAACTAGAAGCTATATGAAAAATTTATTTGGGCTTTTTAATAATGTTAGGAATGTTAACCCAGTTTCACAGTAAACTATCCAGATGATCATCCATCATCATCCACTATTTTTTTTTTCTTAAAATGGTGGCATTTAATGTCTTTTGTTACTTTTAGTGAATGACACAATCATGTTTTCATGTGTAAATTGTCCATCGCAATTACAGGTCATTCGCAAATACATTTTGATCTTAATGAATCAAGAACTATGGACAGTTATGGTTTCCGTCTTGTAACATTTTACCCAACCAAGTACGGGAATACGGCCGTGATGCTCTCAAATTCTCCTTCCATGCTCACCATCCTCTGACTGCGTCTTATTGTGAAGCACTCATGCGTTAAATTGCCTCTCAGGAAATGTTAAAGATGCAGAGAGAGATTTTGCAAGAGGAGTTAATATTCCACTAGAACCACCATGTTCAATTCATGTCTCCTTTCTTTCATTGCACACCTTGCTCACGTCCCTTTAAAGCACATTATTGATCCAAGTGGCCAGATTTAGAGGGGCATGTCAATGAAAAAGTGGCCATCCATACACTAGCCATATGTTCTTCAATCCCTCCCTCATCAAACCTTCAGTCATCCATTCATTCCTTCATTGATTCATCCATCTATCAGCCATCATCAACCATCTATTCTACTGCCAAATCGTCCATTCCTCCATTAGCCATCCATCCCTGCAGCAAGCCGGCAAGACACAATCCAAGCAGTCTTAAAACCTTCGCTCAAATAACCACTTTCATCTGCATTCCCTCAACAATTCTTCCATAAAACCATACTTCTCTTGTACCTCCATCATCACTCTATGTCTCATTCTTTCCTCCATCAACAACTTCCATCTTCCCTTCCATTGCCATTATTTCTACTTGCATCTTTCAATCAGCTCTCTTCCTCCAACAGCCACCCATTCCTCCATATATATCCCTCTATTTAGTCACGCCTCCATCGACATCTATCCTGGTGGTAGCCATTTCATTTGCCACTGGGTTAGAAAAAAAATCGATTTGTTGACCCCACGTGCATGTTTGTGAAACTAGATTTAAAAAAAAAAAGAAAAGAAAAAAAGAAAAATAATCTCGGACTCTATGATAGAAATAGGACAACGCATCCAATTAATATTGTGAGTGAGCACACGTTCACTCGCACTTTGCATGCTTGTAAGCAGTGTGCAAAGGAGCAGAAACCTTTATAACACCCCTTCAATAATATGAATTATCATAATCATGTTTTGAGTCAACTAAATTTTGTTTTCCTCCCTTCTTTGCTCCTTTCTTCCCAATTGGTGTTTTCGCAGAATTGAGTTAATTACAGATTGCAGAGTCGCACTCTCACTCACACGCACACACACGGATACTAGAGGTCCTCATGGAGCATCACAAATTTATAGGGGTGCTCGGAGAGGTTATGCCTCCCTGAAATTTTAATGTTCTGTATCTTTGCTGCTATAACCTATGGACATACATCATATACGGTCTAGCAGCAGAGGTGGGTGAAAGGTGCCATGTGATATGGAATATATACACGTTTCTGTGTGCGACACACACACACTTTTATTATATGCCTGTCTATAATATAATATAATATGATATAATATACACACATATACATATATATACACACATATACATATATATATATACATATATACATATATATATACACATATATATATATACATATATATATATATACACATATATATATATATATATATATATATATATATATATATATATATGGTTGATTAGTCCTTTATATGTAGTGTATTTGCCAATTATTTCAAGGTCCCAGACAACAGAAGTAAAGGGGACATTTTAGCGGTTGTTTGTCCAAATACCTTCATGCTGCACTAAGTAGTCAACAAGGTCGTATGCTGTGGCGAGCTGTCAGCTGGGGGTTCATAGCGTGATGAGCTCCAAGTGGAGCATGACAGGCCTGCCGGTGAACAGACCTCCTGGGGAGGTCATCTCTCTAGGCTCGGGGGAGCGAGGTAAAGGTTAGTCACGATGGAACATGCAGAAACCGATTTGGGCAAAATGATTTGAGGTTATATGATTCAAATGCAGAGTGTGAAATAAAGTTGGGATTTGAAGTTCATTTATGGAAAGGATGGATTTCTTTTGTATTGTTGCTTTGTTTTGAGAAATGAGCAAATAGTTACACATTCTATCTAACATGCACTGCCCACTTGGAGCAGTGAGATCAATTTCTGTAGAATGCAAGTACTACAGTTAGACAACAAAAGATGACGTTAAGGGCTCTCGTTTTGTAGACGTCAATTGCGGGAATGCTAGCTTATCCTGATTTACATTCAGGTGCAAGCCTCACTGCGCCATGCTGGGCATTTCAACGTAGAAAATGTGTGTCCTCTGACATGCGCCCGGCACATCCGACACGGGCACATATGCAATCGGGTGGAAGGCAGTCAACAAGTGCTCACTTCACATAGCTGTGGTCTCCCTGGTCAGCCTTACATCATCCACCCATCTGCTTGCAGTTCCTTATAAACGTACTTTTCGCACTTCGACCTCCTGGATGGATTCCAGCAGTTCAGTTTCTCTTTCTGCCATGTCAGGGACTGTGTGCCTCTCACGCGCAGATTTGAAAGGGAATGAGAAGGGCCGCTTCTGAGAAATCAAGTCAGCAGTGTTCACGCTCAAAACGGCACAAAACGCCTGTTTTAAACTGCTCATTACAAATAAGTAACCCTAAGTTGTTTATCAGATACAGATGTTAATAACTGGAAATAAAAGTTTCTTCTTCTCCAGAAGTTCCAATACTATTGGGTGAGGGCGTATTCTATGCCCATGATGTCAAAATCCTGCTGCTGACATCACCAGAACAAACCAATTGTTCTTTGAACCCACTAGTCCCTGTTTCTGTGCTCCAAATAACATTGCATTTCCAGTAAGTGAGGATACGACGTGGTAATGAATTAATATGAAATCGCATCTTTCCTTGTTAAAATAGTAATAAGAGAAAAGGTTGTATTTCCCCAGGGAAATATCCAGCTCCCACATCACACCTAATTGAGTGAGTCATTATTTGAGCCATCACATGAGAACTCAATTATAAGAAACATCAAGCGTAAAATGATTGTTTAGAGAATAACGGTGCATTCAAATTGAAAAAAAAACAAAAAACGATACTTTTTTTTTCCCTCTACAAAGTTGATTAAATGAAGCAGAGTGTTCGAGCAACAAAATGCCAAATATCATCACAGTCAAAGTCTGCATGACATTGCCATTATCTGTACCAATTTATACACTTCATAAATATTCCTTATACCATCATTGCCTGTTTGAAAACTGTGGTCTAACACCTAACATGGTCACCTAACTTGGTTAAAAATATGCATTATTTAATCAAGAACACGGGACAAAAATTAAGTTCACATTCCACGTCAATCAGTGTCTTTAGTGACGATGTACTTGTGATTGAGTAAACCTCCGGATAAGCTACCACACTAAGTGATTTACACTGAGTGACATCGCAACTAATCAGTGGCGCTCCTACAATCATTGACATGTAAGACGATTCGTGTCTGAAATACTGGACAGTCTCAGTACACTCACACCACACAGGAAAAAGGTGGGACTTAAACAGGATGGGGAAATCTCAACACATACATAAGTTCATAAGTTCAGTGTGTTCTCCTTTTTGTCAATTAATTAAACCATGCAGATTGAGGTAATAAATGATTTCTGTTTTCATTTTTTAGGCCTAAAAAAGTAAATCCGATTGATGAGAGTGCTAAATGTTGCCACGCAGGCAAAGTTAACGACTCATTTGCACATTGCTGACACAGCGCGAGGAGCAACTGGGGATTCAGTACCTTTGCTGAAGGATACGTTGGAAGTAAGGGTGAGAATCGCATAATGTATCATTTTCTACTCCGTGCATACACATGCAAATGCACAACGAAATGCATTTCTTGGTTCATGTTTTCTCCAAATATTGTGCAAAAATAAATCTGAGTGGCATCGGTGGCACGGGCGGGGGGGATGATTTCCAAAATAATGTGTTATTGTCCGCCTTGCCCGCTCGGGCAGCATGACTCAGTCACACGGGCACAAGAGGTGACTGGGACGGCGAGCAAGCACACACTGCAGGGAAGGAAGGCAATAAATTGGATGTTACAAAATAAAATTATTCATCCACACACAAACAAATACCATCTAAAATAAAATGAAACATTCAGCGCAAGCCCTGCAGTGCGCGACAATACAGTGCTTTGTGTTGTACATTCATATTCCACGGATGTATCGCTAAAGCTCAGAGAAGTGAAATCAACAACCCACAGCTCCATTCTCAATGCTTGTCACACTTGAATTATCAGAGTCCGCTCTGGAGGGAATTGAGTTCCATATTGCGTCGTATACTGTACACTAAACTGCGTACACAGCACACAACCACATTTGGTACTGCAAAGCTTGGATGTGGTTAGGTAGAGATAAAAGAAATTCACGTAATGGAATGCCAATGAACTGTGGCGCAGTATGCGGCGTTCTGCGACTAGTTTTAATTAGTGGCTGACACTCAGCAACTGGTTTGACTGAAATTCGAAATTTGAGTGCGTACTGTATGGTGTATATACGCATGTTGTAAATACTTAACTATAATAAGGTAAAAAAAAAAAAAAAAAAGTCCTTCTGCCATTGAAAGGATGCACAAAAGTTTGTATTCATGCAAAAAATTCAAAGAGAATTGCCAAAGACGAGCGATAATTTTGAAACCTGGTGACAAGATTGAAAAATGGCCCCTTTCCAACATGAATATGGATGAAGGGCTTTATCCACAGTCTCCCTTTGAATTCTCTGCCAGTGGAGAAATAGAACTACAGCTCTCAGTGCATTCTGCTTTTACCTTGATGTTAGTGCTGTCTGTCTTGTGGATTAAAAAAAAAAAAAAAACAATGCCAGAGTTAGCAATTATTGTTAAGTGTGCGAGGGTCAGTCGCCATCTGTAATTTGTTCACGATTGTCCAATTCCATTTTGTTTTCCAGCCTCAAAAGTTGCTAACTATGCAATGTGACTTATCAAAGTGCTTTATTGACAGTAAGAGGGCCTATATGTGAGAATAAGTGTGTGAGTTGATTTAATGTGACCGGATACACTTCTGATTCAAGTTAGGTTTGAACAAACTCTCCATTAAAAAACAGCAATGGAGCAAGAAAGCATTTGTAAATAAAATCCAAAATCATTGCGAGGCAATTGAAGCAACCTGACTTCGTGGTCTCAATTTCAAGGTTTGCTGTTTACCATTTTAATCACACGCTGATCCACTGGTGGCAAAGTGACTAATGATCAGATGATTGCTTCAGTCTCGCAGCTGAAATGAGTTGTGATGTGTGTTATTATGACAGACAGGTTTCTAGGGGGCTGATATGAAAAGCACCCTGGTGAATATTTGCGCAAGTCGCGCCTGTGATTTGTGTAATGGGAATTATGCTTGAGCTCGGTTATTTTACCGCTGATGAATGCGTTGTGTATCGATCTGCAGCTTTATTGGTCTCAAGGATCAATGTTAAGATTCTGGTGCGGTTGAAGGGTTTTACTGGTACAATTATGCCCTGGCTAATGGCCATTGTGTGCAGAGTTGTGACAAGAACAGCTGCTACTGGCTAAACATGCAGCGAGCTTTGAGTAAAGCTCCTGGGCACGTTAATGCTCATATAGGCATCGGGCTTGTTTGGAGGGTTTGACGTCGCTGCGCTCGAGTTAACCGCCCTGCATCCCAGATTTGAGATGTGTGATTTATGATGCATGTTTCTAGACTACACTGACTGCATTGGCACTGTCTCAAGATCACTGTGATTATTACCAGCGGCGGTGTGAGGCTGGGTGTGTAGTGGTGCCAGTAAGGTCACAAATTAGATGAAGCCAATTTTACTGGAAAGATGATGCAATAAAACACACACAAGCAGTCACGCAAGCGCACACACACACACGCAGCAGCAAGCAAGAGTCACGTTATTACTGCAGTCAGTGAGAGTATGGAACAAATGTGTCTAAAAACACATACAAAATTAATCATCTAGCAATGAATAAAACATCTGACAGAATCCTGAATGCTCATTCTACATTAAAAATGAAGAACATGCTTTCAACAGGTTTTAATAAGCCGGAAAGGTTGCAGGAAAAAATGTGATTTGTGTCATGTGTCACGCTGTCAGCTTTACGTAAGACATTGTACTAAGTGTTTCATAGCAGCTGAACTCCGCAGTTAACTCAGAGTGGAATTGTATTTCAATATTATTATTAGCAAGCATTATTAGCAATATCATTTGAGCTAATTCAAGTGGTTTTGTCGATGAACAGTAATTGAAGCTAGAATCGGACTCCGCCAAGACCAAGCTGTTAAAAAATATGAACATCAATTCTGGAATGGACTGCTGTTGCTCAAATCTGCATCCAACCATCCATTATCGATACCGCTAATCCTCACAAGGGTCAGGGGGCGTGTTGGAGCCTATCCCAGCTGTATTCGGGCAATAGGCGGGGGACACCCTGAATTGGTTGCCAGCCAATCGCAGGGCACACAGAGACAAACATCTGCATGAAAAGTCAAACAAACAAACTATCTTAGTGAAGCAGGATTTACTTTCAATCATTTCTTTGTAATCGTTAATATGCCAGTCCATCAAACTTTAGCTCCATGTGAAACCGGTCCGTGGCAGAAAAACAGTTAAAGGGGAAGTCAACCCAACCCAAACATGTTTTTTTTTTTCAAGAATATGTTCTATGCAAGTCCACTAGTTGAATGAAACAAGGCATTCTGATAAATAATGCATGTGTGGAATAAGAGTTAATCCACCCCGTTTTTAGCCATCTCAGGGGGCGGCCATTTTGTCACTCCTGTCGACTGAAAATGACATCACAACTGCTGCAGAAAACGACTGAGCTGTTTTCTGAAGCTGACCGGCGATTGGTCGTTACTTGAGCGCTGAGCAGTTGTGTCATTATTAGTTGTCAAAAGTGACAAAATGGCCGCCCCCTGAGATGGCTAAAAACGGGGAGGATTTTTCTGCTCAACTCATATTCCCCAACCTATATTAATCAAGCAATATTAATCACAATGCCATGTTTCAATTATTGGGCCTGCTGGGAACATATTATTGAAAAATAAAACGTGTTTGGGTTGATGTTTCCTTTCATGACTGCTGCCCTAAATCCTCACTGAGCTGAAGTTTCACATAATATGCTGAAGTCTCGCATCATGCTATACATGGCAGCAGTTTAACGTACTGATGCTAATGCTAACCCTACAAGAGGGGATTTGGGGTTTCCGTGGCAACAGCAAAGACAGAATGTCTCTGTATTACAAGCCTGTGTACTGTTGTAATGTCATATTTAAAATATAATAAAGGCTATTCTTCAGCAAAGGACCACTTTCTGACTCAAGGCCTCACATCTGACAGTTAAAATAGAATAATAAACATGGGCTTGCTGAGAACGTTTTACACGGATTAAGACAGCAGAATATCTGACAATCTCCACTTTAACAACTGAGCAGCACGATGGGCTCTTGCAAGGTGCGATGAACTAACATGAGGATTATGGCGGAAGGGACGTTTAAACGGTGAAGGAGGGTGGGGTGGCGGCATGAAAGGACATTCAAATGAGAGTTAATCGTTTTAAAGCCGCACCGGGTGACATGCTTTTAATGCCGGAGCAAGGATGACACATAATATTCAGAGTAATTGCCATGGAAAGCTTTTAAATCCTCACAACATGTGGCTGCCTTTTCAGTCCATTGTTCTGTTTGTTAGCAAGAGGAAAACATTACAGGAACATGTGGTTGGTATCTAAATAATATGGAGTTCAGATCCTCCACAATTATGCCATTCTTAATATTCAATCAAATTTTAAAAAAAAAAACACAATGAAACACAAATTCAAAAATAATTGACAAAAAATGTTTAAGTATATATTTTTTTTCATGAATCTTACTGGGTGGGTAGTCTGTCAATCTGGGGCCTGGCCCACCCATGGCTCCGCCCCTGCCCACTAGTCCAAACGCAGCATTCTGATTGATGTTGTGTTTGTGGAATATGAGTTAAGTCGTAAAATCCACTGCTTTTTCTCCATCTCAGGTGGGGGGGGGGCATTTTGTCACTTGAAGTTAGTTTGGGTTTAACCCATTAAGGACTAAAGCGCCTGTCTCAACAGCTCCCCAAAACCTAAGGTCGGCTTTGGAATTACCCTTGAAAACCCAGATTCCAGTTTTCCCAGAAATTCAACACTTACAAAACGATTAATATCTCAGCCCCTGTAGCAGACAGAAACAAGAGCTTGGACATGTGGCTTTCACTGGTCGTGCGCGTCGTCTATATAGCACTGCCGTTATTTATCCGAGCTCCGGGCGATCGACGGCGTCCGCCATTAGCCTACCCATGGCTCGAAAAAATTCCACGACATCTTCCGCGGTCTCGCGACACCGTCACGTGTATTTTCTGATGCAGTAAATTGGCTAAGAGACGGAGAATTGGATTAAAAAAAAAGACAGTGACGTGTCCGCTGTCCTGGCTTTAAAGGTAGAAAGACGCTACAGCGCTCCCAGCTCTAGTGGTAGAAACGCGGATATGCGCTACCGCCCTTAATGGGTTAAAATACGCAAAATTTTTGTGTCTCCAGTCCTGGATTTTTTGTCTCACAATTCTGATATAATTTACGCACTAAAAACTTAAAAAACACAGAAATGTCCAGAGTGTACTATTTGAATGTGAGTGACACAAAAAGACACGCCGGCATGGAATGGCTCACAGATATAGCAGTCAGGATTAACTGCTAGTTTAAATGAAGAAGGGACAGCGAAGGGTTAATCCGGCCCACTAATCCTCAAGCGATAAAGATCTTAACGTGGATGCTGCACTGTTATGGATATTTAGAAATATGGGTTATGTCTGCAGTGCTTTGGCTTACGTAACTCTCAACAGGGAGTTTGAGACAATGAAAAGGGGGCCGGGGGGCGGTCAGAAATATGGTGGGGAGGTGAATGACGGATGAAACGAGCGTGAGGAGAGATGGTGTGAAAAAGAAAGGAGGAAAAAGCTGATTACAGGTCAAAGTTTCA
This sequence comes from Filicampus tigris, assembly GCF_054856515.1. NCBI lineage: Eukaryota > Metazoa > Chordata > Actinopteri > Syngnathiformes > Syngnathidae > Filicampus > Filicampus tigris. Next base: position 9,325,618 of record NC_141232.1, read on the forward strand.
TCTGAAGGGTTGCATACAAACTGATGGGATAACATTTTGATCACCGACGCGCACAGCTCGCCGTAATTGGATGGTAATGTAGGGAACCTGCTGTCATGATGATGCATTCATCTTTAATCACTCCTACTCTGTCAGGTTGCGAAAGTGGGGCATGCAGACCGCATCATCCTTCCAGCCCTGGCAGGCCTTAAAGAAACAGCACTTTCATATGACAATGATGAGTATATTGGGTGGGTGTGTTATAAATGATCCTAGCTACTCATTCAGCCAATTACACTCTTGCCTTTATACACTAATTATCGTATCGGTCAAGACATGCAATAGTTCAGACTCTTCAAATTCAAACATATCTCGGAAATAACATGTATTTTTCTGTCTGCTATTAAGTGGATGCAAAATGGCTGCCACATCAAGTCACAGATCCCTCTGGTGTACTGTAACAACATAATCAGGCACCTTCCACTTCTATTAATGGTAAAGACATCTTGAGTGACCAGGATGGACTATTTGAATATTGTACTTTGCTAAATGGGAACTCTGAAAAGACTTTATAAATTTCCAGTCTGATTGTGCACCAGCCTCCCGGCATTGATAATGAATCATTTTAATGCATTGCAGCTTGACATTATATGCCCCATGAAAACACAAGAGATCCCTCAAGTGCTTTATACAGCCTCATTAATATGCAACAACGGCCCGTCGTACCCGTACACCCTATACGCCATTATTTGTTGGACTAAGTCCGAGCAGCACATAAAAGGTCACAAAGCAAGATCCCCGGCTGTAACTGCCTCATACGTCCTCTTGTTCTGTCAACCTACTCATTAAAATTGTACACTGAGCAAAGCGTTTTCTAGCATTAAACTTAAACAACCGACTCTCGACGGAACTCTCGGACCTGTCGCTTTAATGACTCATCATATTTAGTCCTTGAATACCCAAATGTGCTGGAGAAACTGTGTCGAGAACATGGAAAGGTTTTTACCGAGAGCCAAAATAGCCAGCCGAGTGTGTATACGCAAGTGTGTGTTGGTGAAGTAAATCCACCAATCTGTCACTTTACAAGTAGTTGAAGCCCTTGGAGCATGAATAATTGAATCGCATAGCATCAGGAAGTCTGCTCTCACAAGAATTTTGGAGGACTTTGTTTGAAAGGGACATTTTTCTATGAAACTCTTAGTATGCCGGAACGCTGCATTCTTTCAATCAATGCAAAAATACTGTTCAGTTTCAAGTATTAAACAATCGGTTTGGTAAATTTGATTTGGTCAGATATTGGAACATATCAACCCACTGAAAATAATTGTTTTAATCTATTCCAAGGGCAAACTAAATACATCAAAAACATGTAAGGCATATACATAATTCAAGCAATGTAACATTTTGACACTCTCATATAAGTCAAACAATAAGTTAACCGCCAAACAATAAATTGTGTACTTACCCTCTGATGGTGCGTAGAAAAGTGAAATGCAGAAGAGAGCTGTTGAAGGAGAGTCGTCATGTGTCATAACTGTCACACAACTGTTAAAAGAAGTTAAGCACGATATGCATCCAATGTAACAACAAATACTCACCTATAACGTGGTGACAAACCTGCAGAGGAAGACTACCGTTAGTGCCACAGGTGATTCTATCCACAAAAAGACGATAAATGCAGCTCGTTTTTGTTTGTATTCTGCACTTCTATTATGAATGATGTCGCTCATATTGTGCTGAGCAGCAATGACAAAGACATACAGCTTTTGTCACTACGCCACGGCAACGTTGCAATAAATTCAATTGCCTGGTTTTATAGTCATCACATTTACAGTATCCTCTTCTTTCACCCTTGGTTTCTTTGCATCCACCTTACTATCAAACCCTTTTTTCTTCACCTGAGCCACGGCGTGCTCTGCATTGGCAGCCTCTGATAGAGTGCCGGATATTAGTAAATGAGGCCCAATGAGAAGCAGCTCATAAAATCTCAGTATTAGCAAAGTTTAGTCATTAATAATAGGCCAAAACTCCAAAGATTGATTTTAATTACAAATTTATTGCAAATATAGAAATAGATCTTTTGTACAGAAATTGCAAAGGGAACATGTCAATACCAGCAACAAATTATGTCAAAGCAAAAAGCAAATTTTTTTTTCCCCATGTACCACCATCTAAACTTTTTTGTCTTTGTGTGTGAACCTCGTAAATAAAACAATTATAATACAGTTAAGTAACAAATATATTTTAAAAAAAGATGCAGTGATAGCCTCTCATGGCTAATAATTTTGAGAAATGATTAGTTCAAGAGCGCTGTTCAATACGGCTCTACAAATCAGGTGGGCCACTTGACGGATCACATATAAATAAGAATAAGAATAAGAATCTGCAAATAAACAAATCTGCCGGTGCCAAACTGCAAGTATGCAGGCATCGGCCGTAGTTTTAAGTATATTCCTTCATGAGTTGAGGATGGTCTTTGTAATCAACCGATTTTCAATTCATAATACTACTTCTACCATTCTAGCCACGGAATTATACAATGGGATTGTGAGTTTACCATAAAATGTCCATCCCCTGCAATCTGGGAGCATAACAAACAGAATTAATCAGAACAGTTGGGTACATGACGTCTGCTCTCAGTCCAGAGGGACCTTTTAATAAGTTGCACTGCTCTGGAGGCTAAAGAAATGTAATTTCCAACTTACAAAATGGGCCCCCAGCACTTGCCTAGCTCATGTGATTAGAGTGCAATCTCATCCAATTAAAACATGACTCCATAAATTGGATGCCAGATGCAAAATGGCCACATTGACAAGTTGAGTAGCCGTGCGTGGCAGATCCCTATCTCAAACAAGGGGAGGGAGTAAAGGCCAATTGTATTGTGTAAAACGGGCAGTGGCATTTGAATGAGCCGCCGATTCATAAATACATCAAGCCAAGGCGATGGAATTTGTCATAAAATGCTACGTGATTATATTGAAAAAGGCAGACCGTTGCCGTTGTTTAGTTGATATATTGTGCATAAACAAATATACACAATTTATTGTTCACAACAAAAATGATTGCTATTTTCTGCAAGAGTTTCAAAGGCGAGATTGTGGACAGAAAAGCAATGCTTCACTAATGCGATGACATTACTGGAAGAGCAAAGCACTTACTCAGCATCCAGTCCGATTTGTCTGATGTCATTCCTTTATTTCCCACAGCCACAGGGCAGGGTGGGGCGGTTGTTTATGTCGTTTACCTTTTTTTTCTCTTCCCCCAAAGCATTTTATTTTCCTTCACACCATATTCATGTTTGATAATCAGGTGGAACGCCACTTCAAATTAAGTCTTGATTTCCCTTTTTGTCCCTGCTTTACTGGTATTTTCTCTTACGTCAGCGGCTTTTCTGTTTTCAAATGACAACATATAGCACCGTACGTCCAGGAATTTAAAAATAAAGCTTTAAATAAGGCTTGTAAAAATACTTTTGCAACAATAGCAACAATCTTGTCTCCATTGTCATAAAGCAGCAGGGGTCACCAACATGGTGCCTGCCGGCACCAGGTAGCCCCACAGGACCACATGAGTAGCCTGCAGGCCTGCTCTAAAAATAGCACCCGTGAGATGTCTATTTTTGTGTGCCACTATTCTAAAAGAGAAAGAAAGAAAGAAAGAAAGAAAGAAAGAAAGAAAGAAAGAAAAAAAAAACTGACCAGTGAGCTGCATCTACCTTTTTTTGTTATTCTATTCTAAATCATACTTTGATTGGGGTAAATGACAAAATCTAATTATTGACTATCACATTTTTTGCTCAAATTTGTTCAAGTTTCACAATCAGGAGTCACCCGACTTTAAATGAACTCCCCAAATGTTGTGTCTTTTTTTTCCATACACAAAATATTGCACATCTCTTGCTTTATTAGCCTGTGAGTTTGTTTCAATGTGAATTAAAGGCAATATTTTGGACTGGGTCAAATAATAATAAATAGAATAAATAAGCAAATATCAAAAGTGATTTCCATCAAGTGGCCATTCAACGTAAGAGTAGCTGATAAGGAATGGATAGTGGTGTTGTAGCCTTTCAGAGAGAGGGTGCACGCGGAAGCAGCTGATGTGCTGCAAATGGTCCAGGATTACATTATGACCCTCAGAACATTCCATGTTTGAAACAGAAAATTCTTCAATGAATTAATTGGAACCAGATAATTTATCTTGAAAAACATGACTTTGGAAGCAATCCATGTTAAATAAGATATGGGTGCAACACTTGAAGCCAAAGAACAAGTTTTGCAAATTTAAAGAATTTACAATTATGACTTTGCAATGTCAAGGGATAATTTCTTAACATCCACCAGGTTCCTACATTTTTGTGCAAGAAAACAAAAACAAAGTAGCAATGTAAATAACAATTACAGAGAATAAAAAAAAGCTAAAAAAAAATGCTTATACACAGCCCCTTGTTTTTGTTTCATTGTACGTCCACTCATTGTACACAACAATATATATTTTTTGTCTCCCAAAAATACAGAGTATCATGCAAATATACAACTTTCTTTTATGTAACATACTATTATAAGCTTTCTCTGCTCTTACCAGGAATCTGTTAAAACACGCATCACTGCATGTATGTCCCAGAACCCTCACAAAAAAAATCTAACAAAATTGCAGATCAGAAATACATTTAAAAATGATTTTAAAAATAAACACATCGACATACCAATAGCTCAGGCTGAGTATAAAACATCCATAGAAGCATTTTTACATATTTTTGTGTGTGTACAAAATTAACAGATTTCACAGATTCTTTAAGTCCTTGTGTCCTTCTTTGGAAACCAAACCCTAAATACAAATACTGTACATGGATATTATTACGAAAGAGTAAACCAATCTATTTTTAAATAGCGAAAAAAAAACATCTGGCATGGGCAGTCTTATGGTAATTCTTCATTAGATTGGGCTTGCATGGAATTGAAGTGCTCTTCTGCTCAGAAAACTACCATTGTAAGTAGAACAGCAGAGATACATTTGAGGCGTTGATAATGTCTGACATTCACATCCTGTAAATCACTTTCCATACGGCACATAGAGTACTAATGAGGCCTGTTCAATTCTACCATTTGTTTTCTTATCCACCATGAAATGCTCGGCAAATTGGGAGGAAGCGTGGGAAGTGTTTTCACTGTCAAGTGTGAAGAATGGCCAAGAAATCAGTAAAGCCATTTGTCTGGATTTAAAAGTAAAACTTCAGAGCGATGTACAAAAAAATGACACGCACTTGACTGAAATGCATTAAACTATCCACCCTTAATAGATAGTTCAATAAAAAGTCAACAATGGGATGGAAGATGAAATCATTTCCTGTCAGGCCTAATTAATATCTGCCTCCAAGTAAAAGCACAGTTAAGCCTTTTTTAAAGCTGGGCTGCTTTTTATTCATTTAAGCAGCATTAGGCAGCCAGACCTGGCTTATATGTGCACTCTAACTTCAATGCGTATAGTTGCTTCTCAAAATATAACGGGGTCAGTGTCAGGTCATGCCTAAATCCCACATTATATTAGCCATTTGTGTGCCTGCATTGTGCCAAAGACCTCCTCTCATTGTTCGCTTCTTTCTGAGGACCTTTCTCGATAGAATTGCCTTTCAATAAAAACGACTGCGGTTCGTTTAGTAAGTGTGACTCATTCTGACTCACTTGCCACTGTTGAGGAGCAGCGATGTCATGGGAAGGCAAAAAAAAATACTAAAAAAGATAAAAATAAAAATAAAATAAACTCCACTTCACAAAAATAGTTTTGGATTTGTGTTAATCTTCTCAGAATTGATCATCTTAGGCGATTCAATAAAATGCACAGCTTGGTCATAATAAACAAAAAATAAATATAATCAAACTCTATCCAAGTCTGTTTGTATTCTTACTTTGCCCGTTGATTGCTTTTGACTGACAAGCCCAGTTGTTGAAAGATATAATTTAATACTGCATTTAAAAGTAATCTTACATCAATGGTTCATATTCATTAATTGCACTGTCTTTAAATACAATACATCAAAAACTAATTAGCCATAGAAAATAATAATTTTGAGCTAATCAACACATTTTTGCAAGTCAAGATATTTGACGTTCTCAGATACAGCCTATATCAAATAGTATCGATTCTGTAAGTATAGCATATTAACTGTACTGCACAATTCATTTCCATGATTTATGCCAGGATTTCCATGATGAAAAGCAATATCGCTGACAGTGTCAGAAGCCTCGTTTGAGCAGAAGCACTGGTTCTGACGCATAAGAATCACAGGCTTTCAATATCATTAAAAATGAAAAGTTGTGTCGCACTGTGGAAATCATTGAGCAGAAGAACACTTTAACAGATCTGTTCTCATATGCATTCCATCAAAATAAGAATCTCACTCTCTCATCTCAATTTGATTAAAACAGAAAAGTCATTAATGTAACATCAGCAAGATGTAATGTGTTTGATGGCAATTCAAATTAAGATCAATCCTGATATCTCTACTCCACTGTCAGTCCACTCATTTAAAGTTGTTTTGTCGGTCAAACACGCCTCTCAAATGAAACATTGGCTTTGAATCACAGTAACTTGGCAACTTTTTTCACATTGTACATCTGAGTGTGAACATTTTCCATGATATGCTAAAAGCAGGTGTGGATGTTTCAGCGACAGATGCGAAGAAAGCAACATGCTGTTCGGAGAAATTTGCTCAAATATCATACAGAAGTTTCACAAAATACTAGAACCCAACGACAGAGCTTAATTCTGCTCAGAACAACATTGGTGACGGGAATTAAAAACATTCAAGAGATTCTAGTCTATTAAAAAAAAAAAAAAAACTGGTCGTCAAGTTTTACCAAATCAAGAACCAAATGGAGATACTGTACACAGAAAAGCAAAAACGATTGCATTTTTGCTTTACACTAACGTGCTCACAGTCAAAGCTATCCCGAGCGTACTCCCTAACAACGCTTACATACAATCAACACGTGGTAGCAGGGATGTGATGAGTGGTGTGACATGAATGTCACACATTGATCATTTGTCTATAAAGACCTGAATTTAGAAATGCCTCGCTAACATAATTCGGTATAGCCCTAAATACAAATGCGAGGCAAAGATCACTTGAGTTTTCACATTTGAGGGTATTAAAAAAAAAAAAAAAGAATAGCCAAAATATGGAGGTGTTTCACAGCAGATTAGGTAGGCAGATTGGAGATCCTAATCACATTGTTGCAATGGAAAAGGCCAAGTGAAGAAAAATAAACGCGATCATGGTTGAAGTAGCAAGAGGCACTGGGCTACTTTAGAGTAATTATGAGTCATAATGTATGTCTGGAAAATAACGCATAATAGTACTGCTGTTGTTTGTGCATTCACCCATGTCTGTCCTTATGTGGAAGGAATTATACATAGCCAGATTTGTATTGAATATGATATTAACAAGTATTCATAAAAATCAGTTTGGGCATATACGACAAAATCTGACAAGGCATGCCAACACCCACTTACACTGACCACTGTACACTACACACACGCATACACGCACGCGCTCACACACACACACTGACACTCAGGCCGTAAGGTGCAAGCGAACATGCCTGTCTAAATAAATCAAAAGCCTTGGTTTGGTTAAAAAAGATTTTAACCAAAGATTTGGTTAAAATAAATAACCACAACTGAAAAGAAATGTCGGCAGTAAATTGAAATGAAGTCGTATCACTTTTGTTATTCATTCAATTTAAATAGCAAAGCATTTGGAATGTGTTTTGAACTTTGGAAAGTGTTTCCTGTTACATGGAATTTTCTTTAATTGGACTTTCTTAGCAATTACTTCCCCATATCATACGGGCTTCCTTCACATTCATTCTCAGTAAAACCTAATGTAGGATCTTTTTGTGCCATTTATTGGGGCATAAAATTTCATTGATCAGAAAACAGTGGTGAACCACCATGTTTCTGGCAATGACTTAATCTTTTGTGACGTTTGATGCAGGTTCCACTTTACATTGGCATTTATTGGACTTTTTCTTGGAAGGGCGCTGCTGTTGTAATTTAAATATATCTGCCCCATCTGTTATCTCATGGTGGTCCAGGCAAGCCATCATTTGATCCCATCAAATGTGATCACCTCCAACAGAGCCACCGTCCATCAAACCAACATGATATCATATTTACCTCTGGTGGGTTTCCAAAGACTAAAAACATGGCACTGAGTAAGTACTATCTAAAAGATCAGAAATGTGGCCACACAAATATGCACAGCTAGCTTTTGTTCCCTGTGGAGATAAACAAAATCTGCCATTTCTATAGGATAATCCAAAAACAGTGCTACAATGAAGTGTAAAATAAAAAAACGTAGTGAGTTATCATCCCAGGTATCCCAGGCACAGTTGCACAGTCCGTGCTTGTCGCACAATACTCTATACACTTGAGCATGCCCCACCCCCCCTCCCCGCCCCCCAAAAAAAGGCCAAACTGTGTCCAAGATATTTCTTCCCTTTAAGAAGTTTCTCCAGCCCAGAAAGGGCACTAATGAACCAGATGTAAACAAACTCTTTTCCTCACAATGCTTAATACTGGTCCCAGAGTCAAAGCTTCTGTTGTGCTGACACACCCTTCCAGTAATCCAGGATGTCATGGAGGTCCTCGCCTTTAGCGAATTGCACCTTTTTTCGAAGGGCGTTGCCGGCCGTTACATAACAGGCCTCATCACGCTGACCTTTACGGTAGGGACGAAAGCGCTCCCAGATCCTCAGTGTGCTCTCTGAGGAGTACTCTGGACTGGAGGAGTAGCCAGAGTAACTGGAATGGTGGCGAGCTGGTGAAAGCTGGGAGTAGGACGCCGCATCCTTACGGGAGCGTGACAGTGGCTTTAGGAAGGAAACCCTCTGGGCTGGGGAACCCTGATGGGAGCCATCATAGTAAAGAGCTGGGACGGAGTGGCGGTGCTCTGAGCAGTGGTAGTCTTGCTGCACCTCCAACTGCTGCTGTTGTTGTTGCTGTTGATGGTAATGGTGTGGATTTTGGCTTTCTTGATGTTGGCCACCAACACCACCACTGTCGCAACCACCGCCACCCCCTCCGGTGCAGCTCATACTCCCCACTAACGGCAGTCTTTCCAGGGGTTCCCCACAGCCCAGAGGACTGGCGCGGTCTTGGTACTGTTGTTGTTGATTGCAGCCATCTGGACTCCTTGGCTCTGGAACATCCAGGCTATAGACACGAGGACCTCCTCGTTCCCTTTCCCGTCCCACAGATCCACAAGAGGCGGTGCTGCTCTGTTTCTTGACAGCATTTACAATCACCACAGCTGCATCTGCACTCATTTGCCGCTGAATGGGGCGGACGGCATTGGCTGGTGGAGGAGGCCTGTAGGGAGGGGTAACAACGAATCCACCACCGCTGATCCCTGGGCGCTCAGAAAGTGGGGTATTCAAAGCAGGGAGAGGGAGCGGGGGCGGAGGTGGAATTTTGTTAACTTGGCATGATTCAGTCATCCCTTGAGAAAGTGTTATTAAACCACGGGTAAGAGCGGAGGTGCTGTTTGGGGGTGGGGAGGTAGGGTTGGAGGACGGTGTAGGATTTGGAGAGGAGCCCGAAGCTGCAACAGCTGCTGCATCCAGCTTCAGTGCATCAATGCAGTTGTTGATAATCTGGTTGACTTTGTCTACCTCCATGGCGATTGTCGAGATCTCCGACGCAGAGCCATGTCCATCGTCATCTGAGTCGTCCCCAACATCAGTGCCATCATCGTCCCTTAATTCTTCCCCCCTCATACCTCCGTGCCCACCATCTCCTCCGTGCCTCTCGATCCCTGCCCCTCCACTTCTGATATCCATGTAGTTTCCTTTACCAGTCATGGCCTCTGAGAAGGCAGTGGCCATTTTTTCTACTTGGGGAATAGAGGAAAGTCTTGAGGAACTAGTGTTAGCCGAGTGAAGCATTCCAGAGCTAGAGGATGTAGACATGGGAATTTTGCCCCCATGGTGGTGGTGATATTGGTGGTGTTCTCTGGAGTGTTCCTGAAGCTTGTGGACTGCCGCTGGATCATTTGCAACTGCTGCCGCCACCTCGGGTCCGTAACGCATTTCCAGTATTGTTTTCTTTACACAGATGGACTTCTTTTTCTCATCGTGCCTGCGTTTCTTACGTAAACAGTAATAGACAAAGCCCAAAACAATGAGCATGCCAAATAGACAGCCCACGATAGTCATTATGTAGTGTGTCGTGGTTGATGGTGTGGGGAGGGTGTTGTTTGGATTTTGAGAACGCGTGGAAAATTGGAGACAGGTGTGGTTGTATCGTTGGGAGTTACGGATGGATGCCACACAGAAGGTGTAATTGGTGTGTGGTTTGAGCTTGTTCAGGGTGATCATCTCTTTCTTGTTCTTTAGAGTCATAACATCAGATACGTAAGTGTGGTTGTATTGTGTCAGTATATACATTTTGCTGAAGGGCCTCGGAATCTGCACGAGGAGAGAGGCAGAGGACAAGGACACCTGATGGAGCTTGATGCTGGGAATGAAACTGTTTTCTGTGGATGTGGAGGTGTTGGGCATGTGGTAAGGTCCCACACCACCAAACATCTCCGGACCAATTCCAGACGGACCATCCAGGTCTGGTGGGAGGGACGTCATTCCAGGTATCATCACTCCATCCCTGCAGTGAGAGTGCAAGATGTTTTTGGCATTGCGACCAGCGTGACCGGCAGCGATGGGGCTCAGCAGGGGGAAGCCAAACATCTCCCGCGGTGTCTCACACTGGAGACGATCGTAGGTGTGTGTGACGTTGTTGAAGGATTCCAGCCAGGTGAGGAAGCTGTAAAGATCGCAGCCACAATGGAACGGATTTGCGGCCAGTTCACAAACCATTAGGCGATTGAGAACAGTGAACGTCGACGGATCAATACGGGCAAGTTTGTTGGATGACAGATCAATGCTGCTAAGGCTTGGGCACTCCCAGAATGCATTGCTTGCAATAACCTCAATGAGGTTGTGCTGGAGGAAAAGACATTGCATGCGGCCAAGCCCTCTCATCATACCCTCTGTTAGGTTGGTCAGCTTGTTGTAGCCCAGTTGAAGAACCTAAAAAACACACAATCATACATAAATAACAAACTATAGCCTAATACATGACCGCATAGAATAGGTTGTTTTTCATTGTGTCTGATCACCTGTAGGTTGGCTTGTCCCGAAAAGGCTCCGTCTTCGATGTAGCTGATTTCATTCTTGGTGAGGTTGAGGTCTGTGAGGTTGGTAAAGCGGTACATGGAGTTTAAGTGCACCGCTTTCAGCTTGTTCTCATTGAGTCTCAAGTCATGAACGGTGTTGTTGATGTGCTGTGGAATAGTCTCATACGGTGGCTGGTTCTGACTACAGATCGCCAGCCACACATAACCTTTGTCCCCTTCAATGAGCCAGCAGTCCCCATTGACCACGCTGGGAAAGCGGGTGGCAATTAGGAGGGAGGAGAGAATAACAATGAAACCCGAGGCGGTGGAAAGACTCTGCATGATGGAAATGAAAGAGGGGATGTTATTGTAATCAAGAGAAATGCAGGGGCAAGCACAAAGGAGGGCGTGTTTGTTGGAGAAAAGAAAGTAGCAAAGGTGTCTGGGAAGGACTGTGGCGGAGGAGGAGGGTCTTTGTAGGGTATAGCAGAAGGGATTTCTAACGCCAGTCACAGCTTTAGGGCTATCATGGTTGATTAGCAGGTCACCCGGGTTATGTCATATCTTGTTAGGCTGCAGTGAGGGGAGTCACAGCTTGTCTTCATGCTCTCTCAGGACCTCAGCTCTGTGGGGACAATATGACAAAAAGCACATACATTATATAGAGGATATATATATTTGATGACTTAATTTTAAAAGGATGTTCATAAAAAATGTATTGACTATGTAAAGGAGGTTACGTCTGTCTCACTTTATTTTTGAGCTACTGGCTATTACATTGAAATGAACTGAATGAACTACAGTATGTGATTCATCGCAGTTAGTCAGATAATTACTGGAACTGTGTGATGACATTTACATTGTGCTAAAAGTTGAGTTGATGTTGCTAATGACAAAATTGAACTTAAACAATGGATGGATTTACATACGTATAAGAAGCTAGAGTATAATCTCAAACCACATTTTATCTGGATTTGTCAACCTGTTTAATATGTTTAAATGCCTGTACCCATTTGATATGACATCGTATCAGGTTGCAAGTTGTTGTTTTGTTTGGTGTTTACACAGGGTCCTTTTACATTCATCCATAGTCTATTATTGTACAGCGGTGGGGTACTCCTGGACTGTCTGCCAGTCAATCGTAGATCACATAAAGATAAATGTATAGACCTATTTGATTATTCCTTCAATTTACCTAACTTGCATGTTTTGGGAACGTGATAGCTTAGGTACTCAGAAAACCCCCCACAAATTCACAGGGAGAGAATGCAAACCCACAGAGAAATGTTACTTTGATGCAGAAGGAAAACAGGATCAAAAGGATATGACACACCTTTTAGCTATTAATAAGATTCAAGACAGTAGAAATTCAGTCATTGATTTTGCAGGTGACAACATTGATTTTGCAGATGACAAATACTTAAGCCTTGAAGTTGTTCTTCAGTATTTCCTACACTGTGGTAAGGACATTTATACAGACAAATGCAATAAACCTGCTCTGATCCAATTACAGCAAATAGTATAGATATGCGTGTTTTCCAGTTGCTACAGGACGTTTTCATCATTATGCTTGTTTATGACAACCTTTTACTGCATCCATACTGGCTCACCCCCTCCCCTTCCTGTTTACATCGAATGCAATGAGGTCATTTCAGCTTTGTTTGGCATCTACACATTCTTCTGCCAATTGCACCTCAGGCCACAGAGCAAAGGACTCTGTGGCGATAACCGTTCCAAAAATGAGAGCACATAGTCTCCCCTCAGACATTCTTTGTTTCCTGGCAAAAGACGAGCTCTCTCTATCCCATCTGCATTTCATTTGAATAGCAGTCAAGTGTTTACATAAGTAGAGGATTAGCAGCCTGTTGCATCATGATATAAATTGCCCACTTGCTGGTTGAGCGGCCGGGGGAAGCGTACTTCGTATGACATATATTATACAGTCATGGCACTCCCTCGCCTATATGTTTCCTCAAATAAAGCTTTTGAATGCGGAATGCTTCATCTAACATACTTTCATGTTCCATCACTTTCATCCCACATTCTTATTTTCCTGGCCTGTTAATTTCCTTTATCATCACATCAAATGCCCCCTCTGCCTTTTACTCGGTGGAACAGACCACTTCTTTTTTTTCTTTTTTTTTTCTTTGCGCTCCAAACAGAGAATTGAGCTCCTTCATGTCTATTCCAGTCCACACTCCCTTGAGGTGCCCATCTTCCTCTGTAATCACTAACTACTGCAGGAAATTGTAGTAACAAATAATGCGAAGTTGGCGATTCCATTAAAATTTTAAGCCACCTACTGCATTGTAGCAATGGCAATAAAAAAAATATACAGTCAAACTTCAATAGGTCATGTGAGAAAAACACATTTCTTATTTAAATTCCCCAATTCCCTTTATAATCTGGGCATTTATTAGTCTACACTATAGCTAGGGATGGACATTGTTATGAATTATTTGATAGTAGAGAATTGGTGTATTGCGTGGAATTGTGTATTCACCACATCCTGGACTGCTTGGCTTGTAACCAGCAGAGGCACTGGGAATGTAATCGCCTTCAATCTGGCAAAATGCCCCTGGGTAGCATTATTCTGCTCAATACAGCTCTAGTATGGAAATGGAAATTCAGAACACTCCCAATGTCCTTTCAAAACTGGAAGATAACACTGAATCAATTCATTAATATGTGTTCCCTTTTGTCAATCAAGCACATTTGATTGAATTCCCATTCCTGACTTGAGCACCATCCTTTGTGCAGAGCACGTTTATATTTGGACACAGACCACCATTTTAATGGTGTGAGGTTTATTTAAGGCGTGATCTAATTTGCTGCCCCACATAAAGTCAGAAGGTTCACATTGGGGAGGCGGGAAGTACCGTGTGGTTTTGGGACGTGATTGCATAATTAGAAATATGGGGCATTGACAACACTTGGGAAATAACACTCACATCATTGATCCATTTCTAGCAAGTGTCAAAGTATCACGGGACACAAATTCAACATGTTTTCCTTCAGAAGCTGTAAAAGTAGTCCAAAAATGTAAAGTTTTTTGCAGATATAAACACCCTGCACAAGTGGATTTTGTTTCTTTCAACAGTCATCGCATCTAAGTAGCCAAAGTGGTTAAAATCTTAGATGACATGAACAGATGGTACGGTAGGATAGCTCATTGGCACAATTCCATACTTTTTCCAACAATTTTTTTTTTAAGTAAAAGCCTTTATAGGCCCATTGACAACAGTCAGTGCTCAGTGTTCAACTAACGACTACTTGCACTTGTAGCTGTCGGCCTGTTGTACTTGGCAACTTGATCAGCCCAAAACAGCCATGACTCTTTAGTCACAATCAGTTAGATCTAGTTTTATGCCTCCATGATGGAAACAACCAAAGCTGATTGGGTTGGGTTCCTTGTAACACAAGATACTAAGAAAAAATAACCCCAAAAATGGTCACATTTGTCACAGACAAGTCACAGTGTCCTTAACAAGTACAAGCATTTTACTCGACATCTTCAAAGTATCCAAAAGCAGGAATAGCATTCGACATAAAAGCCGAACATATGCACATTATTATCCAGATTTTCACCAAAATAAGAAGGGTTCTTTCATGGCAAAAATAAATTCAATAGTCGTTGCATAATTCTTTTATCACACAAACAATTAAACAGCAATGCCATCAATCCATCTTGCCTTCATAATTGGCAGATGTTGAAAACTCCCTTCATGGATATTCCACTATACAGTTGACCCATTGATTTTCAAAATTGTAAGCTTGAAGTTACAAACCTGTTATACTGCACAGAAGAGATGAGTTAATGGATTGCAGCTTACCACTAGGTTATTTAGTGGACATTAAAGCATTCTCTTGCAATTATAGCAAATGAGTGACGGACTGCCCTTGAGTGTAAACATTCGGACGACCAAGGTCGAAAATGAAAGCGTTATGTAGTCATTAAAGTGGTGCTCTTTAATGAAGTCTTGTGAAACAAATGCCATTTGCTTGTTATTTAAACAAAATCATTTGTGGTTCATTATTTAAATGTTACAGAACAACATCAACAAGTTCAAAAAAGCAAAATAACACTACAATATTTTCAATCTACGGAGGACTAACATTTTGTCTACCGAATCTCAGATTGTGCATGTGTACCTAAGAATGTGAACAGCGAGCATCATTAGTGCAGTTTGGCCTTTTTCATTGCATATTGGCCTCACACCTCAATTGGCCCTTTTATTGATCGTCACACATACTGTATAATTAGCATTGCCAATTAAGAGTTCTCCCAATGATATCGAATGTTGTTGGCATTCACATCAAATCGGCGCTTGCCTTCTGCTTCATTAGCCTCAATGATGACATTCTCCTTCCTGCATAATAATAAGGCCCCTCGGAAATTGACTGTGACAGGTGTTGAAATTGGAATGTGTCCATATACTGTATTTTCTATCAGCATGTCTGCTAGAGCAGGGCCGCCATCAGCCTGAATGTGAAATGTATTTATAGCAACCATCTTGTCCTTAGCTACATATATGATGCCGTCACCTTGAGTCGTGGCAACTGAGAATCAAATTGGATGTGGTTGTGGAGATTTGAGTGGCTTAAACAACAAATTTGCATCTTTCCGTTTAAATCACAGGCAAAATATTGTTTTTCTTCCGCAAGCAGAAATTAAAGAAAAGAGGAACATAAATACTCATTAAGAACGAATGTCACTGAAAACAAACTGCATATATTATTCTGACGTATATTACTCCATAAATTGTGCAGTATATTCATACAAAATGTAAATTAGGTAGAACATGGCAGGTTTGTGTGCTATAGCTTCATTTTTATGAGCCTCATGACAAAAACAATTCAAACCGTAATTGAATTCCTTGTGCTGGTTTTGCGTAACACTTTAATTAATAAACAAGATATAAACGTGTGCGTTTTTTTTTTCTAGATTCAAATGCTTCCTATAGATTCTTTAGAGATGATTCCGATTTTCTTTGTGGGCGTTTAGATACGGCTTGTGGCACTGTAACACCTCCCCAGGCATCAACAGTGCCATCATCCTGTTGCATTCATTTGAAAATGAACAAAACACAAATTAAGGAACAGGATTGATGGTGTTGCAGTAATAAAGGAAACCAAAGCCAAAGACGTGGCAAAGTAAAGACATTTAATAATAATTAATGGCTTCTTTAAAGTGTAACAAATCAAGCGTGAGTGACTAAACTTACGGTATTTACGACTGGTGTCAGCACCTGGTGATGCTTTGGGAAGAACAGCTCTGGGCGTCAGCTATTAATTTTACCATCCTCCATCTGGTTTTGGACTGTAGCGATCGACCATCATTTGCTTCAACTACCAAAACGTCCTGACAGAGGGCTTTTTAGAACAACCAAATCAACAGTAACAGGTGCAAAAAGATTTTATGATAAACAGCAGCATCATGTTTTGACCAAAGTAGCTTCGTAATTTGTATACTGATAAAATTGGACAGAACAATCACACTCCTATTACTGAAAGATGGTTTTGTGAAGAGGATTCCAGCTCTTTTTGTAGCAAGCTAGCTCAGTTGGCTCAGCTCATCAGGAGGAGTCGCTTCTTATTGCCTCTCAAATCGCTCTTCAGTAAGTGCCACTTAAGTTCAACCAGTTTAATAATGTCCACTGATTGGTTGGTAAATCTGAACTTTGATATTTGTGATCGGCCGAATATGTTCCGTTATCTGAATGTCATACCGTTGTGGCAGTGAGTAAAGGATCTTAATCAAATCGTGATCACCGCTCCAAAATGTAATTTACACGTTTTATGTACACTATGCTAAGGCCACTGATTGATCATCCCTTAATACATTGTCCATATGGTGTGTTTTAGCTACCATGGAGATTTTTCAATTTAATCACTTCTCTGTATTAAATATACAGTGAGAACAGATTAGAAATGCATCATCTGATGAGGCACTGCCGGGCCTGCCCGTAATTGTGGCACTGGAGTGAAACCCTGTCTATTTGAAATTGACCATTCGCAATCTTTTCTCCCTGAAACCTAATTAACAACTGTTTGCTGGAAAACTCACCTATTCGCACTTTCTGTCACGCGACAAGATTCTGTCAAAAACATGTTGCTTCTTCTAAGGTGTCAAGTTAGCGGACCAGTAGCTAGCATGGACCACAAGGTAACAGCTGATGTATTTTTATGTATGTGATATGTATAGATTTTATACATCTAAAGGGTATGTGACTACTTTCTTACTTACTTATACATTAAAAATGTTCATTTTAGTTTGAAGTCAGCTTAGGCTTAGAGAATTATTAAATGTATGCACATATACAGGGTTAGACTTATTAGGCAAAAACAGGCAATTTCCATGGGCCGCATGTGCAAACTTGATTCAGCAATACGGCAGCAAAATAAACATTTACGAATATGACGCGGAGCTACTCGAGTGGAATGTAGAGACGAGAGAAAGCAAACAGCGGCTGGAACGCAAACAGCTTTTATGAATCCTACAAAAGGATTTCAACCTTTTTCACAATGAAAAGCAGCAGCAAGAGCCAGATGCTCTTATATATAGCACTGCTGTCTGTCAGTGTCAGTCGAGGAGAATGCAGCGGAGAAGTGGAGAGTGACACAAGTGAGATACTTCACCTGTTAGATCATTTTTCCTTAAGAAGGATTTTGAGGACATCATCTAGCTCAGGAAACAGGGTCATCTTCTCAAACTCACACTTCTTATTTGATGACATTAATATTCAAAATATTTGATGATAAATATTCACTGGACAGGGGTACATATTACACTCTTATGCAACTCATAAACTGTCAGATAACAGATTTGTGTTGACATAAAAAAAATAAATAAAGCTTTTATTATCGCAGTACACAAATGTGGAGGACCACCTGACTGGATTTCTGGCCCCCAAATGACTAGCTACACCAATGTACATTTCCCCCCCAAAAAATGGAGTGAAAATAACAGGTATATCTTCACAAGTTAAATTTATAGCGGAACTTACACTACTATATATTAGTATATTTGACCTCTGATGTGATGTTTTGTGCCTTTATGTACAATGACTGTGATCAGTTATAATACACACAAGTCGATAATAAACCGGAGCAAATTGCATATTTTTTCTGAGAAAGTTGAGGTTGTTCCTAATGTTTTGGGACGGGTCACTGAATATAAAAATACTTGTACTGCTTTGTATTCACACAAAGGGAAAACCCCAACTTTCCATGCAATGATTTTACTAGTGATATCAAAATTATGCTGAATGTGGACCCTTGACTATAACAGCTGACACCCCAGGTTTTAACCACTAATACAGTGCTGCCTTTAGATATGAATTTAATTTCACTGACCACGCTTGTAACTGAAAACACCATTTCCACTGCAATTAATCTAAATGCCCTTAATCTCCAGCCTTAACCGCCCCACAAAAAAAAAAAAAAAAACTGACAAAAATCTTTAAAAGTTATTTAATAATGATATTTGCACTGTATAATATTGTACTTTATAAAAACAGCGTGATAACAATTACGTAGAATGTAAAATCAGTTTACGTTTAATGCAATTCAATTCATTCCTCAGCTCCTTCTGGTATACGACCTTGGCCACCGGAGGAAGTACAATATCATACAGGCAAATGATGAAAGTGGCGCTCCTTTTTCTGTATTCATATTGTAAGTATGTATTCTCAATTATCTGACATTAGTGATTATTTCGCATAGGGTAAAGAATAAAATGCCTTTCAATATTGTCATATTGCCTGCCTAAATGTTTTGCTCCACAATTTGTGTTCAAACATGCGTAATAATAAACAAAACATTTTTAGGGTGGGTGTCAATGACTTGCAGATTTTCGCTTATCACATTGCATACTGTACATCACCACGTGTTTACTACTAATTACAGTTCATTTTGTAGTTAAAAAAAAAAACCCTAAACAGGCTCATCATTTTCTTTTCCTCATCTTGTCTTATCTAAAATATTCCCGCTCGCTGTTCCCTCTGCACTTTTCCTTGTGCCCCACCCGACTCGTCTTGATTTTCCTGCCCCGCAATTTCCTCCAGTTTGTCTGCCGCTCTCCTCTCCCTCCCTGAGCTTCTCTCCATCCATCTGTCCGTTGTACAGTAATATTGTTCCTCTCTACTCTGCTGCGGTCCGTGCCAGCTCCCCCGAGAGCACGGAGTGTAGTGTGGACAGGTTGAGGTTGTGAGCAAAAGCCCTCTTTCCTCTTCACTTGACACGCTGCTTCCAGATGAAACCAACACGGCTACAGACAGATGAGACTCCTCTGAGAGTCTCACCACAGGAAGAAGTGTGCTAAAAGCAGCTGTACTACACATCGGTATGTAAGCACCGCTGGACAAATCGTTGCCCTCTTTAAGCTCGGCCAAGCTTAAATATACCTATTTGATGCTCTTAAATGTCCCTCTTGCAGTTGCCATATTTACTGTATGCTTTCATAACACCACTGTGGGCATAAATTAGCATTTTGACCGGCTCACCTTGATTCACATCTCTCAGGCAGCGTGTGGACTCGGGAGGATATAAATAAATAAGACATGCACATAAATAAATGAGGAAGATAAGAACAGAAAAGCAGAAGTAAATCAAGGGGCAGTAAAAGTGGTAGCGCTGGCGAGGTGTTGGTTTGTACTCCCCTTTTCACAGGACGCGTCAAGTGGCTGCATGACAAATCAGCTTGAAAGCATCCCCTTTTCATGAAGTGGATGGAAAGCAAGTGGGTGGGAGGTGTTTTTTTCAACCCTGTTAATTAGTAGCATTTCTCCAAAACCCAGAAAACAATCCTTTGAATTGTATTCATTTTGTCATCTACTGCATTGTTCTTATCAGAACTGCTGCTCGCCAACAGGTGGTCCTACGAACAAACTAATTTGCTCCCCCCCCCCCCTTACTTTTGTTAACAGTTCAATCTGCTCTACTGACTGCTACCGTTGTGAAATGTAAAAAAAACGTGAGAGTGAGGTGATAGAAGAGGGAAGTTCAATTGCGAAATAAGATAGGGTTTAATTGTCACAGCTACTGCTCATGATCTATAATTCATATTCCGTTGTCATATATGCCTTGAAAAGGTCTTTTGAACTTACATCTTCTCATTTTAAGCATGTCTCATTTTCTTACATGTATATATATATACACACACATATACGCACACACCCACACACATAGTCACGTCCCTCTTCAACCACTGTCCGCTCGGCTCAGCATCTGTTTTTTGATGTCCACTGCCAATATCTGTGGTCGCTCATGCATGCCATCATATCCAATTCCTGGATGCATCATAAAGACGAAAGATTGCAATGAAGCGTGACCGTGCCCGTAGGTCTAGGACTAAATGGAGCAGAGCCCTTAACCTCCCCTCTCAAACAGGCTACCACCTACAGTACGTCCCCATGACCGTACCATTGTCTCCTGGAGGAGAATAGACATTCTGTAAGGCGGGGTGACATGGATCAAGAGTTAAACTCCATTTCCCAAAGTATATCTTGGGTTTTAAAAGGCTGAAGGGGGAAACTCAAAAGTCAGTCATGGCAACCAGGTGGACAGATTGTTTTTTTTTTTTTTTTGCTGAAAGCTAGTGATTAATGCTGAAAATAATAATAGGTCATGCTTGGACAGAGGCCTTTGAGGGGAAAGGGGAGGGTAAACAGGAGTTTAATGGTGACGGCAAACGAAATGTCATCTATCAGGAAATAATAGCTCAAAAAAGAAGCCTACATGTCATTAAATTGCAAATTAAAAAAGTCCAAATGTCATTAAAATGACAAATACTTCTAGAATTAAGCTTTTGAAGGAGTTGAGGTCAGGGTACTCAGGTTCTTCCACATCCAATATATCCAAGCATCTCGTCACGACCTTTGCTTTGAATGTTCTATAAGATGGCACCGCAAAAATTGTTCCTATAAAGTTGAAAGCGTAAATGAGCAAAATGTCTTGTTAAAGGGGGAATTTTGCAATAATATGTTCTATGCACCTAACTAGTCTAAACACTGCATTCTGATTAATATTGTGTTTGTGGAATATGGGTGAAGCAGCAAAATCCATCCATTTTAGCCATCTCACGGGGCGGCCATTTTTATCACTTTCTGTCGACTGAAAATGACAACACAGTGGCTCAGAGCTCAGGTAACAACCAATCACAGCTCACCTGTTGTCTGAAGCTGAGCCGTGATTGGCCGTTAGCTGAGCCCTGAGCCACTGTGATGTCATTTTCAGTCAACAGAAAGTGGCAAAATGGCCGCCCCCTGAGATGAACAAAAATGGGTGTATTTTACTACTTAACTTATATTCCACAAGCACAATAATAATCATAATGCCGTGTTTGACTAGTGGGGTTGCATGGCACATATTCTTGTAAAAAAAATTTTGGGGACTGACTGTTTTTAAGAAAATATTTCAAATTCAACATCCTACATCAGGGTTGAGCAACTTAAATAATGAACTTTTCAAGAAACTTTAGTAGAGGAAACATGTTCATAAAAAAATGGTTATTTTTTATTTATGTATTTATTTATTTCTTTTTTAATTTAAGGTACCAACTCAGCATGTGGCTGCAGACCACAAGCAGCCCACAGGCCACTAGTTGACACCCCTGTCCTACATAGTGTTTGAACATGAGCCCCCTAACTGAAAAATGATTGCAGAAAGAAATATTCATCAGCTCCACACATTTTCCCTGTTGCCTTTGTAAGTGTGGCAGGCCCAACAAGTTAGTTATGGTCCGATTGAGGTCTTCGATTAAAATGGATCAAAAGGGAAAATGTCCAGTGAGACCACGCTCAGTCCCATGCGCCCGAACCTCACACATCCGTGACCTCATTTGCAACTAATACATCTCAAGTCTGATGGCATCATATGTGTGTGCGTTTCAATGAATCATTTCAAGGTGCTTCAATATAAAATATTGATCAATGGATATTAAAACCTCAACTTTTGTTCAGCTTTCTTGTATTTTAGGATTTCGGAACAAGTTGCTCAAAAGGAAAAGATACGATTCCCAGATCAGTAAATTCAAAAGCAGCCAAGTGACTTGGGGGTTGCGCTTACATCACAGACCTGGTTGCAGCTAATGGAATTTCCTTTGCGGTGCCTTTGCATTGGATCAAGCAAAGCTCCAATCAGACAGGATTTACTTCTACAAGGGAATACTTTTAAAATTGCATTCACTGATCTGGTTTTAATCCAATACAAGTGAATATTGTGCATAATTTTCTTCCTCGGTAATACACTATCAATTATAATGTTGAGAGTTGAAGAAAACTCCTCTGTGTTCTAGTTGTCATTTTACATTTACATGTATTACAAATCAAACATCAAAAGCAAAAAGACTTACGAGAGCTAATAATTAGTGTGTGTTTTGGGCCATTGTAGAGGAAGGGGTTTATCTGCAGAAAACACATTCTCATAAAATATAGTGCAAGTACAATTATGTTTTTCTTTGTAAAGTCCAATGTTAGTTGGATGTAGTGTATAATGGTAAACCAAAGCTTTCTGATCATGTGAAATTGTTATTAGGCTGTGTGTTTTGTTTTCATTTGAGGCAAATGAATTGGTGTTACTGAAGAGAAATGTAAAGAGCAGCCATACTAGCAGAGTAATATGAACACAAATGAATACGAGAAGTAAAATATTAATAAACACATGGACACATTATAATATATTATGCATGATTCCAGTCTCGAACATGTGTCCTTTTTTTATTGTGGAAGAATTTGTTTATGCATTTAAAATAGTTTTTCCATTCAATATCTTAATTTAAAATGAACAACTTTTGATTGGAGGTTGATAAACAGATAAGATGGAGTTACTTTATCTGTAAAAAAAAAAAAAAAAAAAAAAAAAAGGTTTCCAGATCGTCAAAGATAATTATTGTAGTACTAATAAAACACAATTAATTTACAGTCTTCACATCCATGTAGCTAATAAGCTAACAGGAAAACTGCTTTGAAGCATTTGTTTATGTAATATTCCCTCGGAAGTTGGCCTTTTCAGACTGAATGCATCACTGACCTATCGGTTATAGCTTTTATAGATTAGGTTTTCAATTCTCCTTGTTTTAAAAGGCTGATGCACACACAAACGCACTCACTAACCAATGCAGAATGCTCCTGTATTATAGGATACAATACTGTATGAATTATGTGCTTTCCCCATGGGGGATGTGATTTTTGATGCCTAACTTCACAAGCGGTTCCAAACACACGAGTGTGTGCAGAGACTTTTGTTCTGTTTGGACACCCATACACGGACACACACACACACACACTCGTGCCCGCTGCACATTGTGTGCACACATTGTTTTACATTTAAAAGTCGCTACCAAATGATCCCGTGGGTAAAGCTGCGCTCTGGATCAAAGCACTATATAGTACATTTGTCTCCATCATTACTGTATATGCGGCCTACCCGCTTTCACCAGTTTTGTCATAGCAACAAGGCTGGAGTCATGATTTTGTCTTGATCACAGACGCATGGAACCCGACAAAGCATAAAACACAGTGCTGGCAGAGGGTGAGAAATATGCAGGCGGCACATCTTGAACAGAGACATAAGTATGTTTTTATAATGAAAGTGATTTACAGCTATAGAATATTTATAGAGTGCAGTGTGTAGAAGACAATGTTGTTATAGTTAATGAAACGTAGCAAAATAACTCAAACTAAAACATTTTGGTAATGAAATAAAAATGAAAACGCTTTAAAAAAAAATGAAACGAAACAACATTGCGAAACTGTTCTTAGTTTTCTTCTTTGTCGGTGAATATCATATTAGGGTTACTTTTAAATGTATTTATTTTGGGATTCCTGTACATGCGTACAGAAGATGGAAGGTTATACAGTAGTTTGAGAAATAAAATGTACTTGGTTATACAATGATTAATGATCTTTTTCTTTTTATGTAGCCCTCAGCAAAAACTCAATATATAAAAAAAAAATTATAATAATACTAAAACTAAAAACTAAACTACAATGAAGCAGATTCAATTCAATAAAACTAATACAAACTAACAAACTTGCTCCAAAAAATAATAAGGACTAAATGAATCTAAAACAGCAACTACTGGTATAATTAAAAAAAATAAATATCCAAAACGATTATAACCCTGGTGGAAAGAGCCGTGGCTAAGCTCGGTTTAGGTGGAATGGTGCACTAATGCACTGAAGCATTGTGACTACTGCCAAACTGTGTTGCCAAAAGGAGTTCATCAATTACACTTCGATTTTTTTGCCCTTTTTGTTACAGACCAATGATCCAAATCCAGCATCTGGCAACGAAGAACAGGAGTTGGGCCACGATCAGGTCTGCCTCTCCCAATGAAAGACTGAATGAATTTTTGAAAGAAACAATATTAAGGAAATGAATGAACAAGCGGTGTTAGTGGTTCATTGTGCTGTGGCACAAAGCGCCAGATCCATGCTTTTTCTAGCTGCGTTTAAAACCAATATTGTATTCAGTGATTGAACAAAAGCAGCTAATTACCTCTGCAAATTTTTTTTGTTTGTTTTTGGCAGGATTACACAAAATAACATTTAACTGATTACGACTGGGAAATGTGTATGGTTGTGACTGACGTCCACTCTGCATGTATTTTGCCTTTTCCCCCCAAAGTCACTTGGGATAGGCTCTAGCGCCGACCCTGAGCAGGATAAGTGGTATGGAAAGAAATGGTTGGATGGATGAACGGCTGATTAACACTCAACTCTGTGGCGGGGTGAGGCATAAATACTTCTTAATGTCAAAATTCAGACATACCCAGGGGCTGGGTATGCATGCTAACATGCACAGTTTGGAAATGATCCATGTTAGGGCGTTCTACTTTCTGATTATGTTAAAATGGCATTAGGACACAGTGTCATCAAGTGATGTAACATAATTAAATCAAGAGGAACAAACAATCAAAAGCGCGCTCCCCTAGATGTCTCTCTGATCAAGAAACACAAAAGGGGGTGGAGCCTGATGAGAGGCAAGAGAGAAATAATGACGTGCCGGATGGATTCTTGATGAATCGCAAAAATCATCTTTGTCCTTACAGAGGTGCCTCTTCAGCGCTGCAGTAAATAGTTTGAATTGCGTAATCCAATCCACATAATGTATATGCACAACTTGTATGATAGCACATGCATGTTAAGTGTGATGTGTGCATATTGAGTGTGTAGGCGTTCAACCATGACGGGCTTGTCAGGTTAAGGTACGAGTCCCATGGGGGCTTCACGGGATTCGAATGAGGAAGACTTACCTTAGAAATAATGGAAAAAAAAAATGTTCTGATGGCTTAGTTAAATCCAGACTTGAATGCTTAGCTAGTTAATAGAAACATCACCTCACTATACTCAATTTATCATTTCCTCTGTGCATATAATTCAATGTCTTTTCATACATTACAAAGATTTACGCAACGAAAACTCTCATTTTGTCAGCTGAATCATCACGTGAATATCAGAAAAGATCTATTGAAATATAAAAATAATGTTTAGACTTTTCATTTTCTAATTTCCTCTCTGACACTGTACTTTTGTTTCTTCTTCTGATAGAGAGTAGGAGATTGTGCAGTATGATGGTTAGCAAGACAGCGATAGATTTCAATTGCCAATAGTTGAGTCAAAAAGATGACTTAATCTTTTAATATGTCTTTCATGGAGAGGAGAGTGCCGCATCATGGTTAGTACCTCTTTTTTCTCTCATGGACTTCAAATCGTATCCAAGAAGCATGATAACAATGACACAACAATCTCTTAAAGCAGGGGGTGAAGCCAAACATTTTTAAAAAAATACACTCTATGCAGGCCCACTAGTTGAAACAAAGCATTCTGATAAATATTGCGTTTGGGGAATATGAGTTAAGCAGCAAAATCCACCCTTTTGTTAGCCATCTCAGGGGGCAGCCATTTTGTGAGTTCTGTCGACTGAAAATGACATCACAACTGCTCAGGGCTCAGGAAACGACTAATCATGGCTCAGCTTCAGAAAACAGGTGAGATGTGATTGGTCGTTACCTGAGCCCTGAGCAACTGTGATGTCATTTTCAGCAGACAGAAGTGACAAAATGGCCGCCCAGTGAGATGGCTAAAAACGGGGGGGGATTTTGCTGCTTAACTCCTATTTCATATTAATCATATTGCCTTGTTCCAACTTCTAGGCCTGCATAGAACATAATCTTGAAAAAAAATGCTTGGATTGACTTTCCCTTTAATTCTTTACAATTCCTAAACAATTCAATTCCACCTATGAGAAAAGTCTTCAGTTAACCTATCGTGCATGTTTATGGAATGTGGGAGGGAGCCAGAGTACCCACAGAAAATCCACACAAATCACAAATGACACCAAAATAAAGTGACTCAATTCGAGCGCAAAACAAAAGTAAATTAATTTACACCTGATAATAGTGTTTAGACATCACAATCGATAATCTACATGTTTGCAAGAAACACGCCCAGGGCCATGATTACATTACAGCCAGTTTATATTGATTTGCTTTATTCAAAAAAAATAAATTTAAAAAATGAGTCAACAGTGGATCCAGGCACTAAGTCATGGATAACAATAATAATGACGTGGACTGTCTGGGGCCCCAGATGCTCCTCACTGGGTAGCCTGCGGCTCCAAACAGCAGCGCATCGCGACATGGGTCAAGTGAAGCCCAACACTGGTTCAGACAACTCAGTGACACATGCTGACACATGCCGCGAGTGTGTGAGTGTTGCTGACATCTTGCCGACCCATCCCGCCTTATTTTACTTGTGACACTAAGATTTATGGCAACATTTAAAAATGTTCTACCTGCTTTGAAACTGTTGCCTCATTCATTTATGATGAATAACTTTCAGACATATTGTGAAGTAAAGCCTCCATGCTCCGAGCAAATTTTGATCTTAAATGTACATGCATGCTGACATATGGACTTGGAATTGAATATGTGAACCCCTTATCTGTGTTTTTTTTTTATTTGTTGGGGTGGAAGTAAGTGTGCTATCAAAAAATATTTTCCACGGCTAAACTGGGTCACCGTCTGGCTTAGGGCATGGTGAAAGCAGGGAAGAAGACGATGAGCTATTGAAGAAATTATGTAATATCATACAATAGGTAGATAACTGGGTAATTGGTTAGCTTCCCAGCCTAGATAGAATGAATAGATGAATAGTAAATACATGACAGTATTTGAGATGCATTTGAGTGCGGTGTTGCCTTATGTTGTTAAAAAAAAAAAAAAAAAAAAAAAAAAGAGTTGCTTGTGCAGTATTTAAATGATTTTGTTACATGGGGATTAGGTTTGTTAAATAAAAGTAATGCTCCTATAGACTGCCTATTCTTGCCATAAATTGTAATACGTTGGTAACACAGTTTTAAAACGGTGTTTGTACAAAAAGTGTTGACCCCAATAGACGTCTATTCCCATCTGCAGCTTTACATCTGCAGATTTATGAAAATATGGAGCACCCCGTTATGAATATCGATTCAGGCGGCAGATTTAAGAGTTTTAACAAGCTGTGGCAGATTGTGCTGTGAAACTGAAAGAAGTGTGGATAGGTTGAAAAAAATAACTAGAGACAGAGCAAGACCAAAGCAAGCAGTTGGTCACGGGTCAAGAACATTCCCCCTCATCAGCTCAGAGGCTGCAACACCAAAAATAACGATTAAAAGGTAAAGGAGAAAAAGCAAGTTAAGAGCTAAAGAGCGAGAAAAAGATGAGAGGAGGATGAAATGTTGGCTACTACAGGTAGCATTAGAGAAAGATGAAATGAAACAGGAGAAAATGGAGGTTGGCGAGCATGGGCAGATGAAGAGAGAGAGATGGCGGAGAGATTTAAACATGCAATTAGAGAAGGCGGAACCAAAGGAACTGAGGCTCTCGCAAACGGCATCGAAAAACACGATGAGGAGGAACAAGATAAATGCACCGCATTAAATCTTTTGAAGACTATACAGGATGTTTACAACCATACAGTCATGCTTCTAAATGCACACTTCAGCAAAAAGCGCTGTGCATCAAACTGTCATGGGTAACATGTGTATGTGTGTGTGAACGTTTATATCCTGCCAAAGTTGCTTTTAGGAATCTCTGATCTTATCCAAATAAGACAATTCATGTTTTGCATTTATTTAGGAATTAAAACTCAACTGTAAATGGCTTGTCCGCAGTCCCACACCTGCTACCTACACACGGTTCATGCACTGAATAATACAGAATATGATGATAAGGAACCGACACCGCGGCGCAACAACAGTTATACAAGTGTCAAATTCATTCATTGCAGAAAAAAAACAAAAAACGGTAAAGTCAGGAGCTCCCTTTCTATCTGTAGTCTCTCCCTAGCTACATGTCTACCTACCTAGCCATCAACAGTAGCTTTCGACAGTAACTCTATCGACCGCATCTATCTATCTATCCATCATACTTCTCTTTACCCCAAAATGTTCCCCCACCATTGTCTGTGAATACACTGTAACATTTCTGCTGTGTGTTGTCTGTGGGTTGTTTGTAAACCTGCTAGCTTGCTGACAATTCACACTCTATTTATAGATTATGAACCTTCACTACTAATATCCGACATGCTCTCTTACTGAGACACATTTACACTAAAGCCTCATACACTTGTGATGATCTTCACTTAAAAATGTCCAGGAGGTATAATTACTTTTTGCCTTGTATTGTATTGTTGACAGCCAACCTTTCCCCAAGTGGCTCATTAAAGTTTTTTCTTCCACTCAGTTTGAACCGCATAATATTTCATTCCGTTTGTAGTTTAGAGAAGTCTGTGATTTATTTTTCAGGTCAGAGCTGATGTGACAGAAGAAGAAGCCAACATGTTGGGCCTCCACTGGTTCCAGTAACCGCATTTGGACAACAGACCTAGCAGTAAAAACAGCAAAAGAATGCATGAATTGAATGTGCTATATGTGGCTAATAGCGGATATGATTCTTTGTTCATCCAAGTAATCTTAATTCTGTACTGATTCTAAATAAACTCTATTATAAAGAAAAAAATGACCAACATGAACACAGAGTAGAATAACTCTTAATGATTGACATATTATTGAGATATGTATACTACCATTAAGCTAGCGGAGGCTATGTATGAGTTGGGTCTCCTGCCACCATCCAGTGCGGGTCACTCGTATGTCAAGGTACTATGTACTTACTATAATGTCCTCACATGCGGGAAAGGAGAGCTAAAGTAACCAATGCAGTACTCACCTGTTTATTGATCACCAGGAAAATAGTAAAGCACAATAACACTCACAGACTCCCAACGACACGGGATATCTTCTTAAAGGCACATTCGTGCATCTAACACAGCCACTATAATCATCCTAAGCATTTCTATGCATTTTATGCTTTTCTTTTAACATATTCCCTGTGCTAAATGGGGGTTGACTGTACAATACAGTGATATTAGAGGTGATATTAAAGTAAAGAACAGATGAAAAAAAAAAAAAAGCTATATCGGCACTACATTAAAATTGAGCATCAAGACTTGCACTGCAAATCATACATAAGATGGAACCTTCACCTTGACCTTGCTTTGTCGTAGTCAATCTTTTTGCATGCATATCGTAACTGTATTTCTGAGATGCAGCGATGCTTGATTTCAATGAGATTTCCTCCAGTGGAATGTTGAGTAATGCGCAGTTGTGTATGCCAACTGCCCTACAGCATCAGTGCTGAGATGAGACTTGCCAACACTTGAGCTTCTTCACAAGAATTATCATCACTCCACAACCCCATCACTCACAACCTCCAGCGTCACACGCTCACGCACACACACAGCTCTCAGTCTCAGTCACCACGCTCCAGTTTTCTCTCCACTTGTTTTTCCTACTCACACTTGATTCCATCTCTGTCTCGCCAATGCCCTTCTACGACTTCCATTTCTAAATCACCCCTAATTGATGGGCTCACCTGCCCGTCTTTTAGCCACTTTATCTCCTTCTCTTCATTGCGGGTGCTCCCCTCTAATCCAGCACCCATTTATCTCCTACTCCAAAGCCCTCACAGGCTGATGTAAGAAGCCTAACATAACGTGGCATTGAAGAATTAAAGCTGTTGTTGCACAGCAAAACGCATACGCACACATTGTTGGTTCATTATGTGGCAACTGTGCAACAACTAAAGAGAAAATCTTCACCGCTAATGGACAAGTTAGATGAAAAAAAGATCACAGCGCATTTTCTGCATCACTTTTATCGACTTTGTAGATTTTTTTGCGTGTAACTTTTTTTTCTTTGAGGAGCAAATTTGCTAATAAATGACTTCATTTGAAGAATAAATGATTAACTTTGAGGAGTATTTTTTGCAGGTTAATCGCAAGGACTTGAAGCAAGATTTTTTATTTAAATATATCATTTCTGTGAATGCTTTGCTCTTCTCTCTTGCTCTCTAGAACTAGGGCTGCATCGCTTGATGGTCAAACAAAGAGAATACATGAGGGAGGAAATTTGAATCCTCAGTGAATAATTCCAGATTGAGTGTAGTGTAGTGCACACAAGCAGATGGCTGGAGAGATGGAAACGCAGATGGAAAGCTGGTAAAGACGTGGACCCGTCACAGTGATAAGGTGAAATTGTGAGAAGTGCGTGCAAAAAAGACAAAGTTCAAAAGAATGCTGGATGGCAGTAAACACGATGGACAAACATACCAATAGAAAGAGAATCATTTTAATCCAATGAAACAATATAATGCTTGATCTTTTTACGTGGGCAGGTAACATTTCTCCACTTCTTCGATAATACATGCATGACCTCTCATGAGCATATGGACTGTGATTGCAAGGATGCTTGGTTAAACAATGGCTACAATGTGACAATAATAGACACATATTGGCAAAAGTAGTGATAATGATGGCTGCCATTTTGTCCCTTGTTTAAAGACAAGTTTGCCTTGCTTGCATGGCAATTAACAGATATGAAATCATCCAAGACTACCCGGACGTTTGGTAAAAAAGTGTTTATTATTTCATATATGACTTGCATATGCCTTTATTCCTCACTTTGGCTCTCTACTTCGACTATAGCACTTTTTGAAATAAAAAAAAAATGTTGAGACACCATCCAAGAGTTACTTACTGCACAATAACATCTTGTGCAGGGTTTTTCCACAAAACTGTAAAAACATACACACACACATATATATATATATACACATACATATATATATACATATACACATATATACATATACACACACACACACACACACACACATTTATGAGCAAAAACAAATGTTCACTGACTTATGAAATTAACATACATCAACTATAAATGAAGGTATAATGTTTTAACCTGGCATTGAATAGGGTTTATTTTAACTTTAGGTGCCCACTAAACTATTAAAAAGAACAGGCAATAAACATTTCACGATACCTATCCATCTATAAAATTTGCATTTGTCACTGCCATTTTTGGACCAGCCTCAACCACATCAGCCCAAGGTTAGTGAGGTCTGCTAAATTAACTGAGAAGTCATTACTGTACCAAGCATTACAAACAACCGATCAAATTTGGACAACTGAGATGAAGGGTGCAAGATACAGGGAAGCCTTAACGGCGCTGTTGTAGAAAGCAAAGAGCTGATGAAATCCAAGCCACACCAGTAGATTAAGTCGTAAACTTAATGGAAGATGCTTGTCAGTGCTCCGTCTAATGTGCACGAGTCCACGGCACAAGTCTGAACACAACCTTGTACCATAAAAAATGCATGAGGAGCATGTATGCAGCATATACAATTTACATATTTATAGTTATGAATTTTTGACATCATGTCGGACTGCACAATGCCCACATAGAGTTAACTTTCTGTCATGAGCAACTACGGGATATCTCCAAGAGGGTCACAAGCAACTTTTCAACCAATCATAAAAAATGCAAAGTACATTTGCCCTCAAGGGTAAAAAAAATACTAAAAATTTTAAAAAAGAAAAAAAAATGGACATATTTAGACCATTATTTTCTGGGTTTCAAGCACCGCAAAAGTTTTATTTCAGCCTCGCCAAAAATGATAGTGGTAATTACAGCATAATCTTATTGTTTTCTAACATTGTCAATTTGTATTTATTTACTTGGATCTACCCCTTGAGATGAGCCATCTCATTTTAGAGGGGGTGCATTGGTTATCTCCCACCACCAAGTGTTTTTTATTTTATTTTATATTTTTAGTATTTTTTATTATTATACTACATTATTCTAGTGGCCAGTCAATGCAGTGTATAATGCACACAACACTAATACCTTGAATGCAAGAATGCAATCCAACAGCTGTGCTTTGTGTCCACCATTTTGCTGTCATTGTCACTGTTCGCGCTTATTTAGTTCATTAGAATCAAGTTTAAACGTTTTTTCACTAGATTGTGAACGGTTATTTGGTTGCATGGACATGTTCTCCTCTTTATGTGCCCCAGTTAAGTAGTATGGTGGCCTTTATGGTCTAAAAGGGTTATGGCAAAGTGTTTCATTGGTCAAAACTGGAACGGCTCTGTGTAATAGAATTTGCATTTTAAGTGTCACACTAACCAACAGAAAAGAAGGTCTCGCAACAGATAATATAGACTACCATATGCGTCTTTTCATAAACTATCCTAGCACCGTCAGTGATATTCAGTCAGAATTATTTTCAGATGTTATAATAGACCTTCTGACTAATTAGTTTGATTTTCAAAGTGACACTGGAGTTAAGTTGCTGATGTAAGCTGAGGTTTGCAGATACGGAAAAGGTTGAATATACGTGCAAGTGGCGTATTCCGCTATTTATTTTCTTAGATATTATGTTGGGGTTTGACATGTATACCACCAAGCAGTAATTTCTCTATTAATATCATTTAAATATTATGTACCGGTACTAACTGCTTGGCATTGTGATTAGCGGCTAAATATCCCACCGTTCAGATCCTAGAATGCTACCTGCTAACAGGTTTTCTCTAAATATCACAATTAGAGCTGCAAATAGGGTTAATTTACAATATATAGTACCTAGGCGTCCTAATTACCTCATTCGCCGCCTCACACACACGTTTAGTCACACTGTGAGGGCGGAAGCTTCCAAACAAGGTGGCAAGCAGCTCATCAGGAGCAATTACGACCACTCTGCTTGGTGACCTGTGCAGCCTGCAGAGTAGCGATGGCACTATCAGTCAATGCCGTGCACTCACCACTGACAGTGCACAACACTAGAATACAATACAATAACACAAAGAGGGCCATTCTACTGCTGTACACAATGAGATGCACCGACCCGGAGTGATTGAATACCAAGTGTTAGGTAGTAAAACTGATTCACATCGGTTTCCTCGCAGTGGAAGGACAATATCGGTTGCCGGCGATAGTGGTTTGCCAGCCTCCAACAGATCCCACAGAAGAACGAGGTAGGATAATACATAGGGTACAGCCGGGTTTTGGGCTTCCATTTTCTGAGTTGAAGCGAAATGTTCTTAGTGTTTTGTTTTTTTGACAGTACAGTACAGTGTTTTTTCAAAAACACATTTGGGTTTTTTGGTTTGGACTGGAATGCATTAATTGCATTTCCATTCATTTCAATAGGTAGAAAGGATTTGACATAATGTTTGTGGTCTGGAACAAATTCAACTCATATCTCAAGGCACCACTGTGATCTCTTTAAACCAATCGTTGCCTAGTCACCGACCGGGTGCGTGCTCACATTCTAGGCTACCTAGATAATTTAACCCTGACATTGTTCTTTAGGTTTAAAATAGCACAGGGCTAGGTCTCAGACGAGGACCAAGTCCTCATTTAGTGCTCCACTTACTGTGTGTGTCTTGTACCTATAAAAATACTGGAAAGCCAAACTTTTTAATAACGCAAATGCTTAGAAGGGAGACAGAATTCCACAGAGGCAAAAAGGTGAGAGGAAATGCAATGAGAGCTCATCATGTTCTTGTCGGTGAAATGTGCAAAGTCGAAAGCGAGTCGCTTGTTTGTCTACTGAGGAGCTGTAATCCTTTATCATGAACAGATATTCAATAGTCCCAGGAAGTTATTTTAAGATTAAACGAGCCGCAGTTTGTTTTGTGGAACTGCTCCTGATGTCTGCCAATGAATTGTTGTTTATCTGTAGAGTCCTACATTAACAGGGGGATATAGAAAGGAAGTTAAGTCTGATTGACTGTCATCTATCCATCCATTCATTTTCCGAACCGTTTATCCTCATTAAAGTCCAAAACAGTATCCACATCTACTGCAACCTTTGCAAAAACACTGAATTTTGTGATTATTCAAAGTAGATTTCTAGTAAATGTTATTATTTTTTAAATACAATGAATAAACAGTGGCATTTCACATGAAGCAGATAGACTCAGTCTTTCTGTCTGAAGTTTTCCAATTTTTTTCTTCCAAAACACAAAAACACGCATACATTATTCATAGAACTTTACAACTGAAAAAAGGGAAAAAAAAAAAAGTTAACCTCAAAAGCATGTGCACTGACAGATCAACTGTATTGAGCAACAACAAAATTAAATTGCTCTTGGTCATATCAGACTATAAGGCAGAATTTAGGGGAACAATCATGGTCACCCCAAAGAATACTTTAATACGGATATGAATTTTTCAATGTTCTTTCTTTGGTCACTTGAAGCGGCTCTTAGCTTCCCCACAAAGCAGAGAAAAGACAGACAAAATTACCGGTAACAGGAACCAAGTCAGTCAGACTCCAAAACAGCACTTTATTAATTGTGTGGTGTTTATATATCCATGTTATTTCACAATGGAAGCACAAAGTAGAAAATAGCAAAGAAACGAGCCATTTTTAACTCAACAAAACCAGATCATTTTTAAACCCTTACATATGTCATATTTTAGTAGTAGTGACCTTCGCTGAACAATGTGCCTCAATTACTCAGAAAAAAAGATGCTGTTGAATCTACTCATTTTTCTTTCATCTAATGGTTTGCACAAAATAAAACCATCTGGATCCAGATAAAAAAATGTTTAAGTAGACTACACATTAACTTGACAAAATATATCCGGAGACACTTGACAAACTTCACAACACAACACAAGTGGTGTGAAGTAAGTTCTGCCGTTTAGCTTCCCAAAGAAACTGTGGTAAACATGTCAACACGACAGGAAAATAATTGGGGATTAGAAAACAAAACAAAACAAAACATGATGTCCACTTTCAAAAAGAATCCTCATTTGCCTAAAATGCTGTTAAACTCGCATTAGAATCTACTGTTGCTTCTTAAATCTTATTTTGTAAGACCCGCTTTAAATGTCACATTTAAATGTGTGCAGGTCTAATGCAGAGGGAAGTAAGCACTAAAAGAATCAAACCGAAACATTTCACACCATTAACATCTTTTTACACAGAGAGCTTCTATAAGGCGCAGATCCAGCGTATTATTAGACTAAATGCATCCACAAGCGGAACCTGTGGGCAAGCCTTCATGCTCTAACGAACCTCCACTCTAAAAACAGTTGGGTTATTTCATGAACCCAATTTTTGGATTGTTTGTGTTGGGTCAAGATTCTGGGTTATTTTTTATAAATTAACCCAATTTTTGGTTGAAATTAACTATATATTGGGTTATATGCCAGTAATGTTTTATGTTGGGTTGAAAATCAAACTTACAGGCCCATACACAGGTGCCTGATGTACACTTTAATGAAGTATGACTGCCAGCCATGACAGCCACCGACATACAGTTCATATGTCTACACACACAGCATCGTGGTCAAGTCAACAACGTTTTTGACATTTGGATTTCTTCATTTATCACACTGTTTTGGTAAGTATTTTACACATTGTAATCTTTTGAAAACGAGTTGCCTTGTAACTGAGCGTGTGTGTCGGACAGGACAAGTACTGGAATTGTAAAAAAAAGGCATTAGACTGCCGCCATTGTAGGATGTGACACTTGACAAGAACTGTGCGTTCTCCAAATAATGTTCCATATTAACTTTATGTGTTTACTGTAAACCACAGGAACATTTCTATGATTACCAGAGTGGTTCTGGTTACCCAGCTTGGAGATTAAAAACTGTTGAGCGCAACTCTCCTCAATGGTCAATATATCTCAACGCACTTTTCAAGATGGACCCACAACTCATCACAGCACATGTGAAAGTGTGAGACTAGTCTGGTGATGAGCGCAAGGAAGCAAGGCTTGGTTTAAAGAACTGAAATAAATTGTATACCATTTTACAAATTCATCTATCTAATGGATTTATGTGCAGTCCGTGGCTGACAGCCAATGAGAGTGATTGTTACTGACGCCACTTTGCAGACTGCCGTTGGTGTCTTATTCATTCATTTCATGTCTAAAAATACAATTCTAAAAGTACAATTCCAAACACTATTTTTTAATTTAGATTTGTTCTCACTTCCACCATGAATGTGCTGAACAAAATTCTGGACACGTATGCATTCTACTTTATGAAACCATGGCTGAGGACCGCACAACAAAAAATGACCTTTTTGCCATGTTAACATACAGATATCACCAAGTAGGCTGAGATTTTTGGCTGCCTCGTGACCACGGCACATGCATGACGGCCATCATCCCCTACTGGTATTGTTGCTGAAATTATGTCAACATCAAGAGTAATGTGCCTGAAGATAAAGACATTTTTTTTTAACTCTCACTTGTCGTTATCAATACATTTTTGGGGAAGGGGCAGTATCCTCAGCATTAGAAATAAAATGAATAAATAAATAAAATAGTGGAATAACCCAATTATTTGCATTGTTTTGACCCAATTTCTTATGTTCATTTAACCCTTAATTTTGGGTCAAAACTGAATAACCCAATTTTTGGGTTCAAATTGACCCAAGTCTGGGTTGGTCTTTTGTTAACACAACAGTTGGGTCAAATTTAACCAAAAATAGTTAATTTTGACCCAACTGTTTTTAGAGTGAAATAATCACGGAATAAATGAAAGCACAGCTTGTGAAAGTCTGCACTTTGCACAGCATGTGAGCTCATAGCGAAATCACACAAGGGGAACGTGCTGTGATGATAAACGACACAGTGGAGCTGCTCTCCAGTAGTCCAAATTGACTAGCTGATTATGTAAATCATCACTTAGTCCGTCAGGTAAAAAGTGATGATTTCTTTGGAACACAATGGCACCGCACATGGATTACAGTAAATTTACTGTCGCCCGTATAAATGTGACGTGCTCCAATTCACACAGCTTAAGACGAGGAGCTCACTGTACACTTGACCAAGATTCTATGCAAATGTTTGGTTGCCTTTTACTGACACAAAACAAATGACGGGGCATCTGAAATAACAGAACAGGGAATCAGAAGAAAAACAAAGACGATTTCTGTGGATATGGTGCTATTGTTTTCTTGGCTATTGTTACTGTGTGTGTAGTCGACTATCATGGATATAAGCAGAGGTGGGCATTTTACTAAATTTTACTTGTCCGTCATTCATCATTCGTCAGCGGCCAGGAAACCTGTCCGTCATTTGTCAGTCCGTTATTTTTCGTGACAAGCTGACTTGTAATCGTCAGTCCACCAGTCTAGTTAAGTCCGTCAGTTAGAAGTCCGTTGGTCCGTCAGTCGGCCACCCAAAAAATGTCTGTAAAACGGGCATGAAATCACACTTCCGTCATTCATCAGTCCACCTATTTTAAAAGGTGTCCCGTCATTCGTCAATCGTTAGCAAAACGGGCGTCCGTCGGTCTGACGAAACGCCCACCTCTGGCAATTAGTACAGTATATGTAAAGCAATAAAGTTGACTCGGCGCCGTGTCATCTCGCTGTGTGTGAGCGAAGAAGCAGAGAAGAAGCTCAGAGTCAAACAGAAGCTGGAAGTACAGTGTGTTTATACAGGACATCCCAGCGGTAGCTTTAGTTATCATGAATAACAGAAAAGTCCTGTAAATGGTATATACGGGATGTGACAAGCAGTCAGCGGCCACACGCGTACATTCACACACACGCACGCACACGGGAGGCCTGTGATACTCTGCTTTCCAAGCACCCCCCCCCCCACCTCTGTTCTTACTTGAGAATAGTGAACAACGATCATCGTGTGCATGAAATATACATCATAGATACACTACACACACTCTCAGTATACAATATTTAAGCCAGATGCAGTCAGTCAAACAACTCCCCAAAGACTGCTGAGGATCTGCAAAAATTCCCACGGGAAGAAAGCCTAGAATGTATTTTCTTATTCTTTTTGAAGTGCTGTTGTTTTGCACCGGCTTGTGGATTGGATTTTTGAAGCATACTGATCTGATTACAACACTGGGTCAGCTTATGTAACATGGAGGATTGGCTGCATATGGGGCATGGGTCTGGCTCGCGTTCTCACTCTCTCTTGGTTTGTAGGTCACGTGTTAAAAAAAAAAAAAAAAGAAAAAAAAAATCACCAAAGGTTTAATTCCCTCACGGTTATCTACGGAACTATTTGGACCATCTCACAATTTTTGTCACTTTGTATTCCTGCATCAGATGTCATTTTCACTTATAATCTACAAATATTGCATTAACCTTTGGTGGAAATATAGTTAATTTTCTGCTTAGTGCAGAGGCTAAAAAGATAACAGATGGAGAGCTGTCTGCCATGTGGGTATGAATAAAGTGGAACCTCCAAATTTGAATACACAAGTTGCAAACTGACCAAAGGGATTTGCGCAAATAATGTATCTCATCATCACCATGCATGACACAACACAACACTCCCAAGGATAATATTTCTTTTTGGTTTAAATGCCTGGTCCCTTCTGGTGTTAGCATTCGATTTAGCAGCAGGATTGTCGTCGGGCCAATTTCTTTTGTCCAATGTGATTCTGCCTTTGCCTTATATCTACCCGGCTGATTCTCGTCTTTGTACGTATGTTTCCCTTGCCAGTACTTCAGCCTTGTTGTTTTTGTGTGCTGCATGTCTTTTTAGCTGGAGTGTCACTTGTTCTGCTTTAGTTGTTGCAGGCCTGCTTTTCCAGCTAACTAAGCCTTGCCTTTGAGTCCCCCCCCCCCCTTTTTTTTTCTTTTTACAGGAAAAGTTTAGAAAAATGTTAGTTCTTAACAGCCTTATATGGCTCAGGCACTTGCCTTACTCCATCATTGCCCTTAAATGCAAATATGAACAGGAAAGTGAGGTCATAAGTTTTAATGTTATTATTATTATATTGTACTTTGAGATGGAAAATGACCACAAAGGTTAGAATTTAGACCTTTCAGCACTTCTTTGGCAAAAGCATTAAAACAACCATCCTCCCCAATAGATGAGCCCATAATAGCTGAAAAAATAATCCTTGTATTGGTTGTGACTGGGTTTAAAAGGCAGTTGTTAGGAGGCATGGCTCATAATTAAAGGGAGATTTACAAGATTGATGGCTTAATGGGGGTGATCATGCAGTTGCACTATCCACAGCTTTTTGCCTTTTCGCTTTTTCTCATCCCTTTGCAGAAAGTGGGTATTTACAGTCTGTCACTTGCATTAAAAAGGCCTCGCATGTGAAGTGTGCATCTAGAAAATTGAGCACATGTTGTGTGTGAGATAAGAGTCACAAAAGTGAGTTCTTTTGAACAAACTAAACAGACGCAGCTTCATCATGTTCTTCGTATTTTTAGCCATTATACCGAGGGTTCCCTAATTATCAAAATTACATGCCTGCATTAGGCTCAGATTTGAAGCAATTTCTCCCTCTTTTCGGGGCTGACTCAGTCTGTCCTTTGCTGACTAAGAGGTTAATTTGTTTGCTGTGCCCTGCCAAGATGGCTTCAAGCAAGGCACTTACCTCCTCAGAGTAGCGAGCCCCTCATTTGAACATTTTGGTCTCTTTGTAAGTCCATAGGAAGCGATTGGTTGCCGTTTTAGTACTTTACTTAGTTACTTTGCTAACAGGTATTGTATACAGTAACAGTCCACAGACTTTGAAGTTAACTGTGTGACACAATAATGGTCCAGATCTCAGAGCTGTCATAGTGATTTGAGAAGTTCGGGTCCTACCAGAAACATTTTGACTCGACCACAATTCTTAAAGGTACAAATCCCTGGTGACTGTCTCTGCCTTGTAGGTGACAACATTGCTTTCTTTACAGTCTAATCTTTAAAATGTGAAATGTTTTCCCATGAGCCGTACCATAAAAGTGAGCATGGTTCACATGCCTTTTGTATTTAGGCAATACTGCCAGTAACTTATCACTGAATGGCAGGCTTAATATTTTTCTCTCTCTCCTTGGGGCCGTCAATAATTGCTCCCTCTAATCACCTTTAACTGTTAATTGTTTCTCTTCTGGTGAAGTGAACAAATGTTAATGTTCTAATTAGTATGCATTTTGTGATTTCGGACCCTTATTGCTGTAATAAGCACCTACTTTAATTCATACATGATACACAGAATAGACTGTAAATCGCCATCGTTTTTTTTTTTAGTTTTTTTTTTAGGTTTGATTTATTTTCCTGCCAGACTGGAACAGATGTAGCATTAAAAAAAAAAAAAGGTTCCCCTCAAGCCTTTTTTGCTTGACTGCACAATTGGACCAAAGTAATCTTCTCCACCAGCCTGCCTCCTCTATGAATGTAAAGTATTTGATTCCTTCTCACGTTTTTATTCAGCTGTAAGACATGAAGCAGGTTGTTGTTGATTAGCATTAGCATGAAGTATGTCCTCCTGGACTTTCAAATGACTTTATTGAGAGTGGCTTCTGCCTCTCATAATCCATATAATGCTTCTTGTTGTGTGTTTGTCTGACCTTGACTGTTCTTATAAACTGTCCCTGTCCTTTCTCTGCTATGCTGTGTGCAGATTTTTCAGCCCAGAAATCCCAGCTGTTTTCCGAGTAGAGAAGAAGATGATGAGGAGGTATCATTTAGTTTGATGGGGTTAAGGGGCATGTGAATTTGAATAGCAACACATGACACAATTCTGTTGATGTACATTTGGTAGCTAGTTTTTATAAGTTTTTTTAAATTTATTTTTTAATTTGGTTAAGAGATTACAGTAAAATCTCTAAGGTAGAGCAGGTCAACCGTATAGTTTCCAGTTTTCAAATAATTGTTCCCAAAGGAAATAATAGAAATGGAAATAATCTCTTCCAGGGTCAAACTGTGGCCATCATAATATGATGACGATGGCGCCTTATGTGACTCAGCTTACATCACATTCCTACTTCTTCTTCTTCTTCTAAAAAAAAAAAGGTGCGCTCAAATGGTGTGGCTTTTAGGTTTGTTGTGCTGTTATGCAGAAGCAATTAGCACCTAAACTGATAAACTGCATTCAAAAGGCTGGCTAGCCTTAAATGCAGCAGACAACATTTTCACTCTCGCTTGACTGATGTCCACACTTAAGCCAGTTCCCCATTTAGTGCTGAGAAATGTTTAAAAGGTTCTTGCAGAGCTTCAATGAGTTTCTGTGATCCCGTGAGGCTGCATCACAGTGACTAGCGGTGCATGCGAGGGCACGTGAGACATGCCAGTGGAGGCCGTGAGAATATGCTGCGATGGATGCGCATCACACGGGGTTTTTGCTTGAAACCAAATCTGACATTGGAGAACGGGAATCATTGTGTGTATGCCTGATTTCACTGTGGAACGTTTCCCCGCTCAACAAAGAATAATAAACAGGTGGAAGAGAGAGTGGAATGACCCGCTGTCTTCATTCTGTTTAATATGAAACACACTCCTATTCATCGTATATATACATACATATATATACAGATATATACATACATATATATACAGATATATACATACATATATATACAGATATATACATACATATATATACAGATATATACATACAGATATATACATACATATACATACAGATATATACATACATATATATACAGATATATACATACATATATATACAGATATATACATACATATATATACAGATATATACATACATATATATACAGATATATACATACGTATATATACAGATATATACATACGTATATATACATATATCATACATATATATACACACACATATATATATACATACATACACACACATATATGTGTGTATACACATATATGTGTATGTATCAGGAATACAGAAGGCAGCAAATGAGGTGGAGTTGTTTCTGCTTTACATTCTTCTCAACACAAGTGAGTGGAATTAAAACAGAGACAAAGTAATTACAACAATTTTTTCTTTTACTTTACCACGAGCTGACACATATAGCACACTTACACACTGCACCCCGGCAAGATCTAATAGCAGTTGTAAGTGCAACGCTGTCAGCACAAATGATAGCCGTGCCAGTACTGTATAATAAGCGCAATAAAGCAGTGAAGAAGCTATAATGTATGCCTGTGAGCGAAGACACTAACTAATGCTTTCATCCCTGCCGGTGCCAATCTTTGTCTGTTGAAAGAAAGAAAGTGACAATGTCCATGTCGTAAAAATCTGTCCCCTGCCCTAAAACAATGTATGTTTACAGTCAGTCAACATGAAATCG
The DNA here is from genome assembly GCF_054856515.1 of Filicampus tigris. Taxonomy (NCBI): domain Eukaryota; kingdom Metazoa; phylum Chordata; class Actinopteri; order Syngnathiformes; family Syngnathidae; genus Filicampus; species Filicampus tigris. Next base: position 9,368,175 of record NC_141232.1, read on the forward strand.
AACGTAGTACATATGAAGAAACCCATAATTAGATTAGAAAACAATTGTGGCTATATTATTACAGTCCAAGGGTAGCTTTTTGAAAATATTGTTTACCATCTAAATCCCACACAAAGAAATGGACATTATTATTATTATTATTATTATCATCATTATTATTATTTAGTAGTGGTAGGGTACATGTTTAGATTTCCACAAATGCTTATTTTAATTGGGTAACTAACTCCTTGTTAGAATGCGTTTGAATTTAAACTGAACACAATAAGAAAAACTATGGATATTTCCTACCGGCTTCCCCGTTGTTGCCTGCTCTGTCGTCAGTCGGCTTTCTGAAGGCAGCTCTGCCCTCTCGCTTAGCTGTGGTGCTGCGTATCAGTCATGAAGAAGTGAGTAAAGGATTTTCCAAGGCTGGTCAAGTCGAGAGAGGTTCGCTTCCTCGTCCAAGACTCACTTCTGGTGAATGGTGCGTCTATCTGTGAAAATAAAATAGATGGTTACATCTGGAATATCAAACATCGAATACCACAGTCATATTCAGAAATAAGACCTCTGTCTAAACCTAATGTAAACCTTAATGCCAATAACCGATTTAAAGGACTATGTCATTTTTTTAAAAGTCAGAACTGAATACAGAAATTGATACGGCGTGGCGATTTGGTAGCATTTAACTGTTGTGCTCCACTTTAAACCAACGGGAAAGAGAGCATGAGGGCAATAATTACTGACTAGGGGCACATCAGAAAGCTAAGAGGTAAACGATGCCCTCATTTAAGTGGTGTTATATACACTCTATGATGGGATACATTCAGGATATTCCAGAGGACACCTGTCAACACACACCTCAAGCATGCGGCCCATCTATGAATAATTTGTGCAAATTGCTGTCAGAGAAGCTGACATACAGCCGCATTCCCCTCTGCCTCTCCTCATATGTCGCCTTCCTCTCCCACCCTCCAGCATTTTCACCCCCCACAACCAACTTTCACACAGCCTCACACGCACGCACGCACACGTACACAAAAGTTAGCGAGACCCAAAGAGAGCAGACTGTGACATCCCATTATCAGCATTAATACTGGACTGATCCCGCTTCTCCTTTTGCAAGTTAAATGGGCGGAGAGCTGCATTGTACATGATATCAATTGTGGATGTGCAAGCACATACAATACAGAATGCTGCACTATATATGCTAGACAAGCCGCTATGAACAGCTGTTAATGACATAATACTGGATTCATTCTCATACGAAACACTCTCACAACCACAACTGAAAAACTCTCTCCCCTACAGCCTACAGAAATACATTCAAAAACATATTGAATTCCCTCCTTGTAATATACTGAAATATGCGTTTGAAAAGTGTTCATGAGAGTTGCAGTAGTGTATATGAGAGTAAAGAGATTTTCACTGGTGTATATGAGAGCGTTCTGGTTGAAAATATGATCTGAAAAAAAAAATAGGGCTGAATTAGAACATTTAAGTATCATGAGAGCAATTCAGTAGTGTGTATGAGAGCATTTAAGTAGTGTGCATAAGAGCATTCGGTTGTGTCGAGAGCATTGCACTGATGTGTATGACAGCAATTAAGTAGTGTCCGTATGTCCGTATGAGAGCAATTCAGCAGTATGAGAGTGCTTCAGTAGTGTGTACGAGTGGAAAAGAATAGTAATATGTATGAGAGCAATTAAGTAGCATGAGAATTTTATAGAGGTGTGTATGAGAGCGTTGCAGTAATGTGTATGAGAGCCTTTCAGTAGTGTATATCAGCACAAAAAATGTGTAGTGTGTAAGAGCATTTCATTAGTGCATATAAGCGAGAAAAATGTCAGGAGTTTGTATGAGAGCATGTCAGTAGTGTATCTTTAATTGTCTCCTCATACGCAAGCCGCCGGCACACTCGAGCACTAAAACAAACATTCTTACATGCAAGCAGGCTTTAAAGCTGACTATTGAGACAGGTTAAAAAAAAAAAAAAAGTGCCTCCCCAGTATGCACTTGCTGCCTGAGAGATATCGAGTTCAAGAATACGGTCCTCCTTCTATTTTTTATTTTGTGACTCCATTTTTGCGCTCAGCTATGCAGAAGAATTAATGTGCGGGATTTGATAGTGGAAGATAGTTTCTCTCAACAGCACGCTCATTGCATTCACTTTGTAATACGAGTTACGCTTCCCCTGGTGAATTGTGACATTACAATTACTCTCAAATCGAGTGTTCGACTTGCATTAGTTGACTAGCAATGTAATGAGCTCCGGTGGGATTGACGTCAAAATCACCTGATTTTGTTCAGTATAAAGGGGAATTAAGTGCAATATCTTTGACACGGGCGCTTACGCACACACTTTGTGTTGTGCTTTCCTGCTGAGGTAATATGCTGTGTAAAGTGCCTTTTCATAAGGACATACATAGAAATTGTACCGAGGATACATTTGTATATTTTGCAAGTGACCTCAGTCTATCAGTCTAATTCTGGGTAAAATATTTCACAACACTTGAGGCACCGCTTCCAAGTTGCCGTGCCGACCGACCACTTGATTTCACCGTGGTGTCCATGTACATGTTGTTAATGCTAAACATGTGATTGGCGAATAATCTTCATTGCGGAGTGTTCGATTGATGGGTTTAACCCCACTGGTGGCTTGACTTTAGCAAATGTGGAAATGAAATAATTATTGTGCATGCTTAAATGTAATTTTTAGACCCTTTTAGGTTGCACTGTGTTGACGCCAGTAAAACAAACAATGTCATTTTTTGCCTATGTTTCACTTCATTACAAGCACAAATGTGTTGGTCTACTAAACAGAAGCTGCTGATGCTGTTTAAGTAGAAAGTAAGGTCAAGCTGAATTTCCCAGAATGCCCGACTGTCACAAATTGCCCCTATTTTGTTATGGAAATCACTGAACGTTAACTCATTACGCCCGCAAAACTGATTACTAAAAATAATGAGTTATATTGCTCAAACAGGTTGAAAATGAATAAGAATACTTGCAATATGTTTGACAATAGTGGAATTGCAGACGAGATGATGGTTCCGGTATGCACCAATAAAATAGTGCTTCGCGCAAGCACGGTGGAAGCTAGCAGACCCTAAAAAAAAGCTAACGACTTGAAGATAAGCCTATCTTGCCTTGCTGCTAGCCTTCATAAATTTTGGAACCACGGAATGCGGTGAGAAAATTTAGATTTCATCGCTAGGTAGGTATGCTCAATAATGTGCAGACAACAGCTGTGTGCTAACGGCAACTTTATTTTGCAACATATATATTACAAAGGCCATGATAGTTTACGGCCCCCGTGTCGTTAATATCGTAATACTTACACGACAGCCGTGGCTTGTTGAATCATTTTTGTTCATTTGTGGCATCCCATGTGTGTTTTAACTTGTCGCCATGGTGGTGAATGTAAAAGTGTGGCTTTGGGCTTCTCTTTACGAAGCACATAAAAAACGAAACCCTCCGTGACCTGCCAACATGGATTCCGAGGAGGCGAACGGTGAACCTGTTTGTTATTATTGTCAGGCTTTACGAGGTGGCACCCGTGTTGCTATTCACTGTGAGTGCTCCGATATCTCGCTGCCTCACGCACGTTTTGTCTCTCTCTCTCTCTCTCTCTCTCGCCCTCTCTCTCTCTCATTGACTCATTGCTGCATTAAAATGAGCAGCTGTCGAAACAATGAGATGGATTGGAAGCAGATCAGTCAAAGTATTTGTCCGCACACAGGCGAGGTGTATTTAGGGGTCTTAACTAGAATCTAAAGCAAGCACTTCGCTGCAAGACAGGAAACTGAGTAGGGAACTGAGATGCTTTGCGAGCATGTCTGCATAACATCAAAGTTCTCCTCCCTTGGGATGCATTTGCTCATCCATCAGTCATCTGCCGTCCTGCCGTATTTTATCCACAAGGTAATGGTTTCGATGACCGAATTAAAGTTGTTTTCGTTGGCCAAGAGGGTGAACTTGCTGAGCATCAATCTCAGGAAAAATGATGGATTTGATGATCTACCCTTGTTGGTATGTTTTTGAACAATTGCACTTTATATGAGCCTGTAAATGAATAGACAATCTGGTTAAATTATGAGTTCCGCCTTGGTGTAGTACATTTAAAAAGGGCAGCCTGTTCTTAGGGAAATATTTATTTTGCCATGTTGTGGTTTTCTGATTTGTGCAATTTCTGTGAAAAAAAAAAAAATGTATTATTTAGTTTGTTTCATTCAAGTCAAGGGAATTTTATAAATGTTACGCCCTAACACAAAAGCGATTTTTAAATTAAAAAGAGGTGCAAGTGTTTGGGGATCTTTGTCACTGTGGCGTTAAGAACATTACCCAAGCCATCCATTTTCTACTACTTAACGCGTTTAGTGCCATAGATCAGCTGGACCCTATACCAGCGGACTTTGGCCAAAAAGCGGTGTACACTCTAGACTGCATGGTCAGCAGTCAATCGACTCCTATAGGAAAAGTGGACTCAAGTTGCTGACTTGAGGACTTGCAACTTGCTTGGCTAAAACTTAACTAAACCTCACTACATGACTTGACAAGCCTGTTAACATTCTGAAACTCATTTTTAAATATAGTGTGCCTTTTGTTTTTAAGAGAAAAATGTTTTTGGGTGTGTTATGCAGGCAAACCTGGCAACTCCGACCACCGGTACGCTACAAAGCAAGTGCTGTGTCAACTCATTAAGCGAGTATTGCAGAGGGAGCTCCAAAGATGATGACTTGTTTGATGAAATCAGGAAAAAGACAATGGCAACATGCAAGGTTCGCAACTCAACGATACGAGACACAACGTCTATGACATCGATCTTCATCTGTCCGTATGAAAGCCTTAGGCGCAAATAAGATACTAGCTTGGTTAGCGTCATTGCTTAGCTGCTCAAACGTTAACAAACAGTTATGCATTTATTTGAGAAGTCATTATTGTGACAGACAATACTAAGAGTGGAAACTATACAGTGAAAAAAAAACTGCGACAGTGAATGCGTCAACATAGTCATGGTTACAGATGCAAACTTCACAAAATGAATAGCTCTCATTCACCCATCCACACACACATTAAACCAGCCATTCTCTGTAGCCTACATACTGCATATATGGGGAAACATAGGTACCAAAAACAGTAGGACAATATGTAATTCTAAAATCTGATGTTTACATTGTTATTGGTAGCTGTAAACACTCATGCAAGCATTAGAAAAAATAAGGAGCATATTCCCTATAAAATTCTGACTCAAAGTTGTTGTTTACTTAATATTTATAGGAGTGAACGTACTTTTTTGCATGCCCAGTGAAAAAACATTGTATTTTTTTGCCAAGGTATGTTGTGACTGATCAAGATTGCATGACTTGACTTCCGACTTGATTAAACCAAGTAGTGACTTGACTCACTTGAAATGGGGACTTGAGTTCTTTTAAATTATTAGCTATGTTGTTGTACATTTATACACCGTCAAACCATACATCAATTCCACCTAACACTTGTCCTGTTCAGAGGTGAAGGCAGAAGCAGGCAAAAAGCAGACTTCAACCTGGACTCGGTGTCTGTCAATGTCAACGTCAGCCTCTGCTATGAGGGCAAACTACTCTACTAATGGCCCTCGGTCCAAAAAGAAAAATAAATAAATCTCAAATGGGCCAGAGAGTGACTGATTAAATATTCAGCATGCTAAAACAAGGATGACATGCAGTCCAAAAATGGCAACCAAATGGAAATATGCAAAAGCTTCTTCATATGCAAAACAAGGGTTCATAATTTACTCATAGACGACAGTCCTTATCCAAGTATCTCTTATGTTTCAATAAAAGCGTCCCCCGACCCCACTTTCTGATGGTCTGTAATCACTCGGCTAGACAAAACAACTGTGCTTTTAGACAGGGTCTTTATTATCAGACCAAAAACTAATGTCCATACTTCAGCACGATAAGCGACACAGTTATAGTTCTTCCGAATATACTGCAAGTCATTCATAACAGCACCTCGCTTGATCGGAAAAGGAAATTAACATCTCATTACACATTTAGAATAGACCCAGAAAGCATGCCTAATTGAACTCATAGAAGCATTGTCTGCTATTGCCCCAAACTATTTGCAGGGATATGCTTAACACTACACTACTAGAAATGTTCACCCAAGAATGTGTGCAGTCACAAGTTTAGGTTTACATTCATAACTTAATACAATCCAGTCAAAGGAACTGCATTAGAAATTCTGCTTCTACAAAAGATGACAATGTTCCGTTTCAACTCATGTAAAGGCCGGCAATTCTACTCAATTGGATCTCATTAAATGTTCTAATTTGATGCTGAAGCCGACAAGTGTATAGTCTTGAGTGCGTCCTCATAATTACCTCATATAATGTGCCGTATTCAAATTTCCAATTTCAGGCAGGAAAAAAAAAAAAAGAATACTTTATGAGCGTGAGAAAGTCTCGACCCCTCCAGTATTTGCATCTTAGCATGAGAGCGTCGCTGTAATTAGCCCCCACACAATGGCGGCATGTTCGAGATATGCAAGTTGTATGTGATTGCATCATGTGGTAAGAGTGTGATCCAAGATACCATTGTTCATGAAAGGTTTCATATTGCAAATGAACAGGAAGGTAATTTTGAGAACATTACAAATGCATTTTTATAATATTATACGTAATAATATATTTTCTTCTACTTTCACTTCTTGTCTATGTATGCATGCTTTTGTCTACAGATAATATTAGTCAGAATGGTCATACCATGCCGCCTGATTGGCCTATAATGGATATAATGGGATGTACTGTACCTGCCTTTATCCAAACAGTACCTAATTGTTCTGTACCAAATATATCAGGCGCTGTATTAACTATAATTCTCCAGAAGAACCTGTGTTTACTGGAGTGTCTGGTTGTACCCCAAATATGTTGCTTAAAGTGTTATCATCCTGCCACATAGATCTTATCTGTAAACGCATCTATGCCGTTTCTCCTTATGTGTTAGCATTAAGCCAGCGGACTTTATAGCAGTGTGATCTTGGTTGTGTTAAATACACAACTTGTAATTCTCTTAGCTTAATGATTAGTTTGACAATAAACTTTAACTGGAAGTGTCGTTAAACAGCTTGAATCCTCTTATTAGAAGATTGTTTTCACTATGCCAAATTGCTGCTTGTTGTGAAGTGAGCTGAGTTCAGTTTACTGCTAGTATACAGTGCTTTTGCTCACAAGTCATAGCAACTAGCAAAGAGCCCAATAATTTAAAGATAACGCTTCTCGACGTGCAGTGGCAAGGAATCTAGGGATTTCATCATCTATCCGTAATGTTATCAAAAATTCAGAGAGTCTAGAGACATCTCTGCACTCAAGGCCGCAAAGCAACATTGATTGCCCATGATCTTCGATCCATCAGGTGGCACAGGCATCATTGTGTAAATGATATTGCTAGGTGGGCTCAAGATCATTTCAGAAAACCATTGTCAGTTTACACCGTTCTTCACTAAATCTACAATTGCAAGGTAAAACTTTACCATGCAAAGAGAAAGCCGTACATCAACAACACCCAGAAACGCTACCGGCTTCTCTGGGGCTGGACTGACACACTGCTCATTTCAACACGACAAGTCTGTACATAAGGGATGAATGGGAAAGAATTTCACCTTCAAAGCCTCAAAAAATTAGTGTCCTCAGTTCCCAAATGCTTCGTGAGTGTTGTTAAAAGGAAAGGTGATGAAACACAGTGGTAAACATGCCCATGTCCCAGCGTTTTGTTTTGGTTTTTTTGGAAAGTGTTGCAGGCATGAAATTCAATGTGAATGAATATTTGCAAAAAAATCAAGTTTATCAGTTAGAATACCGAATACCTAATCTTGTCTTTGTAGTGCATTTAATTGAATATAGGTTGAAAAGGATTTGTAAATCACTGTATTGTTTTTTTGGTGTATTATTTACATTTTACACAACGTCTCACCTTCATTTGTAATGTGAGTGTCTCATGTAAAGTTTAGTTCAAATTACAGGTGCTCTAAAAAGTGAAAAAAAAACATTTCTGCGTTGGTACCCATGAGACAAAAATTGTCCGTGCTCAACAAGTCACTCGTGGAAAGCTCAGGGAAGCAAAACCACCAAACGTTCTTAAATCATTTAAAAACACCCCGTCGGGTAAAACATGGAGCGACAAAGATGGCACGGCTTTAAGAGTGTGAAGCAGGCAGGTGAGATCTTGGCAGGTGTGCCCACTGAGGAGAGAGGGAGCCCACATCTGGTAAATGTGGCACTCTTGGTTAGATAACAGCGCTTAAGGCTGAATCAAGTCTGAATAAGACACTGACTCATTATTGCGCCTAGTGAGAATTTTACTGCCAGTTAGGCCACAAAGGCGGCGGAATTGTTAAACTTCCTGCTTGGGCGCTGTCAGAGAGGAAAGATTGGGAAGCGCAGGAGACTGAAATGAGCTTCTAATGAACGGCATTCATCTCAATCACCTTCCCATCTGTCTTTCTATCTCCGTGCAACCGGGCGCACGTGTGCTTAGCACCGCTGGGCAAAACATGCCAGAGAGGCTCATGACTGTGTCGATAAGTGAACAAAAAACCCTCTTAAAATACAGTGCAACCTCCAAAGTCGACACACTACCGGGCTGTCACATTGGTTGACTTGCAAGTTGCTCTAATTTACAAGCATAAACCTTTCAAAGCAGTACAGGGAATGTTTTAATTTGTGTTATCATTTGTAACTGTCATACAGTAAAATAAAATGAATTTAAACTAAACTAAAGTCAAACTACTCACCTTTTGACAGACACCATAATAGAGAGGGAACCGGAAATTGTTTCAAGAGCATTCTATGGGGATTTTCTGTCAGTTTAGACCACGATAAATGATTTTTAAAGCGGTATTTTGAGAATTGTGTGGCCTACAAAACATTCCAGCAACCAGTCCGCCGGGATTTCATTTGACCTTAACAATCCGTACATCATTCTTTCATTTAATTTTAATTGGCTGTTTCACATAAACCTGACAAATGAAAGAATAAAACCAGACTCAGTCATGTGGCCTGTTTTTCTATTTTAGATGTGAGACAAAAATTGAAATGTGAAAATGTTGGCAAGTCTTCCATCGCACTATTTCCTCTTTTAGATTGCCAATTGAAAATGGAAAGAACAAATGATGGCGATATATTGGACAAGTGGTTAGCATACCTGCCTCACAGTTCTGAGGTTTTAATTGTTTTTCTCTTACGCACATTTGCTCAAGCAACTGGTTCACAAATGTAAGTAAAAACAAAACGGAAAAAATAATGTAAATAAGTGAATGGAAGAATGAATGACACATGGCTTGTGCTTTTGGTAGAAATATTTAGCTGGGCCTGCGTGGTTTCCTTTGTAAGAACATCTGACGCCAAAACACAACGCCTCACCAGAAGGACACCATAACTACACTGATGCACAACCGTGGCCCATTGTAAGCTTTGGGGTTGTTTCTTGAACTGTGGCTTTTGTCAAACGGACTTATGAGCACTTCCAAAAAGTAGGGTGTCCTGAGGGTGTCTGTGCAAGAGATGACCTCACAAACGAAAAGATTTGTAACATAGTAGAGTGGGCACACTTTGCAAAATCAAGACAGGCTAAGCTGATGGACTCCGACGCAAAAAGACTGAATGTTGTCATTTGTGCCAAAGGTGCTTCTACAAAGTTGTTATTTAGTGTGCACATGCCTATCCAGCTAGCTTGTGTATATTTATCTGATTTATTTGTATGTATCCTATTTTCGCTTTTCACACCGCAAAAGCCTAGCAATTTAATGGGTTCACTTTCTATATCACCCGCTGGCAGGTAAATCAGACAAGCAGAGAGGGAGGAGGTGTTATGAAAAGATGACAACCCTGACATCAGGAAATGCTACAGAAAACCAATTCACCTGAATGTGTGCTTGCTTTGTGCATTCATGTGTGAATTTCTTCTCAAATTAGTCTGCTGAATCACGAGTCTGACCTACAATGGAACCTCGCAGCGAGCATCATATAAACAGCAAACACGCACGCAGCCGTATGCGTTGGGTAGCTCGGGCCACAGCAGTGCAGTGCATGCAGGGAAATACCAGGTACATAATGAGGACACAAGCAGTGGCCAGCAGTATTTCTCATAAACATATGCAAACACACAATCATGCTCCCATGTCGCAAAAATTCCTCGGAATGAGGCCGGAATGAGCTATTTTAACCTCCAGAGAGGTCGTTGTAAAATGTTTTTTTGGGGAGGAGGGGTGTAGGGGTGGGTTGCATCACAAAAATTATTCAAAAAAAAATCTGGCAACAACTTTTTCAACGTATGCACTGGGATCCTCTAGGAAAATGTCTGCCTTAATAAACGAGGCTTACATATTTGCAAAGATTAATTGTTTACCTGTAAGATCCAAATGTCCACTGGTGGAGCTAGTTTTTTCATGCAGTTGTGGTCCATTTTCTATGAGGGGAAATGTACCAAACTGGATAATGAAATGACTACAAAACAAAAACGATGTTATTGTCTAACATGAGCTACAATCAATCACACAAGAAAACAGCACACCTGCGGCTCCAGACATCATTTCCTGTTTCTCACAAGTAGCCTCCTCCATCTGCCTCTCAGAGGAGGCCCCGCCTACTGACAAGCCACAGCAAAACAAAAACAAAAAGAACAACAACAAAAATCAAATTCATTAAACAGGCCACAACAAGCATGTGTAACATTCACTTTCATATTAATAAAACATTATTAAATCATCAAATTGTATAGGTGCAGGGATTCCGCTGGAGTGTCCTCTGTAAAGCGGCTCACACTGAGAACAACAGTATCATTTCATTAATTTTGGTTAAAACAATGTTTAGAAGACTTGTGTGAATTTCTGACTCATCTACTTACATTTCATTACATTTTTCAAAAGAACAATTACCTGCTGGCTAATATCATGCCAACCCACTACATGTTCGTTTAAGAAACCATGAATCCTGTCACTATACTACTCCTATTTTATTTACTTTAAGGTGAATCTACTGGAGAAAACCACAAATAAAGTGAATTTTATCATGATCTCACATCATTCAAGCTAAAAAAAAATACTTTTTACTCAAACATAACTAAAGTAGAATGCCTGTGAATACTGGAAGTATTGCTCATGGGCTACGGTAATAATTTTTCATTTGAAGTTGTTTGATTGCATTATTTATCTCTCACAAGTTATTTTAATTATAAATTCAAAGTAACACCCAAACCCATGTAAGCTTTTGTTGCTAGGCTTGTGGATTAAGTGTTATGTGCTCGCGGAATTTAAACCCCCAGGAGTGGGCACACTGTGTGTCTGGCACGTGTCGGCTGGTTTGGCCAAGACGGACTCAGTGACTCCTCTGTGAACTCATAAAAACAGTACACTTGCAGTACACATAAACACGTGGTAAAAAAAAATGGGAGAAAATGCAGTACCATCCTTAGACAGAAGAGCAATCAATATCAATATCGACCAAGACTGGAGGTAGACATTTTTGGCCTTTTTTTTTTTCCCAAATTTGTCAGGGCCAAGATCTTTCTACATTACATCAAAGTGACTTTCTGCTTACAGGCTTGACTCCCAGTCACAGGGCATTGAAATTTTTTTTTAACTGGGATGTTAAATAAGATCCAGTTTAAAATCTTTGCGATGCATGGCCGCACGTGAGTCCATCAAATATCACTGGGCGTTTGTACTCTGCAACCCGCTCTATTTTTCCTCTCTCCAAAGATGCTTATGTCCACTTTCTGTGTAGCAGTTCAGTCCGCGCCACAATCCCACAATGCATTTCAATCACGGTCGACCCTTCCCTATCGCTCTAAACGCTCCCCTGTGGTTGGTTAGCTTCAAGTGACAGACCGCATTTGGCTTGGAACCACAGCAAAGCAGACATACACTCACAAGGACAGACAGACGGAAAGGATAATGCCAGATGAATGCGACAGAGGGAGTAGAAAAGATCTGACTGCCCTGGAGAGCATTTCTCAGAATTGACAAGGGTTTCCAAGAATTTGTTTTTTGTAAGCCATTTGGTGTAAGGCAACTCCAATGGGTATCAATATGCACCTGCAATTGTGTGCCCCAATTAATTGCCAAGTGTATCATCCACTTCAACAAATAAAGACCACACCTCAAATAGTCATTTTGGCACCTCAGGAAAAAAAAATGGTTGCACGGGGAGGCTGTAATTATCTTTACCTTATATGACATTTGATATTCCCATATAGTGGTAGACATCATTACTCACTATTATTACTGCAACATGCATCAGCCACACAGCATGGCATCTGTAGAGCTATTATTTGCTTAGGATTTGAAAGGTAAAAAAGTGTTGCTGTGTGCAGCCTGGAGCATTTGGGATAGGAAAATACAAAGCTCTGATATCTACTAACTGGTGGAGGATGTGGAAAGTTGTGCAGCAGTTGCACATTAAACTTTCTGAGTGGTTTCAGTCATTAGGGGGAAAACAATCAAATAGTGTGTTGAGGAATGGTTAGAGTGAAACTGGAGACAGCTACCCATGAGCGAGAGACTGAGAATTTAATCCAATAGATACTGAATTTTCTCCAGTCTCATTGCACATATAGACAAACAACCATTCATACTTACATTGTGCTTTCAGGTTATGGGATGCGAACTGCACAACGACATCATTTTCAGAATCATATTCAACAATATTCGATACATGTATTACAATTTACAGTTGCTGTTTACGTCAAGTAAAAGCTATCGCGGTGAGGCGTTGATTAGTTATTAGCAATACGTGGAGGATTCTGCTCAGTGTTTGGAGACAGACATTCAATTTCTGAAGGCCGTGTCACACATTAAAATGCAAACAGATGCTTCAGTAGGACACCCCGACACATCCTCACTAAACTGTGCCAAGACACACACGCACACACGCTTACATACAGAATAGAGACACTATCTGTTTATGAAAGTGCAGATGCATAGATAAAATATTCACAACCTGATCTTAGCACACTGATCTGCAGAGTGAAGGATGGATAGCGAGGGGGGAAAGGGAGAATGACATGACAAGCGTGTGTCTGTGCTTGAGAGAGTGCGTGTGTGAGTATTCACGAATGAGTGAGAGAGCAGAGTGACAACAACGGATAGGGCTAGAGTGGGAAATGATTGTGCAGCGCAGATGCCATATGAATCTAGGCCAGTAGACAAAAAACAAGGCATTATTCCAAAATCCACTTTGTACGCAAGCGCGTGCGTGTGCATGCGAGTGTGTGTGTGTGTGTGTGTGCGGGGGCGTGTGTGCAAAAATACAAACGTTTTCATGGGAGTGTAGCATTGCAGAGGCTGAAGTTTTCCCGTAGATTTCTTTTTCGCTCAGTGCGTTTGCCCTTTCATCCTCATCAAGCTTTTACAATTACAGCGCGAGATGCACAACACCCACTCACATTGCTGCACATTCTGATATTCACACTCACATTTTTCCACACGTTGAAACATTTATCTGGTAATTGGGGTTGGTGGTGGGTAGTCGGGGGGCGGATGAGAGGGGTAGGATTTTCGGGCTGCTGGCACGAAGGACGGATGGTGGCAGATGGTCCTGACTGAACACACGTGCGGTTCACACACATATACTGTAAACAGTGACGAATCAGAGCCACCATATGATTCTTTCAAACAGTAAGATGATGTTAATATATTGTGGCTCTACGAGTCTCTAAAGATGTTTTCTCAATTGAACCTAAAAAAAATGTATGTAAAAAAAAAAAGGGCAAAATGAAGAAATCAATACTACATTAGTACACTGTGCTCTCTGTTCACAGTCTGAAAAAAGACATTGCTGTGAAAAAAAAAAAAAGTTGCATATTGTATGAATCATATGCTTCTTCCTCAGGAAATCATCACATCTGAAAGGTTGTCCGAATGCTTGCCTTCACATGAAAATAGTGGAATGCCGGGCTTCTCGTCTGAAGCATCTCATAAAGCACTGTTTAAGATTACGGATGGATAAAAGTTTATATTGTAGATCAGGACCATAATGTAACTGACACAAGAGAGGTAGTGAAGATGTAATGGCGCGATCATAAAATAAGTTTTATTCAATGTTTTCGACAAAAATGTATTTGGGAATCTGAGAACAGCACTTAGAAAAACGGGGGTTATGGATATCCATGAAAAAGTTGTAGTGTGCCATAATTTCAAAGTGGTTAGGGCGCATCCAGTCTATTAAGTTAAACACAATCTGTTCCGTTACGGAAAAATTGTATCGTTCAATTCAACAAAAATATATTAGAATTTTACAATTTACAGCATGTCCAATGTAATGGACAATGGAACGATTTTTACTATAACACAACAAAATCGTAAGCTGACATTTAAACAATAGTGCCAATCCATTTTGATTTTCTTGTGTTTTTGTTCAACTACTGAACAAATTTTCCATTACATCGCAGAGCTAGGCATTTTACAAAAGAATTGCGGTCAGTTTATCGACTTCCGCCTACAGCCGGGGTACCCTTCCGCCATCCGTTTATCCGCCATTTTGTCCGGCCGAAAAAAAATAGTACCCGCCTATGGGCCGGTCTGCCTATGATTTTAAACGGGCTTCCGCTAGCGTTTCCGACTACAAACTGCCACCAATTACCACTAAATTTTGATCCGTCTATCAATCTATCCGTCTAAAAAAAAAAACAAAAAAAACATGTCATATTCTAACAGATAGTGCACTATTTTGTGTATCGACATTCTTCTGCCCAAAGAGCTTTACAAAGCCTCACATGTTAAGGAAGTGGGATTGCTGAATCCAACTTGACTTCATGGATCATCCTTTTAAACATTTGGGATTTTTCCAGTAAAAAATGTGAAAGTTTTGTAAAGAAAAAATCAAAGTCTTCTAAATTTGACACACCACAGCGAAACGTACTGTTAACAGCCCTGCCACATTTGAATTATTAAAAACATTGCCATGTAAAACGAGGCTTCAAAATCGTGACATATCAAGCTGTTTTTTGGAATGCTGTGGGCGTACCCACAGAAGCGCTGAAACCCCGCCCCGCGCAATCGTCAACTGTCAATCAAATGCTCTACTGCAATCTGGAAAAATGGACGCTAGTTCCTTTTCTCCTTTCTCATGTCCACACAAAAACTACATATCTGGTGAGAAAACATATCTGCTTCAAGCCTCAGGTGATTAAAAATCTCTCTGGAGCGTAGCGAAGCTTTTCACGCCTATGACAACGAGGCGCTCTAAAGTGGCCATGCTAGCTCGAAGCCCCCGTTCACGCTGGCTGTCAAGTCGGATCAAAAGTACAAAAGATAGTGTTGGTGCCCGTGCACCAACTCTACACACATTCACACACTATATCACCCGCATCCACACTGTTCCTGTGAGTCACCAAAGGAGAGCCAACACCTTCCATCAAGCAGACACAGATAAGCTCCCCCTCCTTTCTCTGATAACAGCTTGTCGCCATCCAACACGTTTCCTCAACAACGGGTCATGACACAGCACTTTTGGCACTATTCTAGCACATAGACCTGCTGTTTTGGTACTATTAACATGCAAGAGAGGAAATCATCAGGTGTTCATGTTGGACGGAGATGATGAAAATTGTCATTATGTTACATATTGCTGAGGGGGTTTTCCCACACACGGCAGTATAAAGCTTTTTAATAGGTGAATTTCTATGCCAGCAGCTGGTGCAAATGAAGCAAATTGACCACTCATTAAGTCGGAGCTCTCAGATCGGATTTAGAGAGCATCTGTTGAGCCTCAGGAGCTCAACTTAAGCATGTAGTTCAGGAATCATACAATAATCAGATCTGGGCAGCTTTTCCATCCTCGCGAATGCTCTCACCGGAGACGGGCGAGGGCAGAAAAGGGGCGCGGTCTAACATGCAGCCCTCACATTTATAGTGTCTTCAAAATCTAAACATAATGTGGGCTGGTCTCCTCCCCGGCTGGCCCTGCCTACGGGGCTGATCTTCACCAGCTGGTCCCGTGCTCCGACCATCTAGATAATTTCCAGCTTTCCACAAAAACGTACCTTAGAAATGGAAAATATTTGGACCGTTTTTTGGCTTGCATTTAACTGCTCCTCAAAAGGCCATACAAAGCTTTTAAAGGCAAAGTGGAAGATGTATTTGTTTAAAAAATGTCAAACTTCCCCCTGTCCCAAATTCTTCTTGTGTTTCAGAACATACCCAAACCAATATGGTGGTTGCATTGATAGGTGAGGGAGAAGGTCTGAAACAGGCTGTCACAGCAGCTGGCATTCAAGGGGCTCCGGTCATGGCAAATGGGCCGCATTTATATAAGACCTCAAATAGCCTTTACAGTGCTGGTTAACTCACCTCTTCACATCATAATGCCATATGGTGCCATGGGAGGAACGTTAACGACATTCACTTCTTACTCGATATTTCAACAGAACCACAGGGGAAGTGTGAATTTACCTTGCAATCTTTCAAATCGGAGACAGCTCTTAACCGAGCCAAACCTTTTTGTGTTCTCTTTGTTTCATCCCGCATTACCGCCGTTGGCCAGCAACTCTGCATTTTTCTCACACAAAGACCGCAGCGATCACACAAAATAGGCACATTGACAAAGGGAGTTTGCGAGGCTTGATGATGGCTTTTCTCTTGTCCCTGTGTTTAAAGCCCGCAGCAAAGCAAATAAAGCAGCACGCCATCCTCCCATGACAAGTTGCTGCTGTCTTCTCTTCTAAAACCTCATCAGCCAATCGTTGTCAGGCACGACTCTGCGTCTCTGGCCTGAGGGGGATCTCCCACAAGCTCCTGGCATCGAGGGAGTGACTCGAGTTGTGAAACATGACCGTGGTATTGATTGCACCGCAACAGCTGGTAGGCTGAAAGTGAACACAGCGTGCTACGGCCGAGGATGACATGTGGAGGTGTGAGTAAGTGTGAATATGTCCCAGGGGTTATCCCTCTTAGGATCTTTGCATAATCCCTCCTGTTGGATACAGAAATCAATACGGAGGTTGTGCCTTGGAATGTGAAACTAGCGGAGGTGGGCCAAGCGACTCTGTTGAATACGGGAACAGAAAGAATTGGAAAGATGGTATATCATAAGATTACATAATGCACATGGAGCACAGCCATCGATCCATTTTCTGTACCGCTTGTCCTAATTAGGTCATGAGTGGGCTGGGGCCTATTTCCAGCTGACTTTGGACAAAAGGCGGGGTACACCCTAATCTGATTGCTGGCCAATTGCAGGCAGGGCACATATAGAGAAACAACCATTCACACCTGTGTATGGACAGTTTAGAGTCTTCAATGAAGCAAACATGAATCTTTTTGGAATGCGGGAGGAAAACAGAGTACCTGGTGAAAACGCGCAAAAAAAATGAACGGCAGCCGAGATCTGAATCCCCAATCTCAGAACTATGAGCAAGACCTGCTAGCCATTCGTCCACGGTATAAAATAAAAATGAGGCCAAGATAAATAATTCCAAAGCTTTTTCCACTTATGATCACAAAACATACCTTTGGCCAGCGAGTTAACTCTTGGTTTCATTGGACCACAACAAACTCAACAAATGTGGGAAAGTATTTTATGGTCTGATGACACCAATGTTGAACATTTTGGCAATAATTCCAAAGGGTATGTCTGGCACAAACACAACAATGTATATCACAAAAAGAACTCCAGAGATACAGTGAAGCATGGTGGTGGCAGTAGTGTGGTTTTTTTTTTTGCTGTTTTCCTTCATCTCGGCATGGATGCTTAGACAAGGTGGAAGGAATTATCAACACTCCAAAAGAGTATTCAGGGTTAGCACAAAACCTTCATGTATCTGCTAAAAAGCAAAAAAAAAAAAAAAAAAAAAAAAAGCCACAAAAAGCCTACTTAAAGGGGAAGTCAATGCAAACATATTTTTTTCAAGAATATGTTCAATGCAAGCCCACTAATTGAAACAGGACATTATGATAAATATTGCGTTTTTGGAATAAGTGTTAATCCACTAATTTTTAGCCATCTCCGGGGGCGACCATTTTGCCTTTTGTCGACTGAAAACGACATCACAGCTGCTCACAATGACCAATCACGGCTCAGATTCAGAAAACGGGTCAGCTGTGATTGGTCGTTGTCGCTTTAAACAGCTTTAAACCGCACAGGTTAATCTGATGCACTTTAAAAGGTGGCAAGTGTATATATATATATATATATATATATATATATATATATATATATATATATATATATATATATATATATATATATATATACACAGTATATATATATATATATATATATATATATATATATATATATATATACTGTGTATATATATATATATATATATATATATACTGTGTATATATATATATATATATATATATGTATATATATATATATATATATATATATATATATATATATATATATATATATATACACACAGTAACCTGCCATTTGAACAAGGGTGGGCAGACTTTATAGGATGAATCTGTTAATGCAGGTAATTGCGTGGCTCTTCTTTACCTGACTAATCACATGTGCTGTAATGGAACTAATGATCCGCCAAATTTGCTCCATAATTCAATTGACCTGAGGCGTCTACCAATTAATTTGGTCACCAAAGCCCAAAGTGTGTTGGCCTTTCTGAGTGTTGAGGTCAGGATGCTTTAACAGCACTAATGGCTCGAGTCGTTAACCCTTAACTGGAAAGCAACTCAATCAAGTGAAGACCTCCATTGACGTTTACCAAATTATGGAGGGCTGTATTAGTTTGTTTGTCCGACGACAGTTTGCGAGCTGTTTCTGAAATCAGAAAGTATGACAAGAATGAGGCAGTTTAATTTGGAGCCACACTCAAATGCAAACGTTAATTGGTGGTCCAACATAATCAATGAAAACACAACCTACAGTATTTCAACATCGGGGATGGGCAATTTAAACGATGGAGGGGGGCCACGGTTGTTCAATATGGGTGGGGGGAGCACATCCTCCTCACCAGCTGAAAATAAAACCACAATTTTAAATAAGAGCAAAATATTAGTGGTGGTAGGTGGTAATAACTGCTGCTCAGCCTTCTCCCCATCTGATTCCAACCTACGTAAAAAGAAATGTTATTTTTATGTGGCTCAGCAAACACCAGCCTCACTTTGTCTTTGATTCCGCTTTCACCTTGTGTGTGTGTGTGTGTGGTTTTTTTTTCCTGCTGCATAATATCCATCAGCTCTCGGGAGCACCCCCAACAGACAGAGCGATGGATTCCCTGAATTATGACTAACATAGCTCAATACAGTTCTGATGAACTCGAGATGACAGAGAAACAAGACAGTGGGTTTGCAAGGTAGGTGGTCATTATTCAGGTCTCCCGGGTCTGCCTCTTTTACTGATTTCCTCTCTCCCTCTGTTCCACCTGCTACGTCACTGATCTGTGATTGCAATTGATCGGTGACTGCTCATCATCCCTCTACGAGCAACGTCGGAAAGCATCGATATCGGGGAGGAAGGTTCTAGCCGGGGATGAATACAATGGGACAAATATACGCAATGTGGGCTTGAAGTAACTCTGGGAAATGATTTGGGTGCAGGGCAGCTTCACTTACATGCCCCATGTAGCGCCTTAATTCAAGTGGGTGTGGCCAGTGATTGATAGGCAGGGTCTTATGAGGGGATTACAGTATTGACTGCGGTGAGAGAAAATGTACAACTCTCGATAAGACTTCGTACCTACTGACAGGGCAGAGTCATATTGTATTCATAGGCTCATGTACAAATTATTGATTACTGATCAGGGCAAATGTCCTATTGACAAATGCCTCGCTTGTTTGTCGCAGCCACCACCGAATGCTCCTTTTCCATTTATAACTTTAAAAACATCATCACCTCACTTTATGTACATAAGAGGTTTTAATTATTCATATTTGGATTGAAAACGATCAATAAGACGGTTTTATGTCTACTCATGGAGCAATTGACAACTCCCAAGAGCTATTCATAGCAGCTTTGTTATTATAGTTTCCATTTCAGTGTGTTCGACGGAAACACGATATTAGAAACAACTCAGTATGTTTCTATTGTTTCAGCTCAGTACAAACTAAAGAGGCAATAATAAACGCACATCCATCCATTTTCTACAGCCCTCATTAATCTTAATTCATATTTCTAATCTCCTGAGACAACAATCTCCTTCACTTCATCTGGTCCATGCGCAGTGCGGTATACACCATGTCACCAAACAGCACAGTGACAACTTGTCATCCTTTGAATAGGGCGACTGACTTCTTACAAGTTTGAAAACACCTGTTGTGCTAATTAGAGGACACAGCTTGGTTGAACATGTCCATTTGGTCAAATTATTTTCATTTTTTTCTAGGGTTACCATCATTTTTGTCCAGGCCTGTTTCATGAGTTGTTGTTTTTTTAAATATTCTGTTTAGTTGCAATATCTGCTTTTCATGAATGAATTTTCTTTTGTTAAATTAATTAATTTTTTTTTTTCTCTGCCGGATTTTTTTCCCCCTTTCATTAAATTTAAATGTAAATGGACTCTCACACTGTTTTAACACCTTCTTTTGTCCACGTGTGTATAAAAGACGGACAACCATTCGCACCGAGTGGGTGCTGAACATACACTGCTTGCACCAAAAACAGGGTGTGTAGTGTACGACTACTACACCATCGGTGGTTGCCTGTTATCATCAAAAATAGGTGTCATTTAAACGTTGTTTTGAATGCTTGTATGGAATCTCATTAGACTGTGCCAGTGTACCTAATGAAAAGTCCTCCTACCTTCAGTGGACTGCAGCAAGTTGAACTATAAATACATGCTATTGTGTCCCTCCCCAACCCCCAAATGACTAATGTGATCAGAACGTGTTTGCTCTAATCTGATCAAGCATGCATGTGCATAATCAAGCATGCAATCTCCCCAACATGAGGGAGGGGGGTTCACAGCCCGCCAACGTGCTGGTTCAGCACTGCGCGCTATCCATGGTTCTGAAGTTACCCACTGAGCTTCATTCACACAGTCAATGCATCTATCTCCATTCTACAACATATATGTCACTATTTTTAATTGAAACAATCTACGTAGAGGCTCATTTGACCCTCATTACTGTTGGACCTGAGCCCGTCCAAAATGTGTAGGCGGTATATCTGTGTGCTCCGGACACTGTTGCTGCCGGTGGCGGGAATTTCTCGTCTTCTCTCTCACTTCTCACTCACTGACATGCGCACGATCCCGCACAGACGCAGGAGTGCTCAAAGCAGCTGACACCCAAGCCCTCATTGCAGGTGAAGTGTGCGTGCGTGCGTGCGTGTGTGTGCGCACACGCGCGCAAGTCATCAGCGCTGTTGAGCTGGGCCATTCACCCTCAAACACACACGTATACTCACTCACTGGCAGTTTTATCCCCTGCGTGATTCCTCCCACGACTCTAAATCCCTCTTGCACATCTGTCCATGGCGCAGCCTGTCCAATCTTTCTTTCGCTGCAACCACCCCCACGTCATAAGACCGGCCACCCACCCCCCCCATCCCCCCATCCCCCCACCCCATCCCACTGCACCCCCTGCCAGACTCATTCCTTTCCTCACTTTAAATCAATGCCCGTTTTAACCATGCTGAAATCGCCTATGGTGCACGGCAACAACTATAGCAAAGAAGAAGGAACAATCCCACATGGGTCAGTCGCCAACACTCTTCGCCGATGCTTCACGCTGAACCCACGCTGCTGTAGATCAGGGTGAAAAACAACCAAATACTGCGGGAAGACAGCTCTAGCCAGCAGCGAGAGAAGTCTCGAGTGCAGGTGCATGATCCGGCTCGTAATAAACACCATTGCGAGGCTTTATATCGTTTAAAAAGGCACGGGGTGGTAATCTGAAGATGGAATAGATCTGACTACAGTACCTTTACTTGTTTCCTCTCCAAACTCTGCGTCTGTTTGGCTGAAGCTGAAAAAAAAGAGGGGAGATTATTGTCTTTTTCTCATCCACCGTAACGTTGCAGGCTCAGCAGGAGCAGCAGCGCGGTGGTATAGAGGATGACTGGGAGAGAGCGAGGGAAAGAGGGAGAGAGAGTGAGCGAGAGAGAGCGAGTGAGAGAGAGGCATTGAATCGTGCTGGACGCCTGTCTTCGTTTAGTCTGTCTCCCTCCCATACAAAAGCAAAATGTCCTACAAGTATTTAGATATGAACATATGTATTTATTAGGTGCTCTTGCGCAATCGAATCAGCACCAATACAAAATATGTGGCAATCTGCCTTTCAAAATAGAAGAATGATACGTTATTAATGTGGTTGAAAAGGTAAGGAAAATGAAATAATTGTGGCTGTTCTTTGCAGTGGGTTAATGTGCTGCATTATCCAGAGAGATTTGTTGCTGAATAAGGTCATCACTTGTAAAGTCTAATGCATTCTTAAATGTAGTACAAATGGACAAATTGTGGTAAACATTTCAGTCAGCCAATAGATAGCTAACAGCTAAATAGGCCAAGCCAAGCCCTAGACGGGTAAAGTTTATAACACCAAGACAAGACAACAGTCCAAAGAGCATTTGCATTCAGACTTTAAGCAAGAGGTGTGCAGGCTTGTCAACCAATAGGAAAGAAAAAAAAAAGATGGCGACTTTAATTGAGGGTTTAATTCCACAGCATTTTGAAGAATCACTCCAATCAAATGATTTGTCTAACTCGCATTTAGTTAAACCACACCTTGTAGGAAAATTAACTCTTTCCCTACCAAACCCTTGACATCTGGATTTTGGCCTGTTTTACTGCTGCTTCTCTCTCCTACCCCCCTCTCCTTACAGGTGGTGATGACCAAATTGTTTCCCAATTTTATTTTATTTTTTCAGTTTTTCCTTGCCCGAATAAAGGCTATCTGGCCAGTACATTTTGCTCCAGAATGCCTTAATAGGCTGAAGACTTCTTTGCATTCAACACAGATTCAACACACCCCATGCTGAATTTATCAAAGCATCCCCGGAGCATATTTGAGCTTTCTTTTTATTCCAAGTAGGTACAGTGTTGTTTTATTTGTACACATGGCAGAGGTGAAGTAGTTGGTAAATGGCAAACCCTTCAATCATCATTGTAATAAATAAAAACTGATGATTTTGTAATTTGCCATGTTTCTGGGACATTGGTCTTGTGATGACGGTGGAAAAGATCTAGACCACTTGTGTGCGAGAAATGATTGACACCTGATAAGTCCCGCCTTTTGTCTCTGATTGGTTGTTTTTCCACATGCACAGTGGTTTCTTAAATAACAAATTAAGAGGAACAAGATGGCGCCAGAGACATCAGATTTTTTTTTCACAGATCATTTTCATCATTTACAACTGTCATGTCCCAATGATGGTTTGGACAAATATGGATGGGGAAAAAAGTCTTTCTTTTTCTCTTTTTTTTAATTGCAAACTCCCCTTTAAGTGAATTTTGATAATTTCCCACAGCGCACATGATTTGTCACGGCACACTAATGTACCATGGCACACAGACTCACACACACAAAAAATATATATAATTATATACAATAAGGCAGACTCAATCTGCCCGTTTCCCACACTGATGGAAAGTAATATATTGAAGGTGTGATCATACTCAATTAACACTCCCTCGTCCTCATTTCTCACTCACAACATTCCCGCTCACAGCGGCAGGCGTGCACGCGCAAAGTCATGCGTGCACTGCTCATTAAATTGCCCTCGCTCCATCTGCGTCTTTTTTTTTTCTCTTCCGCGGCAAGACTATTTGCTCAAGACACTGACGCTGCACCGAAACTCTCATTAATATTTTCTCATTATCAGTGCTTCAAGTGTTAAACAATAGCACAATGGCTTGTCTTGGCATGATGCTCGACAAAGCTCTTATCTATTGCTGCTACTGGGAGGACATTTGGTCATGTGTGATGAGGTGCTAAATGGTATCGCACACAATGGGAGACTTTGTTGGTCTCATACGGCTGTGACATAATAGCCATGATTTCATTTCATTTCAAAGGTAATTTATGACTGCTGGCCTGAATGTCCCACGCATTGGTAAAACAAGAGACGCTAAAGAGACACACCATCCAAACAGCTAAGACAAACAGCACTTGTAACTTGTAAAATCATGCTCTAATAATCCCAGCTGCAATTGCTGCAAGATTGTAAGTGCGTCAGTGTAGTCTGGGAAGACTATCACAAGGCAGAAACAACAACGGAAAGCGCAAATGAGTAGAGCGGCAATGTTTCTCTTTAGTCATCCTCCATTTTTGTGCATTTTGAGCCTTAATTGCTCTGTCATTTTAAAGTTCACCGGTTAATGTTATTGCACATTTTCAGTCGATTCTGACATTTTAAAAGCATTAAATATGCATACCTTTTGAGAGTATTGTACATCAAATATACTATGTGTTGCTCTCACAGGCATTAACCCTTTCATGCAAAGTGGTCACTACAGTGGACAGCTATTTAAAAGTTGCTTTCGCCTATATTAATTAAACTAAAAAATATATTTATATTTTAAATAATAACATGAATTCATAATTAATGCATGAAAGGGTTAAAAATATTGTTCAAAATTTAGATTAAGTAATATAGGCGAAAGCAACTTGCCTTGTCATGAGAGAAAGGACAAAACAGTGCATTTTAGGCAACTGCAGAATGACGAAAGTCAGAAAGTCGAAAACATGGTTGAAATTAATAAATAAATATTGACCTGTGTTGTGTCTTGGTCCTCCAGCTGTTTTGTCATAAATAATGTATCAGTTTGAAAAGACACAGTAATGCATCCGAGCAACCAATTAATTACAGCTCAGATATTGCCCTGCTGAGTTTGATATCCTGTGAAGCTTCAGCAAAGTGAACCAATCTTCTGTAAGCTCCCGGAGCTACAGTATTAATAACAAGAGGAAAAATCAATGTGGCACGGGTGACTTTTCTCCTGTATTGTACTGAATTCCCATTTGTTATACAATGTCTATAATGACCT
This sequence comes from Filicampus tigris, assembly GCF_054856515.1. NCBI lineage: Eukaryota > Metazoa > Chordata > Actinopteri > Syngnathiformes > Syngnathidae > Filicampus > Filicampus tigris. Next base: position 9,393,086 of record NC_141232.1, read on the forward strand.
GTAAAATGGTAACAAGCAATAATAATAATGATAATAATAATAAAAATAATAATAATAACAAAATCAACAATGAAGACATTTTGCAGAAATAAAATGAAAAACCCTCCGATAAAATTCACTTAGACATGAATATGCTGCACTTAAAAAAATGATGTGGTCACACCCTGAGATAGAAACCTAATTAAATAAATTCAAAGAAACCAACATTAAGTACGGAACCTGATTTCGTATATATTTCTCAAATATCAACTCACTGAATATTTGAATATTATTGTGGTACTATGTTTGTCCTCCAAATCCACCAAAAGATTATTGTGCCTACTCTACATAATAGGGTAGGGCAGTAAAAGACCCAGTAAAAGTGAAACTAAGTTATTTCTGCCATCTAGTGGTGATTGGTGATGTTACAACTTAGAACTACAGTCAACCCCTGCATATTCGCAGTTTACCACCCATGGATTCACATATCCACAGATTTTTTTCCCCTCAAATATTTGATCAGAAATGTTCATTTTTTTCATAAATTTTGAATTTTCCAGGATTCCCCCCCCCCCCACCGACTAACCCCCCCCCCATTTTCATGGAAAGTGTATGTTTATTGTTTGTCAGCATTTATTAAGGAATTTGGGGGGATTGCCAAATACATAAATACATAAATTACTAATTTTTTTTTTAAATACACCCCCAATATATATATCTTTTTTTAATGAATCAAGTGACCACTCAGAGTGTGGCCAAATAAGGCAACAAAAACAAGTGAATTGACCATCCCTGCCTTAGGCACTGTCACGTCATTTTTAGTCGACAGCAAGTGGCAAAATGGCCAGATCCTGAAATGCATAAAAACTGGTGGCTTTTACTGCTTAATTCATAAACTCTAGTCAGGAAAGCATCTTTGAGTTTCCAAATTTATTATAAATGCAATATTAATAAGAATACCATGTTAAGACTAGTGAGGGCGCATAGCACATGTTATTGTAGAGAACATTTTTTATTTGACTCCCGTTAAGAGGGTGCATAGATTATTTTTTCATTTCGTTGTTTGTTTCATTTTTCTACATTGGGAGAAAAAAAGTGATTTTCCTAGGGGTTGTTCATTTCTAATGTGTTGAAGACATTTTAGTGCTTGGTAAGGTTATTTAACCCAAGTAAAACAAAAAATAATAATACTGCCCTGGTGCCTTTCCTATGGATACATAATCGGCCCAACTCGGCTGAGGGCATGTTCACTCGTGACGGCAGGATTGTTTACCGCACGGGGCATCTCAGCAGAGTGGTCTCACGACTCTTGTGCTGTGAATGTGTTTCCATGGTTACCGAGTGTAGTATTGTGAAGAGAAGCAAAGAGACTGAGACATATACACTAACACTGTGCTCTTGTCTCCTTACCAATTTAGAATTCATGTCAAAGCCGGGGCCACAAATTGCCTTCAATTCTTGTTTGGAGAGTTTTAAAATGTGTCCGGACATTGTTTGCGATGGAGCCACTCAGTGTCTAGCCTGCTGCAGTCCAGTATGGATGAGAATACTGAAGTACAGTTCAAATTTACTAGTTTGAAGGCGGTTAAGGTCCTATTACATCATTCTGCATCTACTAAAGGTGAGAGTGGAATTTGATCTGATGTCGGTCAATACAGGAGGTGCATTAAAGAGAAAGAATATGTATGTTGTAAAGGGCTATACAGGTGTTATATAGGCAGTCATTTAAGACCCTGGAACAAATTTGATGTAAATGGGCTCTTTGGCGTGCCAACGCTGGCCATTTATTCCGTGTTCACATGCATGGACACACAAAAGGAAACTTGGGCACAAATGGGATTCAATCAGCTCTCAGGTGGCCATGACACTGAGACCCAGCTGATGCTTATGGATGCCGTGCATCCATAATCATCAGCATCACCATCATTAATATGTTCAAAGTTGCCCTGTGTACTCATGCATATGACTCAGACTGATAATTTTTGAATTCATCCAGCTTGCGCCATTGTAGATGCAGTCCATGCAGAAATATGCAGTGCTAATTAAGAGCTCATAAACGCCGATTTTCATCATTCTGTTATGCACGTTTTCTCACCACATACTGTGAGATCATTTTTCTCAATCAAATGAGATAGAACGCAAGCGCTGTGTGAAAAACGATACCTTTGTCAGAGATGATGATTATAATTGACAATCGATTCTGAGGTGGGCTGAACTATTACGTTGCGTGACGGGAGCAATGTGTTACAGGTGCGTAAAACTAGCAGAGTTATGGTCTGGCTTTTAGGGCTACTAAAGGGAACATGTGAATCTCAGACTGTAGATAAATCAGAAGAGCTGTAGTTTTTCCAGCTCTTTTCTGACCTCTAACGGCAACGACTGCAAACTACATCAATGTTGCTGTTGGGCTTTTGGAGAGCTACTGTGTCAAGGGATTTTCCTTAAAGCCTGCTTGCTTTTGCTTAAGACCCATTCTTAACACGCAGCTGTGGGAATGTGCTTGAAGCCTGCCAAATAAATGCTACTATGACAGAAAGACAGTGTGAATAATTATTCAAATCTGGTTTTACAAACTACTGACACTCCCAAAAAGTTTGAGATATTCAGCTTTCAATTAAATGTGCTCTAACCTTTTAAATGTGGACTTAATTTGAACTTTTCTAACATTTTGAAAGGGACTATGGGCTCCAAAAAAGCCCAACTTTATTTATTTATTTATTTATTTTGAGCAGTGGAACTACACTACTCTATTACAAGTTAGGTATTTTATTACATCAATATCATCAAGAATTTCAATATCTACTGTATGTTGTTAGTTGTCTTTAGTGCAAGGGCATTGCATTTCCTGTGATGACAGCATACACCTTCTATAGTTTGGCGTTTTATTGCATAATATCACTTTGTGTCTAAAACTTAGTGGCGCGAAACTGTTTTTCTTTTTCAATGATGGTAAGCAAGGGAGAAAATACTATTTCTGTTGCTCCATTATTTTCTGTTCAGATTGAGCCAAACAATGAGGAATTTCTACAATGACAGGTTGAATTATTCACAAAAATAAAATAGCAGCTATTGCTCGTATTGCTTTGACTGCTGTGTGATGGGCCTGCATCGAATGAAGATGCAAAACCTCTAATAAAAAGAATAAAAAACAAATTAAAAAAAAATCCCTTTAAACAAACCTTACAGAATGTCTTACATATACCCGGTATGTATATACTGACAAATTACCATATAGGAACATAGATGTATAAATATGAATAGGAAACAGTGGTGACGTTTCAGAAACAAGCTCTCACATGAGTCAGCAAGTGTTTACTTAATGAGTGATTATACTGTGAAACAGCCGCACCCCCGCACTGGATCACATCATGCAAATGAAATTCTGAGTCTAAATATTTGACAATGCATGACATGCCAGTGCTGTATTTCCAATTATGTTTGATCACTTAATAATTCCCGTCACACTCTGTCACTGCTTTTACCTGCTCATTATAATCACTTTATTTGTTTGTTATTCTGGCAAATAGGCAATTAGCAACAAAAGACATTCCTGATTGAGATGTTAAATCACATTTTAGTTTCAGGATAAATACATTAAATTGTAAACAAATACAAATCAAGCCATTTACCCATGTTGTTGTTACACATACTGATCAAATATCTTGCCAGACTTCAGCTGGAAACTACAACAACAACAACAATAAAAAGAAAACAATACAATCTATTCAAGTTGGGCTAATTTCCACTACTCCTTTACAAATTTTAAAATTACACATTTTGAGATATATGATTTTCTTTGGACAGTAACAACTTGTCAAGAGGTACAGAGAAACCCTTCGTTGTGTGTTTCAATGTCACTCTTGGATCAGGCTTCATTGTAGGGAAATGCATTCAGTCTCAGCGTGACAGTGTTTTGTTTTGTCAGCCCTTTCCATTTGTCTTGTAAAGTAAGATGTACTTCAGAAGGGAAATGTCACCTAAGGCATGAATATTTTACATTGTGAAGCATTTGAATTCTCTTAGACAGGCACATTGTTATGTTTGTTAAAGACCCACACATACTGTAAACAAATCATGCAAAAGGGGACAAGCATGTGCTTCCTCGCACCTAACGACGACTTGACATGACACATTTAGAAAGATTACTGTTTGCATATTTGCAAAGTGTGGAAAGTAAGCACAATTAGTGGTTTGAAGGTTTTATCGGATACACAAATACATACACCGTATGTACATCACACCTACAGCAATAAAATATGTAATGACTAATGGTTCAAAGTGGACAAGGATGACAATAACTGATTTCTATCTGTTTTCAGTTTTTTACACTGTGTCTTTCCTCCTCGGCCTTGTCTATGTCCTCAGACACTGACGGAGCATCTTTCTGTTAAAAGAAAAGGGTTCGTATTCATTTTGAATGCACCTTCCAATTATTGTATAGCAAAACAGGCTCCTACTCGATCGGTCACAATATTAAGCACACCAGCGTAATCTAATGACATATAGAAACATCAAGATGTCTGTCTTTGTAAATAGGGTGGAGCCTCCAAAGTCAAATGCTCCAAAAGTGCTACAAAAAGTCAAATTATAGCTCGCTAAGAGTCTGATGAACCCCACAAAGCTTTTTTTTTTTTTTTTTTTCCCCCACATGTCTTTTGCATTGCCACAATGGTAGGTAACTAGATGGAAACTGTAATGACAGCCATAGAACAGAAAATTGTGACATGGGAAGGTGTGTTGTCAGTCAGCACAATATAAGATGCTAACCTTTCACTACACAATATTTAATTAATTCAAAGTATGGCTACAAAATACCACGTGGTGATACGATCAAATTGAAAACAATTGTTCCTGTCTATCAAGCATCCTTTATAGGATGATTAGCTGTTGGACTTCCCATTAGCCAAACACAGACAATTGCCTGGGACCCCACAGCGCTAAAGAATGTACCCAAAACACCTCTTTGTATGATGCCATCCAATTCTACATTGTCAAAGTTATGCAAATTTAACATGCATATGAGTTGAACACTACCTTACAGAAATGGCAGAAGACAAGAAAAACAAATATACTCACCACAGAACCATCACCTTCCTTGTTGAATGAACATGTCAGCCATTTCTTGTACTCCTCCCTAACCTAAATAAACACAACAGAAATTGAATCGGTCTACTCAAAACATTTTGCAAACACTTTTAACACTCAAGCGACACGGTTTTATGACCAGTCGCCACATGTAATATGTATTGATGGTAATTAGTGGGCTCTGACCTCTTTGTTGAGAACACAGTGTACAATGAAGAGGAAGGTTCCCTGCTGGGAGTTGAGAAGTATGAAGAGGACGTGGAAGAAAAGGTTGGTCTGGTATAGTCCAATAATCCATGTACAGCCCAATATAACAAACTGGGCCACAATCTTAAAAATAATCAACCTGTAAAAAGTTTTGTGTTTTTTTTTTTATAACGAATAACAATGCAAATACGATATGTTCCTTTATCTTTTGATGTACGGTGTTTAGTTCAAACACTCTAATAAGATTATAAAAAGAAGTGCATCCAAAAACATTCAAGTTTGCAACAGTATATGTTATATTTAGAATCATTAGCGGTCGATACGTTTAGAAACATCATTCAGTTTAATTCACTTTATTCTACATCAATGCAAATGGCAACCTCAATAATATAAATGTTGGTAAATTCCTACCTCTCATATTTTAACAAGCATTATAGTCAGTTTGATAGCACTTCATCATTTTTATTGTGGGGAAACAATGAGTGGATGCACAGTATGTATACTCTAATGTGCTGCAAGCAGATGAAAGGAAGCTCTCTTTGCTCTCTAATTGGAAGTTTCTAATTGCTGAAATTTTGTTCGGAAAAAACAAATACATTATACCCAATCACCTCGTGTCTCTGGATTGAGAGACATCACTTCTCATGTCGGCCAAGGTAGGTCTTAAACTCCATAAAGTAGCGCAGAACAAGATGATGTTAAGCTGTTGGAAGGAGAATAGTCACAGTGAACTTGGAATCAGATGAGTTACATCCCCAAAAAAAAAAAATCAATATTTTGAGAAACTAATGTGGTGATTGAGTCTACTTCATACAAGTACTCACCGCAAGGACGGTAATGACAGGTCCTGATACAGCCCAGTTGAAGTTGCGCTTTTGCGACAGCCAGCAGCTGAAATTCACCCCAACATTAGCCTGCCTTCTCTTGTATGCTAGCATTACACATTGCTCATGAATAAACACACACGCGTCTATATTTCACTTCTCATGCGACTCACTCCTTTGAATTTGTGTCTCCATATCCATCCGAGTACACCAGCGCAGAAACACCCACGATCACAAACGGAACACCATAGCCCATCAGGTAGAGCAAGAGCCTGGGAAGTCCATCTCTCTGGATCACCTGCACCCTGGACAGCTTGCGGACCAGCAGGTGCAGCTGCAAGGCCTCCAGCAGCATCCATACAAAGCTTGCAACTACTAAGAAGTGGAGGAGTCCCGCTATGACGGTGCAGGCCAGCTGTGGAGACATCAGGAAAGTACTCAAACGTTGTCATTAACACACCAAAAATTCTACACTTCCTGTCAGCTGACTTTGGACAAGAGGCGGAGTACACCCTGAACTGATTGCCAATATGTCCCAGAGCACAAAAGACAAACAAGTAGTTAGGTGTCAGACTAACATATCTACACAACTTATTGCATTTTATTTTTGTTTGCAGTGGTATTCAAATCGTGACTGTCCACATTTTCAACCCATGTTCCACACTTGCTGCCTAGAGTCCTGTTTTGCATGTGCAAATACAATGGATATAAAAAGTATACACATCCCTATCCAAATGCAATTTTTTTAACATGAAAAAATAGATCTAGATAATCATTTCAAAACCTTTTGCACCATTAATGTGACCTAAAACTTGTACACCTAGAATGAAGCACCGGTGGCTTTGCTGTTCTTCTTCAGCTGGAAGAGGGGCCTTACAAAAGGTGGGATGAATTATGAACAGTTCTAAACAGCAGTTAGTGTGAGCACAAAACCTCCTGGCCTCTGCTAGAAAGCAACAACATATCAGGAAAAGCCTACTAGAACAGCTGGAAATTGTGGGGGGTTGATCAAAGGCATTGGTGCTGACTTTTGTTTCACATGAATTTGAATGTGATTGGTTAAATTATTTTCAGGGGTTTTGTATATTTGTGCTTATTTCAATTATTTATTCCCTCTTGAAACAATTTGCAAATGATTTGTCAAGTTGTGAAACATTTTGATATTTTGATCTCATTTTCTTCATATCACAAAAAAACGAACAGGGGTGTGTAGATTTTTTTTAATAGCTACTGCATCTGGACTATGTGAGTAAAAACATACAGTACATGAAATGTCATGGTGTCTTTTTCTGCATATGGCCATTTTTGCCAAATCTGCCTGTGGGTGTACCTCATCTTCAACGTATCTGTCGTTCCACAACAGCAGGAGATGGGACAAGGACAGGTTGAGACACAGGTGAAGACGTGCCGTGTTGTTGATTTTTGGGTTCCAGCTACAGAGTAGAAAGGTGAGGATGGCCAAAGCAAAGAAGAAGAGCCCGACTATGACACACATCCGGTTCAGCCACTCTAAAAAAGAATCCTCCGGAGGAGGCTGAGAGGAAGAAGACCCTGTCAGAACTAACTAGCAAAAGTAGACATTTGCTCTCATAAATAGTAAACGAGAATACCTCGCCAATCTGTAGGATGAGGGCAAATGTGGAGAGATGAGAGCAGCTACACACTGTGAAGTTTTCATTTGAGTGTGCAACCCAGCATCCGTCTACTGACCATCTCATTGTCTTTGTTGTTTCTTCCATTTCCATCTCTTTTGTTTTGTCCTCCCAGTAGACACAAGTCACCAAGCCAGATTCAGGTAATATCTGATTAAATGAGAAAACCCCATGCCAAAAGTTAGCAAAACATTATATAGTGTATAAGTCAAGATTTTTTTTTTTTTTAAATGAGACATAGAACCCTCTTGTGTTGAATGGTGAAGTTGACCGGCTCGGTGAGGTTAGTGTTGTTCACTGAGGGTAAAACCGCAGTGATGACATCCGAGTACATCTCCGTCCTGTTCTCGGTTTCAAAATAGCGATGACTGAGAAGTCTCTCCATACCTGTTAGTGTCATAAAGGCCACTGCAGCTGAACCTGGTGAAGTCCACAAGGAAGCACGGGTAGTATTGGCATAATGTATTCTGACTATGTGAAGTGACATTTGCTAATAAAGCTTTCACAGTGTTCGTAACATCGTTCTGTGCAATCTCACCATTGTTGTTTTTTGCCAGACTTTCGAGGTTAATGTCCATGATGTTTCCATTTACTAAGAGATGAGAGCCACTTTCGTCACTGCTCCCAGGTCCAATCGTCTCGAGGGTTAACGCTATAGCAAACGCAAGGATTGTAATATCTTAATTCCAATAAGTAATTTTTACGTGCAGTATATGACAATATCCAAAGGGTGAGAATTTCTTACCTACTGTTGAACTGTTCACGGTAATCGTGGTTTTATTCTGGTTTGGCGACACCATGGCGTTCACAAGGCGGCCTGAAATGGCGAGGATCTTCCTTCCGGTCTCTCCATCTCCTTCACTGCTCACCTTGATTGTCTCGGCCCGTGGTCCAACACCCGACACCTCCTTTAGAATATGTTTAACGTAAGAGTGAGTTGTAAAGCGTAAAGTAGGCTTCCAGCAAAGAATGAAGCATGTTGAATTGTGGAACTTGTACCATAGATGCTGAAAAGCTGTTTTCCACTGTCTGGGGAGAGAATAGCAACAAATGAGAGGGTAGGAGTCATATGAATTGTTTGACTGGGTGTTAAGTGAATGTTCAACTTCATTTTAATACACAATTTTAGGTTTAAAGAATGAAACACCCAAAGTACGATTAAGTACTTACATGTATATGCTGTCCGTGTTTTTCTTTCAATTGTTTCAAAAATGTTATTTATTAGCAAAGCTGGTTACTAGTTCAAGCTACAATTTGAGATTGTCATGAAAATTTGGTGAATGCTTATGGATCATGTAACCTGTCACCAACTTTAATGCATGCGTAAAATAAATATACCAAGATAGGGATTACAATACAGCAATTTTACTGTATTTTAAAGGCACAACAGAACAAAAGGTAGCTTTACTGACTGGCACTGGTAAAATGATGTTTGTGTTGTTTATAAGTTGCTGGTCCATGTTGTCGAGAAACGTTCTCTCTTTTGTCCGGCCCTGCAACAAATACAACAACTTTAACTCATATAAATCACAGGATGTTACAGTGTTCAGAATATAAGACCTACAACCAATGTGACATGCTTAACTTCACTTACCACTGGAGGTTTTATCTCATTAAGAATATCCTGAAGACCTGTGGAATGATCATAGAAATCCTCAAATAAACATGCTTGTCTCATGATGACATTGTAGTGTAATTCGAAGCTTACTTTTACAAAAGGAGACCCCAACTATCCATAAAATCCCAGTTGAAGGGTAAAGGCCATCTGGACAGGAACAATAGAATGTCCCAGGTGCATTAGTACAGACTGTTTGAAAACCACATACATCAGGCACCTCACTGCACTCATCTACATCTATGAAAAGAAAAAAAAATGCATATTTAAAAAAAAAAAAAAGAAACACAGTATACTGTAGTTAGGAGCTTGTCAAATGTCAAAACATTTGACCAGTAGCACACACACCTGTGCAAGGGTTGGCATTGCTGGCAATCACTTCCGGGTAGTTCAGCCGGTAACCGTGGATACAGGTGCAAACATATGAGCCCGCTGAGTTTGTGCAGTTGGAATCAGGTCCACAGACTGTGGCATCTTCGTTGCACTCGTCAATATCTGCCAAGCACAAATTGCACAAAAGGAGATTCATCTCAACACCATGAATAACACACTTGAACTCGGATAGCAAAGTAAGACAAGTACCCAAATCAAACTCAATTTAAATCTTGCAGAAAAATGATAGCTACTGTATTATGTATTATGTCATCATCTAAAAAAAATTTTTTTAAAACCCTACCTTGTCTGGAAATATGAATTATTAATACTGCTAACTAAGTGGATTTTCCCCCCAGTGTTTATTTTTTCCACAGAGTGCAGTTTTACCAAGACAGATGTTTTTGTCACTGGGGGGCTGCTCCTGTTCAGTTGGAGAGAAGCCCACTAGACACGCACAGGTATAAAGGCCGGGTGTGTTCGTGCATTCGGAATTTGGACCACAGAGCGAGGAATCCAAGCATTCATCAATATCTGACAATGAAACAGGTGACAAAAAAAAACTAAGTGATGAAAAGTGTGTGGTCACGCTTTAGTCCAAATGTGCTATACAAATAAAATTGTATAGTATTATATACCTTGGCAAATAGGAGTGGCGTTTCTCATGCTCTGGTAGCCATCATTGCATTGACATTGATAGCTTCCTGCCTCATTTAAACATGTCCCATCATCACCACAAACGTTTTGAAGACACTCGTCAATATCTTGCAGGGGTGGATGGGGAAAAGTGAGATCGGATCAGCTTGTTGAGAATTGTCATCCTGGTATGCGAATATAACACATTTGCAAACAGTACCTATGCATGCATTATCGCCTCCAGGCGGTTGTTCTGGGTTTGTTGCATTGTATCCAACCAGACAGCTACAAGTATACGCTCCAATTGTGTTATTGCAATCGGAATTACTTCCACAAACACTTGGATTTGCTGTACACTCGTCTATATCTATTGGAAAAATATATAGACATGGTATGGAAATGTCATTTGGGCAACTCACTTTACAAGTTTAAAAAAAAAAAAAAAAAAAAAAAAGGAACACCCAAAAGAAGCATGCTGGGATGCGTGTATTTACCAGTACAGCCATACGAATCATTTGTGGGCAGATGACTTGGGAGTAATTCGTACCCGGTCACACAAGTGCACCCTCCACCACTGTTACACTGAGCAAGTGGCCCACAAGAATCGTTTCTACAAACGGAGTGGTCTAAAAGAACACACATGACCAGAATCAAGCAAATCAAATGAACAAAGTCATGACGTGAATAATGTTCATGCTTTTGACTATCTTACATGTTATAAAGCCAGAAGTGGACACTGGGAGAGATGCTGGTTTTAATATGTAGAATTCTCCTGGACACAGCACCACCTCCATTGTGAGGCTGTGAGAATCACACACTGAAACGTGAACGTACGCATTTCCTGTTGATGCCCTGTTGGATTCCGTGGTTGGATATGAAAATGAAAAACGGATAGGGTACTGGAAACCACCAAGAGGTCCTGAGTGGCAGCCTTCCACAATTCTGTCCCCACCAATTCCAGTGAAGCGTAACCACTGACTAGAAAGGTGGCCATCATCAAGCGGATAGCCAATGAAGGAAGAAGATGAAAAGGCTACATTGCGATACGGGTCGGTAACGTTGACGTAGCTGTCACAAGAACCTGCGTGAGTACGAAAGACATCATGACTGTTGCGTCTCATCTCGGTGTGAAACGCAGTATAAAGTATTGTTGGACCTACCGGGTGGAAAAACACAATGTCCAATGATGAAAAAAGTTCCTTGGAGAAAGAAAAACAGATTATCTTAAATGGAAATAGTTACAGGGCACGTAGACAGACGACTAATCACACTTGCGTTCACATTGTCACCGAGTGGAAAGTGAAGCCGAACTGTCTGTTTTTGATCAATTTGCACTCATTACGTTCCGCATTTTCACATCACAAACGCCACAAATTCTATGAGGCAAGTCATTTAAAGTTAGTTGCTTACTCCATACATTGAGAAGAGCCATACAAAAATAAAATGGTCCAAATGAACTTACCCAGGAGAAGCATTAAGGCGCAGAAGTTCATGATGACAAGAAAACACACCTGTAAAGCTCAGCAACTCAAAAGTGCAAGAGACGTTTTCAAAGCAGACAGCAGCTATGCTCTCAGCGTCTCGTCCCGATGCAAAAACCGATGCAAATGCATCTGGTTGTGATTCAAGACGGTCAAGTTAGGGGGCAAGATTTAAGGAGCGGGATTGGGTAATATGTTTGTCACCCTTGAGGGCTTTTGTGGTGATGGTGGCAAATGATGGAAGAGCCAAGTGCAAGTAAACAGGGAGGCAAGGCAAGGTTGTGCAACATACACTCAAAAAGAAAAGATTTAGGAAAATCACTTTCATGGAAACATTTGACACGGGCTGACAGAAAACAGGGAACTCAATGCAAGCAAATTGATGAGACATTGGGTATGCTTGGACAAGACGTGAATGGCTGGAGGGAGCTGATTGGTTGCAACAAGGGGAAGGGCTGATGAGAACAGGGCTGATGTTTTCTTTTAATTATTTTTTTTATTAACAATACGATTATTATTGTGGTTGCAGTTTGCAGAACTGTGTTTCCTTACACTAAGGTTATTTCTAATATTTTGGCCCTCTCGTGTAGTTAAAAATATACGCTTTCATAATTCCTGTATTGGATCGTTGTAGTTGTCATCAATCCTAGGCTAAAATTGAGGGCGGCGATTTATCAAAAACAATGTATCGTCGCTGTCCTGTGAAAAACACTCATGTCCATTTTTTCCAATTTTCTTATTTTTACGTGAATGGAAAGCGTTACAGACATCGCATTGACGTGAAAATTTTTTAAAATTACAAAATTGGACATATGTGTTTTTCACAGGACAGCGACGATATATAGTTATTATTAGTGATCTTATATATATATATATATATATCTGTAGTAAAAATAAAAATTATTTATGAAGCTTATTTGAATTTCACAAAATGTGCACAATTACACCCAAAAAATAAAACACATTTTCAAACAATTTTTCAAAGTGACCTCTGCTGGATTTAAGTTAGTCCTATACAGTAGGACATTTTCCAGCTTAACGATGAATCATTCCTGCTGATGCTAATGATGTAAGAGCTCTGATGTCTTACACATAATGTGATGTCATTTATGACTAATTAAGTATTACCACGCTGAGAGGATTGTGTAATTCTTAGAATGCAGTAAGGGTTCCAGACACGTTTGCAAGACTGCCGTATCCACTGTCGTTTGCATTTAGGTGAACGCGCGTGTATGGCCAATAGGCACATCAATGGCCATGATTTACAGACATGGTTCAGAAGAACACGACTACTGTACATGTGGAGGCATATGACAGCAAACGGATGACATTATCTGAGAGGTGATCAAATTACATCAGTTCTATCCTGCTATTCTCATGAGCTCAGATATTTCAGGTTCACGTCAGTGGTTCTCTTGGTCCAAGACAAGACTTTAACTCTTAAGTATTCTTCCAATTTAGACTAACTTGTAGGATGAGTGAAAAAGCAAACAATAACCGCTGTGTTTATCTTAATCAACAGAGTTGTCAACCAATTTGATCCCGCTACCTCTAAGGAGAAAAGTAACTCATGGTGGAACCGACTCTTGGGCTGTCAAAAGGTGGCCAGTTTTAATTGTCTGAGGAAAATAAGGTTACTTAAAACTGTGAAACCGACCAATAAAGGTATTCGTCTCTCTAAGACAAAGAGAACAAGTCCAAAAAATGAGACCCTGAGGTAACTATAATTATACTCAATTTAATTGTAATTTGACTAGACATTTATAGAATACCAGACATGCATATTTCCTTCCAATGTGACAAAAACAACTTTGGCTTTAATCGACGTCACAGTTCCAACGGCTCAGAATTAGAATGTGTGGCAAGAAAACAAATCAAGTGCAAGAAGTTTCAGTGGTGGGCGTGTTGCAGAGTAAGTTTGACAAAAAGCACATCACATTTACTCAAGGAGTGCCACCTAATCTGATCTAATAATTGTTTCTTTATTGCAAAAGCGATGCAGTGTCTTTCCTGAAAAACAAATCACTCAAGAACAGAGGAGCTCCACCTCTCACCAGGACATGGTGGAAGTATGTGAAAGCCTGCCAGTGAAAAAGAAAGTACGGCAGGTGTCATTTCAAGAAGACATCCAAACCACAAGTACCACATGTCAGACAGACCTTCCTCTGAAAAACACAGACTGGAGCCCGAAACAGAATACAGCTAATGTCCAAAGCCTCAGTGATGGAGAAAAGAGCTGTCTTAAGTGAGTAAAGCACTTTTCCATTGATTTGAAAATGCTGCCCTTACTTTAATGTTAAATTTTCTCTAACTGGAAAAATGAGGTGGATGATTCATACAAATCATTGCATTTTATGTAGCGCTCATTCTTTTAAGCGTTGCAAGGGTTGGGAGCAGAATCAATAACATCTGACTGATGGTGAAAGACTTGGATTGATTGCTCAATTGCAGGGGAGTTGTGAATGGGGCACTGACCCGGAATTGCATAAAAGTCAGCTATGCGAACCACGATGCAAGCAATGGCCCATCTTTGGTGTGCTCAAACTGTGAAAAGTCCAAAAGAAACTGCGGTCCAGAACATTACTATGTAGTGTGAATTATAATTCACCTCTAACTAAGATACCATCACCAAATCATTATCAAATGAAATAAAGATACCATTTTATAATATTTGTAGTATTGACTACCGATCACTGCAGAATGCAGTCTGGCGTAGATTGTAATTCTCCACAATCCTGAAAGAAAACCAAAATCTTGACTTGTGATAAAAGTATAAGCATTAGGAACAACATTCACGTCCAGCCTTCTTCAACAGGGATATCATCAAAGGTGACATCGGCTCTACTAACAAAAACAAGTTGCGGTGGTGGCGGAAGGTAAGTTTGACACAAAGCGCAGCGCCGATTACCTTTGTATTAAGTGGAAGCAGCAAACCTTCAAGATTAGCGGCGAACCGATCACCAGGCTAAATTTTGAGAAATTCACAGTATCTTTGTTATCTTCTGTTCCAGTGGCAATGTATGCAGTTGATGTACAACAACAACATAATCCATTCACCCATTTTGTATACAATTTATTCTGTTTGTGACTATGGAGAGCTGTAGCCTGGCAAAAAAAAAAAAAATGACTACATCACTAGGCATTAAAACTTCATAACTAGCACTGAACCAGCCTCACATCCAGCAGATGTAAAGTTGGCAACCTGCCACTGGGTGTAAGTGTAACCTTGCATGAACTAATCAAGGCTTTATTTTCTGTGACAGGGATGTCAAGTGGCGCCAAATCCTAAGGAAGAGTGCCATTTAAAGCAGACCCTCAACTCTTCTCACCATGACAAGCCGGTGGTCTTGGGAGGCCTCGCGGAGAGGAAGACAAGTTGGAAGATGAGGAGGGAAAAATACAATGAAACCCTACGGGCCACATGTATGAAGCCAACCCTCAGACTTCAGCAGTTCAAATATCTTGGGTGAGACTCTATTTGTCAATACCAGAGCTGTTTATCAAAAAGTTATTTTTTAACATCCCTCTTTTATCAGCTAGTTGTTTTCATGGTTTTTTTTAATGGTCTTTGTTCTTTCACTTGTATGGTGTTTTTCCACCTATTAAGACAATGGTAACCAGTAGCATTATATGCATGCATGCATGCAAAAACACCTCCTCCCAAGAAATTAATTGGAAGAAAAAGGTTTGTATTTTTTGGGTTCTTCCCTTCTTGTGCATCAGGCTTCCCAACCCGGCACAGATCTGCTACATGAATGCCAGCCTGCAGAGCCTTCTGACACTGGAAGATTTTGTTGAAGGAATCAACTGTCAGAAGCCAGTCTGGAGTTTAAGTCCTGAGGCTGCACTAATAAGGTAAGTGATAGAAACACCTACTGTTGGTCTGATTGCGAATGGCACACTTTCAACTTACGTAATTTTGTTTTGGCCTCTCCAGATCCTTTATGAACATCAGCGCATGTCACAACTCCATTAATATCGAGCATAAAATCCGCTGCCTTTATGCATTCAAGAACACAGTTTCTCTCTTGGCGCCAGAGTTTCAGGATCTCTGCCAGAAAGTAAAGACATTTATGATTTGGTGTATTTTTTTGTATTACAGTTTTTCAGAGGTGGGCATTCTGTCAGACTGCTGTATTAGTCAGTCACTGACGGACGCCCGTTTTGCTGACGATTGACAGGACACCTTTTAAAAATGGCGGAGTGATGAATGACAGAACAGAGTTTTCATCCGTCAATGTTATCGTCACTAACGGCGTCCTTACCGCATCCAGACTACCGGTCCGTCCGTCACGGGCGGACGCCCGTTTTTCTGATGCTTTTTGAGGGGACTGATTGACGGACCAACAGACTTTTCACAGACTAACTGAAGGTCTTAAATGATGGACTGACTGACGGATTGATAGGCCGACGATTACAATTCAGTTTGTCCGGAAAAATGACGGACTGACGAATGGCGGACGGGTATCCTGGCCGCTGACGGATGACGGACCAGCAAAATTTAGTAAAGTACACACCTGTGAATATTTTTTTCTTTTGGATATTCATCTGTGCATGCATTTACAGGATGCCCACGAGTTCCTGACTTCTATACTTGATCAAATAAGAAATCTGAAGCCAGCACAGCAAAAATTGGCCACCATGATAGGAAAAGCCTACAACTGTCCTGTGGAAGAGCATTTTGTGTTCAAGATGCAGAACATCAGGATGTGTTTGAGGTACAACTACTTAGCCCGAACACTTCCAAATCAATTAACCAACTAAGTGTTGGCCTCCACCACATCCATGAATTTCAATCTTCC
This sequence comes from Filicampus tigris, assembly GCF_054856515.1. Taxonomy (NCBI): domain Eukaryota; kingdom Metazoa; phylum Chordata; class Actinopteri; order Syngnathiformes; family Syngnathidae; genus Filicampus; species Filicampus tigris. The sequence goes on from NC_141232.1 coordinate 9,409,739, forward strand.
GAAGACATTTTGGTCAATTCTGTCGAACTTTTCCAGTTCCCAAAGCAAAGCCCATAAGAGCATCCTTGGATAAAAGAACCTGATTATCCCACAACCATGTGAAACACTTCTGGGGTGAACTGGAACTGACACTTCAAACCAGGAACCTCTGCTGCATTAATGATCTGTACCTCCTAATCCTTAGGTGTAACATCACATTTGCAAGAGAGGAGGAATTTACGAACCTGTCCCTGGACCTGTTACCTGGTTGTGGAACAGTTCAGGAAATGCTTCAAAATTATCTGAAGGTAACCTAAGACAAGACGTAAGACATCCAATGACTTGTTAGTGGGCATCCACTAAAGAAGGCTATTTTCCGGCTTTTGTGCAGAAGACACAGGTGGAGTTTCAATGTGAGTGTGGTTCCAATACATCATTGCAGAACTCTTCCTTTATTAGCCTGCCCAGGTAAAGCATATTTTATCCACCTCTAGAATGACTTCATATCTGAAAGTGACTGAAGTAAGAAACCCTGTGAGTCGTGTGATGTAAAAGACATTAAAAACTATCTATTCTCTTGCACCGCTAATTTAATCCATCCGTTTCCCTCATCTACAGAGTGCTGGTCTTGCACCTGAAGCGCTTTGTATTTTTTTCAGTGTTTGGGTCAATAAAGGTCCGTCGGCCTGTTGCCCTTTCCAAGGACCTGGTACTCCCATTGAAACAGGTAATGTGAGATAAAAACAACAACAACCTCAAAGTAACAAGTTATAAATGTGAACTTGCATACTTAGACTGTTGGGTCTTTGCAGGGTGGGGTCTGCTACAGTTTGGTGAGCATCATCAATCATAATGGCTTTACAACAAGCAGTGGTAAGATAACCGGTCTAATTATGCTTCTTTGTCCTTACCTCTTCCAGCAAAGTTATCTTTTCATTGTTTGTTTATTCACGAGATTACACTACTAAAAACTCAACAAACTACACGTGTGAAGCTCCTCGTTAAATTTCTGTGCAAATCTTGTGGTGTGGCCATGTTTGTGCCAGCGTCTGTTGAGAGGCCCAATGTTTGATGGTCCTGTGAGGAAGAATCTGATCTCTGATTGATTAAAGAAACATTCCCATTGCTAAGAGTTGTACTTACATCAGCCAACACTACTGATTCTGAAGGCCCTGGGCAAATTAGATTGACATGACATGGCAGTACATAGAGACTGAAATGTTATCATCATCCAGATACACTTACGGAAGCAGCATAGTCAAGAGAAACATAAAAATGAATCATTGATCAAATATTCAAAATTTAATTCTAAATGTAGGTCAGCAGAGTAGACCTTGATAGCCCTGACCTTTAACCTCCGCAGGCTAATGTTTCATTCTTATTTAGGGCACTATATCAGTGATGGAGTGGATCCAGCTGTGGAAAAGCAGGACCTGACTGATCGCTGGTTTACCTACAATGACCTAGATGTCGAAGAAACGAGTTGCGCCTCTGTATGCGACAAGCGGCAAACTACTGCCTATGTCCTTTTTTACAGAAGGCATGAGTAGAAGGACCTGCAATTCAACACCATGGTGGTGATAGCTACTCTGCTCCACTCTTACTCCGAGGGCCAAGTACCCAAAGATCGGATGAGGTGGCTACAATGTCAATGTCTATTGCTAAGTGAGCACAGCACCAAGGGGTGCGACAACCAGAGTGTCCGCACAGTCATCCAGACGTTTACTTCCAGAGCTGTTACCGTTTGTGGAGGTGAGTCAAACCTGACTCTTGCAGGTAGCAGGTACCTAAACAGGTAGGAAAGTGGGTACAACCCCAACATGGATACAAAACTAAATCTGCAGCAAAAGTTGCACCGCAACTCCATTTGGTAAACCACAGCCTTGGGCTGCTTGGTTATGAAAAAAATATGCACCCTTGCTGGCCCTGACTGTTAGGCATAAATTATGCAAGCATAGTATGTGACATTTTAAAAAGTTTAAAGTCAGCCTCAAAAGGACAATGTGTAGAATTTAGTGCCATCTAGTGGTCAACTAGAATGCAATGACCTAATGCGCATGCATTAGGATCAAGCACAAGCACTACGGCGCCTCCGAGAGACCACACGCCGCAAGACTACCTACAGTTTCTTCAGCAGAGGTGCAGGCAAAATGTCATCACAAATGACTTCTAGTATTCTCTCAAGTCATGAAGTAAGTGTATTGCATTCTTTACACATGTAGTAGTCATGATGCTGAGGGACTACAATCGCTAAGTTTATCTCCTTCGAATATTTGTAGCACAAAGATGGCAGCGAAACATGGCAGCCTTCTTTAGTGGAGGCGCGCGCTATTTAATATAGTTATAGATTACCTCACCTACGATTATATAAAAACAATTACGTTGATGTGGTAGAGCATATTTTTTTGTGTGTTGTTGAAATGAAGTGGGTTTTAAAAATGATTATTGAAAAATCTCAACATTCTACACATTGTTCCTTTAAAGCTTAGCAATGTTAGAAACAGGCCTACATAGCCATTAACAACTGTATGTACAGTATCCATACAGTATCCATTTTTAATTCTTACATTATTTCGTGCCATAGCTTTAACCACAAAAACAGATTACACTAATTAACCAAACAAAATGTAATTATGGTGTTTTAATTCCCATTATTATTCCCATGCGGGCATGGTTGCAAGACTTCAAAAAAGAAAAAAGCAGACACAGTTCAAATGACAATGAAGGTTTTGGGCACCAGATGTGTTTGTGTGCAGATGAAGCCTCACAAACTGAACCGTTATTTGTGAACCAGTTGGTTGTAAAGCTTCAAGTGTTCAGAAGGCTCCAGTTGGCCACCACTTCTAGTTAGGGTAATACAAAAAAAACAAAAATAAAACAACGAATGAAAACAAATACAGAAAGTAAGTACAACTCCTAATGCTTTTTAGGGCCTAGCTAACTGATCTGGACATCCAACATGGCGTTTAATCGAATACCGATCACGTGATCGACAGCTGCGGAACGTTTATATTTGCTTGTTGTTTCTTACCCGCAACATACACACACGGACCGAAAGAGTGTGCCGGTAAATTCCTTCCGTAAAAACAAACGAATCGTCTTTGAGCATGAATATTGGATATATGTAAATTTCCCTTCCACGTTTTCTGTTAGGCATAACGTAAGTTTGCACATTTGGATAATACTGTTCATAAAATGTCGTTGAACATCGATGATATCGTTGCAGTTGATTTATAATCGGTATTTCATGTTGATGGTGCAAACAGAACCGCATGAATGATTATTTCTGATGCGTAAAATACAATTGGCCACTCTTTAGTTATTCGGACAAAATGATATATTGGAATGTGTTGGCCTTATACAGGGGTGGGATATTAATTTTCTAAGAGAAAAAGCCACTTGAGTTACTTTAACGGTTGCTGAGTGCCAAATTGAACATGCTAACATCAATTCTGTTCAAGATTAGTTTAATGTATTCCTATAAAGCAGTAGATTAGTTTCATGTCTTTATATAAAGCAGTAGTTGTATTATTTTGACGGCTGCTATTCGCGTAGTTTCCCCCACATTAGTCGAAATGACATACACACATTAACATTAGCACTATTTAATCAACATTAACATAAAAACAAAACCAAAACACGTTTGCAATGTGCACTAATTATTCTATATTTTGTAAAGTGTACTTACATTTTGAGCACCAACCGCTAACCTAGCAGCTCCAACTTCCTAGTTGTGACTCTCAAATCTCCATCAGGGCAAATGCGGCTCTTCCCGCCGCCGTGCAGCAAGTAAGAATGTTTGCCAAATCAGCGTTTCCCCAAACTTTATTGCGCCAACGCAACTATGTTGCATTAGAAAAAGATTTCATGACACACCAGCAAACAAAACATCCCCAAAAGTATGAGTACTGGAGCAATGACGAATTGCACAAAAAAAAAAAAAAAAAAATACGCCAGTCATATTAACCATACTTCTACTTTTCTCTTTTAAGTATACCTCGAAGTTGGAGTCAAAATAAGAAATCATGGCATCACTGGTGAGTAATAGTTTATGGCTTCGTGACATAATGCTCCCCTCTAACTGCAATCAATGTGACATATTTCATTTCATGTTCATTTTGTTTTTATTTTGTTATAATATATTTGATAGGCTGCTGACTTGTGGGATGGAGAGCAATGGAACATTGTAAGAGAATCTGCTTGTTTGTGTTGCAGGGGAGCAGCAGTTCTTCAGGCACTGAATATGTTGTGCGAGTCCCTAAGTGAGTAACATACAGCACATGAAATGTGATTTTATTTTGCTCCACCACTGATATGCTCTTGAAAGATATTTGTTACTATTTGTTTATTTGGTTTGAACCACTGCTACACTAGATATATAGCCATATAAAAAGGAATCATGTTAGGATACGTTTATTCAAATAAATTAAGACTGACTGAAGGGTGTAAAAAATGTGATCAGGACAGCCCTAATATTCATGATTAATAACTACCCTCATCAAACACTTCTATAATATACACCTGGAGAATGTGATTCTTGTATACATTGAATGAATATTTCAAATTTTATAGTGTAATATTCTTCCCCCTGTAGAAATACTTGCAAGAAATACAATATAATGGCTTTTAACGCCGGGGATAAAGTCAACTGTTCAACATGGACACAGGTAAGTTTAGTAATTGTTTACTTACAATAATGTTGAAGGCGAATACAATGGTTTTAGCTGTTAGTATTGACAAATGATCAGTTGTTGTGATTGTACCATAATATGACATTTTTTAATAATACATATCTGAACTCCTTCCCTCAGGCTCGCATGGAGAGAGACATGAGTGCTCGGAAGATATACGGTGAAGAAGAGACACCGGAGGGTGCGGCTGGGAGCGAGTTTGGCAAAAAGCAGCGTGAGGAGGCGCGGCGGAAGAAGTTTGGCATTGTAACACGTGAGTTCAAAGTCGAGGACCAGCCTTGGATTCTTAAAGTCAACGGCAAGGCTGGAAAAAGGTGTGATGAAAAACACTTCATCCTTTTACCTTTCCCCATACCTATGGCCAAATATGAACTACCCTCTCTGTGTCTGTCGATATAAGGTTCAAAGGTCTGAAAAAGGGGGGCGTCACAGAGAATGCATCCTACTACATCTTCACCCAGTGTCCTGATGGAGCCTTTGAAGCCTTCCCTGTTCACGGCTGGTACAACTTCACGCCGGTGGCGAAACACAGAACTCTGACTGCGGAGGAGGCTGAAGAGGAGTGGGGCAGGTGAGGGAGAAAGGACCACAGGTTTAAGTCATTCACTGCCATTGACGGATTTATTTGTCGTTTCACAGTCCAGCCATTCAATCCCAGGAATTCATTTAGATTTTTTTCAAATGTTAAGGTAAAAGAGCGTCTGAATATGTCTGGAAGTGAATGAGTTGAAGGTCCAGGCTCAAGAGATTTAGTACATCAAGTTGAGTTGAGTTGTCCTGCCACAAGTCTTTCTTTTTCTCCCGCACTGAACAAAGCAAACACCACAGGATCGCTTTGTTGACGTGCTTGTAATTGTTTTCTTTCAAGGAATTCAACATGAATACAAATAGGTATGCATTTACCACAGTCCTACTGAGCTGGAAAAGCTTGAAAATGTCTTGCTCAAATGAGTGTGCAAATGTGCCGAACGGTTGCAACGGTGCTGTTCAGATTTTCCGTACATTATCGTCATCCACGCAGGAGGAACAAGGTAGTGAATCACTTCAGCATCATGCTTCAGCGACGTCTACGCGAGCAAACGCAGGGTGACGAGGAAGAGGACGAGAGTGAGAAATCGGCCAAGAAGAAAAAGGGCGGCGGTCGAGGGGGCGACCTGCGCATCCACGATATGGAAGATGACTTTGAGATGAGCAGCGATGACAGTGACAACAGTATGGGCGAAGGTCAGGAGGGGCACGCTCAAAGATGGTTTCTCAAACACAACACCTTGTTCGTGGGAAAGATGCACTATGGTAAGCATAATGCCAACACGATGAAAAATGTCTTTGCTTTTAGATGGAGAAGGCAAAACAAAAGCAAAAACCGAAACGGGGAAAGGAAAATCAAAGAAGAAGAAAAGCAATGACAAAGAGGCTTTGGAAGACAGCGATGATGGCGACTACGAGGGTCTCGAGGTGGATTACATGTCAGATGAAAGCAGGTCAGATCTCTATTTTTTTTTTTTTTAATCCAAATGTAGGATTTCTTTATATAAGACACAGCGACGCGGCCAAACGAGAATCAAACAGAATTTTTTTGAAGTGGACAAGAGAATCCGCGCAGCCAGAAAAGCATCTAAGCACATGGGAGTATATGGCCCGTAGTCTTTAATAAATCACTGATTTTGTCTTTTGTAAGCAGTTCAGATGAAGAACCTGAAAAAGGAAGGCCCAGCAAAGGAGAAGACGTCCCTAAAGGTCAAACCAGTATATTATGATGGTCAAACATTCAAGAGATATACTCTATAGTCCATGTGACATGTGCTTCAAGATTTTTTTTTTTTTTTTTTTTTTTTTTTTTAACAGGGATCGATGAGGCCTCAGAAAGCGAGGAAGAGAGCGAAGAGGAGAAACAGAATGAGGAGGAAGCAAAAGAGGAGGAAGAGGAGGAGGAAGGAAAGAAAACACCAGCGCAGACAGAAAAGAAGAAGAAAAAAGGTACAGACCTCACAGGGACAAACTATCGTGGTTGTCTCTAAAATTTACTTCTATAAGAAAAATGCGAGAGACACCTTTCAGTGTGATGCTACAATCTTGTTTTTATATTATATTTTCAATTAACACCATTCTGATATTTGTAAACTTGCAACTCTTATATTGGGTCTTATTAGATTGTTGTGGTTTGTGTGTGTGTGTGTGTGTGTGCGTGTGTGTGTGTACGAAAAACAAAAACATGTGCCTAATGTTAAGTGTGTATTCATGTGTTTCACAGACAGCAGCGGCGAATCGGACAGCTCGGACGACAGTGACATTGAGGGAGAAACGGCGTCCGCTTTATTTATGGTGGTTAGTGTGTGTGTGGATGAATAAGTGAATATTTTTATTTTATTTTCAGTTGGATTAAACATGAATAATGTGACTGTAAAAAAACAAAAAAAAAAGGGATGAGATTTTTTTTCATCCACAATGAATCTTCTTGTTCCTCCTTCTTGTAGAAGAAGCGCACTCCTCCAAAACGTGCAGGTGGGCGCGGCTCCGCCGGAAGCTCCAGAACTGGCAGCCGGCCGGGGACGCCATCTATAGACACTGCCGCCACCTCCAACACACTTCGTGCTGCTGCCAGCAAGCTCGAGCAAGGTGCATACATTCATATTTTTTGACTTCAAGCAAAAATTAAATTGTGATGTGTTGCTATGGCATAGACTTTTCACTTTTTGTACAAAGGTATTGCGACACCTGGCCATTACAACAACAGGAAGTGAAAATGCAGCAGAAAGGAAATTGAAGCTTCTAATTTGCTCCATGAACCAGTTGTATTTTTTTTTACTTCTCTCTGTTCATCATTAGGCTGAAAGCACACTTTCTTAAACCCTTTTATTTAGACCAACAGTGCCATCGAGGAGTAAAACAAATACAACAACTGTTTCGTGAAGCAAATTTGAAGCCTCATTTTCCCATCACTAGTGCAGGGTCCCAAAATAACTTTTTCTCCTATTTCTATTAAAATGACCCCCCCTCTCCGATGTCTTCCAGAGGCACACTTTTCAATTGCTTCACACTACATATTAAATATTACATATTACAAGTGCGACTCAGATCTCACTTTTCAACAGGTAAAAGACAGACGCAAGCTCCAGGGACAGACTCGCCAGCTGCCAAAAGGCTCAAGATGGACCCCAGCAGTCAGAGCCCTACTCCCTCTGGGAAGAGCACGCCTCAACCCCCGTCAGGAAAATCTACCCCGAGTTCCAGGTAATGTGTTCTCACCTTTGCTTTTACACCTCCCTGTGCTGTCAGTTCATCTTGCAATGACAATAACGGCAATGGAATGGTCTTGGGAGTTGGCTTGAACTTGTCTTTTCGATATGCCACAGTGATGTACAGCTAACAGAAGAGGCGGTCCGCCGATACCTGATCAGGAAACCAATGACCACTAAGGACCTGCTGAAGAAATTCCAGACCAAGCGCACAGGCCTGAGCAGTGAGCAGACTGTCAACGTGCTGGCGCAGATTTTGAAACGCCTCAATCCGGAGCGCAAAAACGTTAACGACAAAATGCATTTTTATCTCACGGAATAAACGTGGGGGCTAGGATGGGCTCCAGATCACCGGTGACCTTTTTGAGCAAAGGCGCTGTAAAAAATTGATGGATGGTTGAAACAAACATGGCCAGAAGGGGGAGGAGGGAAGTGAGGGAATCATTTTATCGTGTTTTGTTATTGTAATATGACACCAGATCTGGAGCTTAACTGCTCCAAATGAAGTGATTAGGAGGTGATATTCTAAATTAACTTCATATATAGTAACAGAAATAATGTACTGAATAAAAAAAGCTGTTCACAACTGAGAACTTGCTTGATAGAATCACATTGTTTTCTAATAAAACTTGATCATACAAGGGTCTTTAGACATGCTTTTTTTAAATTTAATTTCAGTATTTGTAATCTTTTAAAATTCTGACATGTTGTACCTGCAAAGCACTGGCGTCAGCCCAAAACCTCCTATTATGTCACAATTTGGTAAATTATTTTTTTTCCCACAAATCTGTACTATTTGTTATTTTCTGTACAGATTATTAACCAATCTAAAGTGTTGAAAATGGCATGCTCTCTTTGATGACGCCGAGTTGGTTAAACAAAGATGCCTTTTGGGGGTCTGACTTTGGAGGTAGAGGATTCCATCTGACGCCAGCGAAAGTCAACACGAAACTAAATGCATCGACTCAGTCAGCCCATTGTGGTCATTTCAAGCAATAATAAACTGGCCACAATCAGACACAGGTGGAGGATGGCTGAACAGTACACCCAAACAGCTTGCTTCAGAGGCATTCAAATATCTCCTGTGAAAGCTTGTACATAAGTACAAGTTTATCTTGACCCACAGATAAGCCCAAATACACAAAAGATTAATCAAGGCAATTGGACTCATGACGTTTCATCTTTACTCCAGATTTCTTCAATTCTTAAGTGATGTACAGCTGTCTCTTCCATGTGTAGTGTTGGGATCCATAAAGGTAATCTGTTTATTATATAAAAAAAATATATTATTGTGAGGTTCATCTGTAGCTCATACTACACACACACACACACACAAATCTTTTACAGCTTTGAACCATTTGTAATGCTTTACCCCCAGCCAAGATTGTTTGTCACATTGCTTCCAAATGTTACTTTGCAGGAAAAAGAAACCACAGAGGACTTCATTTTTTATGTTAAGAGGTAATATATTTATAAATGTGAAGGAGCCTGTTATTCTAATCCATGAAAATATGGACTCAGAACATACTTGACACACCTAATACTGTATTTTCATCATTCATACAAATCAAGTCTTGCACATACAACCAAAGGCCATTTCCATTGTCTTTGGAGCTCAGGTAGAATTCATATCCCAGCTGAGCTGAAGTGCATTTTAAGCCGGAAGGTTCCGACAAATAACAGAGATGCGTCGCTGTCGAGGCACTCTCTGTCCATTAAACAAAGACTCCTCATCTTTTAAGATCTCATGAGTGAAGTTGTATCTGGCTTGGTCCCTGTAATATGAGAGGAGAAAAGACATTAGTGCCAAAAGCAAAGTGTAGGGATAGCAACTACAACTCCAAGTAATGTGCTGTGCTAAACCTTAGAATGTAGAGGGAGCGTCTGGGCAGCAGCAGGTCTAGCCACTCACTGGCAACACCTTCTTTGACTAAGCGCATGACACTATCTGAAAGAAGACTCAATCCAGTGATGGTGCTGCCACAAAACTAAAAAAAAACAAGAACAAAAACACAATTACACGAAAGAAGTGTACAACTGTTATCATACACTGTCCTGTACATCTCCAATTGTCTTTGTGAAGCTGAATGGATGTCATTTACCTTGACACTGTCAATGTGAGGTTTGATATAGCCGGTTTTGTCCAGATCGAGGACGTGGACGGGCCCAAGAAGTGAGCTTCCAGAGGCAAACGCTACAGATCGGACACGGGCTAAGATGGTCTGACATGATGCCCCCCACGTCACACGTTCCGTTTCTCTGTATCCATGAATAGCCTAAATGGAAGGAGGTGAGCACAGAAAGCATATATCAAGGGCTGCAGCTATCAAATACTTTTTTAGAATATTCTACCAATCATCCAATGAGAGGCCTAGCCTGGTGAGTGACATGGGAGTCAACAAGTAAGTGTAGAGTTGGATGTAGTGAGCTCAGGTTAGCGGCTGACTGTTACCTGGCTTAGCCAGTATGTATGCAATTGTTCAATAAAGTGATTGACAGTGCATAGGTGTCCACCCTCACCCACTTGGGGTATTATGAATCCTAAAATTCTAAAAATGAAATCAACATGCATAAATCACTTGTGTTGTTAACCGCAGACATGTTGTTATGTAGTCTGTCTGCAGTAACAGTCTGTGTGACAAAATGATGAATAGGAAGCTTCAAGGCAGAGATTTAAATTTGCTATAACATTATTTTATCAAATTATTACAGTTCTTCCAATATTCGTTTAAGCCATCCATATATCCACTGAAAAAAACAATGATGCACTACAGTGCATGCATCAGTAGCATAATGTAACATTAACGGAAATCTAGCTAAAATAAAGTACTTAACTTTAAATTCAGATTGACCTAGGTTTACCACCATTAATTGAATTAATTCTCAACAATCTTTTAATTTCTTTTTGCTGGTATGCAAGGCATGGTAGTGTTAACACCTGGTAAACGAGGGCAACCCAGTATAACTACATTGTGAGTGAAAAAAATGAATACAGTAAATGTTACCTAAGAAATAGGACTTACATCATCCCAGTGATCAAATTCGTAACGTTTCTTCTTCAGACCAGGTTCCAGCTCCCGCAGAAGGTCAGTCTCCTCCTCCTCGGTGATGAAAGCCGTCCTCACCTCCACCTGTGTCCCGAGTCTCTGCACCAGATCCCGGCTTGACCCGACCACCAACTGCCAGTCCCCTTCAGCTTTCAGGCCGCTGTCTGCCAAAGAGCTCAGGTAACGAAGCGGACTTTTGTAAAAAGCTGTCTTACGGACGCTTTTCGCCGCATTCAATAATGGTTTCATATTCTTGTCTAAAATACTTTGAGTATAATGTTGAGTATTACTTTAGTATTATTGTTTTGAGTCTACGATTCCACCAACAACGTAGGACGCCATATTAAAACGTGATGCATTTTGGGTAGCGTCGTCAGAGGAAAATCGTTATCCTGCAGTTCTTCAATATGACCACGCGAGTTCAGTAAAAATCCTTATTTTAAAGTCATGTCATCTTTCTTTTCCTTTTTTTTTTTTTTTTGCCTCGCGGTCTTCTTTTAAATAGGATAACACCAAAAAGAAGAGACGTTTGGTCATGCACTGACACCACCTATTCACGTTAATGCCACAGCGTTGAACATACGTCAACACTGCGCATTATTATCTTTGTAAAGGCTTAGTTTTTGCTGGCGGACCTGGATGATTTCACTATATTAACACGTTTTTTTTTTTCATAAAATATCTAGCACAGGAAAGCATAATGTGTAGACAACTCCCCCATGATGCAATATGCGCGCGTGCTTGGTAAACTTGTTAGATAAACTGATGACTTCATCCTTACAAAAATGCCCCAAGGGGGGAAAAAACAGACAAAAAATTGACCTACTTAGAACTCAGGACATGTAACCTTTTCTTTGCTCACTGCGTTGTTTCAGAAAAAAAAACAGACATGGTGGTACACAAAGATTGCAGTCAATAATAGATGGTACTGTATACAGTACCTTGTACCAAACCATATACTGTATAACATTGAATTTTAGTGGTACAGCTGATCTGCATTGACATACTTTATTTGCCAAAAAACAGTTAGGGATTGAAACAATTTACTGAGATAATTGATCTTATATACTGTGGATATTTAATATATATTTTATATTGCTCTGTCTCACACATGCAGTAAGGCAGTGAGTCAAGAGTGATGTGGCTTTGCACAAGAGTAGCGCCATGGTGCCTTGCTCAACAGCACATCGGTGATTCTCATTCTCATCTCAAATCATCCAGCCTGCACATTCCATAGTAGTTAATTGTTTTTTGCATCCATGGCAAGTATATTTATTTGATCCAGAGCAGGTCTTAAACCTGAGGCCCTATCATTATGGATGAACCACTACCACAGCTTTATTTGTTGTAGATGTTAAAACATGCATTATGCTGCTTATTATACATGCACGTAACATCCCTGTTCAAACATTGCTTATACAAGAATTATTAGTGTCCTCTCTTTAAGCCTGCTGGTGGTCTCGGTCAGTGAGCATCTGCAATAAATCTTATACCCCCACTCCGACACACACATCCACACACACACAAACACACACACACACCCCACGCTCACACGCACGTGCGATTGATGTGGTACCCACTGCATTGGTGAATGCCAAGCTGATGCCCCCAGCCTTAGTCATCCTTCTGTTTTCAATGTATTATAACTGGATCTAAATGCAATTAGAATTGATTTTGAGTACTAAAAGTGGCCAGCATGAGGCAATTATGTGGAGCCCCAACAACACACCGACAGAGATGTCGAAAAAAAAAAAAATGTAACCGCTGCTCAATGAAAATCCAGCATCATTCCTTTCTTCATTAGCTGTAATGTATTGTTGACTGATATTTGTATCAACCATCCAGTTTTTTGTTGTGATGAATGCAATGATGTGGATTCTTCTTGCAGAAGTTTACGTCGGATGGAGTGGGTTCATCAGGGGCGGAGTGCACTACAAGCATCCAGCCATTGAATTATTCAGTCTTATGAATCATTGAGTCACGACACTCCTTTTTCGGCCTCTCCTCACATCTCAAGACGCAGCGAGCTACCTACCATTTTTTATATTGACGGAGAAATACATACACAGCTACCTGAAGACTTGGCTTGTCTTAAACTCTTTAGGGTCACAGTGGTGAAAAGGAAAGAGATCATACTATAGGTAACTGTGTTCTGTTGGTAGTAACCCGTGTTGTGTTTGTGGAAAACGTACCTTTTGGAATTACAACCAAAAGGTTCAACCTTTCATCAAGGCATAGCACATTTTCCCATGTGTGTTTGGGGGATTTTGTTATGGTTCCGATTAAGCCAAGGTTGAAGTTTTAGGTCTGCTTCTCACCAAAAGAACACCTATACCTACAATAAAGCATTCCTTTGGGCTGCTTCTATCTATCTATCTATCTATCTATCTATCTATCTATCTATCTATCTATCTATCTATCTATCTATCTATCTATCTATCTATCTATCTATCTATCTATCTATCTATCTATCTATCCATCTATCTTCCTTCGACTGTCCGCATGCCCTTGTGGCGGGGTCATGGAGCCTCTCACAGTCGGAAGCGTTGCTTAAATGGACACAAAGCTAAACGATCGCTTTACTTTCTGGCGTATCAGATAGACGTTTAAGGTCGTGCTGTTATTGATTGTAGTCTGCACGAGGACGGTTTCTCCCCCGTTTCAGTCTCCAGCACGGGGCGAATTAATTCTCCCGGTCACCCTTAAATATGTATCGTCATTTCCCATTCACAGAGGCAGCTATTTCTGGAGTCAATCAATTAGGAAATATAATAGATTTTAAAGAAAGGTTGTCCTGTGATGTTGTGGGCTACAATTTCCCTCATGCTTATGAGCGGGACTCACTACAGAATGTTATTCCCCCACACCTCTCATAAAAGAAATCCATATATTTAAATAACACACAACGTTTTTTTAGCCAAAAGGAGTAGGTTCAATCAACTTGAATTGAGTAGCACTCCCTCCCCCTCCCATTCTTGAACCTTTTAGGCCTGTCAGACTATTGTCGCTCAAGTTCAACAATGGGAATATAAGCCTTCATATTTGAGTTTATTCTGTAACAGACCACATCAAATCTCTATGTGGCATCGCCCATCACTCTTTCCGTTCATGATACATACAGGCATAATGCTTTGGTCACAACTTCAAATGACTCATAGCGAGTTATGGCCCTGATGGACAGCGACTCGAATGGGTACGACTTCGGGGTCACAGGGTAGTTGTCACTGTGAAGGCGCTCCATAGATTTATGTATAATATAAATTATATTATGAATAATATGTTTTTTTAATACCCAACATTTTGCACACGAGGTGATTTCCCCCGGTGTTCCCCCCAAGCAATACCACTGCACTTATAGTTGTAAAAGGCATAATTGCTCATGTCTCTATTTAGATTGTGCAAGTGTGCCTAACTTGTGGAATGTGAGTGTGATTGTTTGTTGTGTTCATTGAGCAGACGTCTCACAAGATTTTGCCGTTTTACCTGACAATGTTTAAACTCTAAAGTTTTTGTCTATTGAAACAATTCTTCCTAGAAACAAAAAGTAATTGTATTACCATTCTTGGGCGTTCAACTCGTTGGAGGCGCCACTGTATGTTGTGCATTATCTGTGCATGTAATAGCAAATAAATGGCACACCTTGCAGACGGCGCTTATGAGCGAGGGGAGGGGAGGAAAGGTGGCCAACTTGGGGAGATGGGGGCTGTGGGGGAGGGGCGGGGAGAGAGAGCTCTCCTCCTCCATTAATTTCCAAATGTCTGTTACTAAGAATAGCCTCCCCCCTTCTCCTCCTTCCATCTCGAACAAACACACGATTCGCATGCGCGCGCACATCATTCTGGCGCCGTTGCAGGTGCGCACGTGTACGCGCCGCATACAACCAACACCCCTTTCCTCTGCGCATGCATTTCGGCAATTTCTATGCGCATTCACGCGAATTTAGGAACACAGATTCAAGGAGGGAGATCGGCATTTTCGTCAATAGGTTGTGATTGTGCCTGACACGAAACGGGGCTTGGTTAGAGTGCGGAGCAATACTGAAGCAGGCTGCAAATGGCATACGTGTGCAAGTAGGTGTTTGCGTCATAATGTACGTGCGGCTCCCAGTAATGGCGCATACGTAAGCTGTGTGGCCGTGTAGGTTAGACACACTCCGCTTCTATCGCTTCTTTCATTCTTGTCTCGATCCAACCGTCCATCCAGCCCTCCCTCCATTCCTGCGCCCCTCTCCTTCTCCTCCCCTTGGGGCTGCTGGTGGAGGAACCCACCCCCCTCCACTTCCACTATACACTCCAATGAGAGCGAGAGGACGCTCGAGCAGGACATCCAAGCGGTCCAGGAGGACGGAGGTTCGACTTTATCGGGACACGGCGAGAGAGGAGACTGTCCATGGGAGGGTGTAAGACGGCGGGGAAGATGCCGTCCCACGCGTGTCTTTGACGCCGTGTCCTCTCCGTCAGTGGATGGCTAGGCAGGTGTTGCAAGCAGGGAGGAGGATGCTGTTCGCTGCTCACATCTCCACTACGACGGCATGGAGATTTTAAAGCAACATGGAATTCTCCGTCTTTCCCCTTTTGTATTTTTAAACCAATGACATTTTTTCCCACCCGTGTCTCGAGGCTTGTCAGATCCTCCACTCGAAGGTAAAAATTAGCAGTGCCACACTGCCACGTTATCGCAACACGACCAAATATTGCGGATGTTTGAGAAATAATTAAATAATGGTAGCATTTTATTTCCAATGTTTTTTTCTAAGTGAACACGGTGGTTTCAGGGAGGAAGAATTGCACCATCTGGCCACTAAACGTTTGAGCGGATTTTTAACATTAGAAGCCGTGAATGTGATTTATTAGGCCCGTGCCGTTTGAGAGGCGTCTGCATGTCATGGCATGTTGTCATGACAGTGAAGAACTAAATCTTGTGGCGCCTGTGGAGCGTTCTGATGCAGCTGGGATGACGAGCCATGGTTCGTGTTGAATAAGTCCCCATGATCTGGCGGTGGGGGTTCATCCTCAGGGTTTGGACGGATCCAAGACGACTGTAGGACTTGAGACGCCCTTCGGTGCGAGCCAAAGACCAAACGTTTGATACCCTTGCACCCACGATTGGCTCCTGGCAGAGACGTAAGGGGAAGGTGGTCTCTACGTGGGGCCCCCAGGTTGCTATTAGACCAGAAGCTGCAGAACCTCGACCCATTTAAACGTATGAGATGTTCTGATCCGGATGGGATGTAATGTGCGGCTGTGCAGCTGAGCACCGGTCTCCTTCTCCGCTGCTTCGTCAAGATTGGCTTCTGGTTTCCAGAGAATGGCGCGGTTCGGTGACGAGGTTCCAGCCAGGTACGGCGGAGGCCCCGGTGGAGGGGGCCCAGGTGGTCGCGGTGGGGGCAGACAAGGAGGACCGCACGGACATGGACACGGTCACGGACATGGGCACGGACACGGGCATGCCCACGGGCATGGGCTGGGCCACGGTCCACCCGGGGGGCCAGGAGCCCAGAGAATGTACAAGCAATCCATGGCGCAGAGGGCCCGGACTATGGCCTTGTACAACCCGATACCGGTACGCCAGAACTGCTTCACTGTCAACCGCTCCTTGTTTATTTTCAGTGAAGACAACTTTGTGAGAAAATACGCCAAAAAGATCACCGAATGGCCATATCCTTTACCTGCAATGTTGTAAGTACAATCCCACCGGAGAGCAGGTAGGCTCATGATGACGGAGCTCTAACAAGAATCCCCGTCCACGTGACCGTGGCTGGACTTGTAATTCACGCTTAATGAAAAGGTGGCGGCAGAAACTGCAGCCTCCTTTTCATGAGCTGTTGATCGGCATCAATCACTTCCGTTAGCAATTCCATGTCACATCACGTGGGAGCTTGATATATGATCCCTGAATGGTCTTGTGTGAGTGTGTGTGTGTGTGTGTGTGTGTGTGAGTGTGTGTGTGTGCGTGTATGTGTGTGTAATTGTGTTTTGATGCAGATCGGAGGGGTGTGGGTGGTATCTAGGGGGCGCTGCTGGTTGCTGATGTCAGCAAATACAGATTAGGAGAAAGAAATGGGAGAGGAAGGGAGTGGAGGCAATGATGATACCATGTGAGAAGAAAAACATCTTCAGTGTGTGGGTTTATGTAGTATACCTGTATTTAGTCATTTATGGGGACAAATGTTTGTTTACATTATGTCATGGGGACCTCTTGTGGTTTGAGGACCAAAAAAAATCAGGTGTCCCCACATGAGCAAGGAGAGTTGACCAGCTTCAAAGCGTGTGTGTGTGCGAGTGTATGACGCAAGCTTTCATATCACAATTCTGTCGGTGTCTTTCCAGTTATGACGTGTGTGCGCATGAAGGCATGGCCATCGTTTGAATTTTTCAGACATTGTGTTGTATCTGTGTGTGTGTGTTTTTTTTTTTTTCATTCGTAAGATTATAAAACTAGGACTCAAATGCCTCCGCATGAATGTGCCTTCATTTCCCTCTCTACGTGTGCATGTGTGTGTGCAATTTCGTCTTTCAGGAAATCTGTACTTTGCACCATTCTGTAGAAATGAATAGCGAGTGATTTCTCCATTTTCAAGTTGGGTGTGACGTTGGTCCGGATCCGCGTAAATTAAAGTTTGTGCTTTGTGAGTGTTAATGACATGAGTTGAAAATGGAGTAATGTATTGATCGCTGCCGATGCTTGCGCTGTGACATAACTGCACACACTAATTGGGCTGCTCTAGTGAAATGCAGGAGCTACTTATATGCTTATGACTCACAGTCTATTTACTAAACGACAGAGCTGTTCACAAGGTGTCTGCGGTTGTGGATTTTAGATTAAATACTGGAACTTGCTGCCATTCACTTGTCCAGGTTATTTGAATTCAACATTCACGTATGGCCACTGCCACTGACCGGACTCGTTCTGTTTCTGATGATTCAGGAGTGATCTGTTTAAATGAATGTATGGAAGGAAAATATGTCTTCATCCACCAAGATGCATGTGTCTCAGTGGACTCATTGAGAGCCTTTATTTATTTGTGAACTGACTTTGGACACCAGGGAGTGACACATAAATAACAATGTGCTCACGTCCCCATTGAGACAGACATTTTTACGGCTGTTTAATTATAATCGTCATACTTTAAGGATGCAATTTAATCCGATAGTAGGGGGGAAAAGAATCAATATAAACACTTGGAACATTTGGATACTACTTTTCAATTAAAATGAAAAACATATATATTTAGGGGGAACATCTTGCCACATCAAAATACGCCAGGTCGATAGACTCAAACCCAAAAAGATGGAATGCTTTAAGCCAAAGGTGCTGTAACACATTGTTAGATTGAGGGTGTGCATATTTATGCAACCAGGTTATTGTACTTTTTCTATATCTTAGTGTGAACATGGGTGCATTACTTTTTTGGATCAGTTTACGCCTGGTAAAAGTCCCAGGGCAAGCAAGGCCTTATAGCGTATGCATTATGTCGCATAGCATGACTACAATAACGATAAATGGGTGACTACACTTTTTGTCATTGACTCCAATATCACACGCAGTGGGTTGCTGAAGCTAAATAGGTCATCCATAGGACCTTGGAAATGAAGTCCTGTTCTTCTGGCATTTGACCCCAAATGACACTTTGACATTGCCGAATGCATATGCAGTGTCCTACAGTGGCGTTACTATGTGACGATGTGTGTGTGCTGTGTTTCTTTTGTCCAATTACGTTTATTTTGTGCAAGTGTTATTAAGTGTCGGTTAAATACATATCTTGAATGCGGCTACGTAGACACACACTCATACATATACACCGATGTGCATGTACACCATATGGTACTGAGTGCGCCATCCATTTACATTTAAGTGTTTTTTTCCCCCCCTGCTGTTGTAAACGGAGAGGAAGTCAATACGCTCAAGTCCTCCAAAGCAACTATGATTCCCCGTACAAATGTTCAAGTGTAGAATGAATAAAGAGTTTTTTTATATGATAATTTAATCTCATGAGGTCTTCGCTGCTTTGCACCACAGCGAACTAGCTTTATGGTTGCACAGTCCAAAGATAGATGAGAAGATAACAAGAAAATGGATTGGAAGGGTTGGACAGTGGACGACAGTTACACCCTAAACGAGAGACAAAGAGCGGGGCCTGCTTGTTTTTGCGTGGACATAGAGTCTGTGATCTGTTTTGACTGCAGAATGGAAATTATTTATTGGGTTTTTTTTCTGCAGCATGCAAGTGTCAGTTGCTAACTATTCAGAATGAACATCCCATCAGTTTATGCGTGAGGTTATATGTGTCTCAGGTTATAGGTGCTTTTCTGTTTGTTTACAAGTTGGTTATATCTCGTCGTGGCTGTTCTTCAACTCCGCAATCTGAAGTCATTATCTGTCATCCCGTAGCATTTTAAAGACAACAGGATTTGTAGTGGCCCAATCTCATTAAAATGCAATTGATCAGGTGGTGTTCCCACGTTTGCTGCTTCGGCGGGAGTGGAGATTGGACGGAGTGTATGCGTAAGTGACTGCATGGAAGGATAGCTAGATGGGGATGTATGAAAGGTATGGATACATGATGTATGATCAGTGGATGAACAACTATAGGGTGTGTAGATGGAAAAAGAAATGGGTGAAAGGATGGATGAAATTTGATGGCCAGTCATGTGTGTTTGTTCCTTTACCGTGTTTTAATTTCGTTGCAACATATGAAAGAGTTTAACCAATCATCTACCTGAAAAGACTAGCACCTTAATGTAGCATGCCAGTAGGGCCGTATTTGTTTGTATGTACCAACAGATCGTTTCTTCATTCAGGGCTGTTGCATTTTGGGTTCTGTTGCCTTTAGTCATTGAGGCTATGCGTCAGTCTGCTATCAAACCAACATTTATGGCAAAAAAACAACAACTGTATTATCACATTATGTGGAGGTAGTAAAGAAACAGTAATATAATGCGATCACACCGTAGAATCTGGTAAGTCCATTAAATGTTATATAGTGTTATCCACGAATTCATGCAGATTCCAACTTGCTTTGTGGACTGAGAAGAGAAAGAGAGAGAGAATGTTATGTTTCTGCTGTGTCTCTGAAACTGCGCTGCTTGAGCAGAGAGATGTAACACGGAGACAGACAGAGGAGGGAAAAAGACAGGAAGGATGCACAAGTCAAAGACGCTGTAGAGTTATACGAGAGGATCAAGAAGTAGTGCGTCAAACTGTCTGTCCGCTTCTAAATCATGAAACACAATGCGGTGAAGATTCAAACACTCTGGCCGCACAATCATGTTTGGGTCCTGATGGAGAAGGCAGAACGCCAAGTGAACATAAATACAGTGTAACCTCACCTCTTGAATCCTTTCAAGCTCGTAAAATTTGGCCTTTGATCAAAATTAAACACAGAGAAACGAAGACCGAGTGTCCACTGAATGCATTGAAACCACACCCCGCTCAACTATCAGTTGCAGTAAATACCACTACTGCAAGCTGAAAAATAGATTCCACTTCGTCTAGCATCTTTACTTGAAGTGGAAATCAACGGAAACATATTTTTTTCCTGAATATGTTCCCAGTAGGCCCACTAGTTGAAACAAAGCATTCTGATTAATATTGCGTTTGTGGAATTTGAGTTAAGCAGCAAAATCCACCCGGTTTGAGCCATCTTAGGGGGTGGCCATTTCGTCACTTCTGTCGACTGAAAATGACAGTCACAACTGCTCAGGGCTCAGGTAACGACCGATCACGGCTCAGCTTCAGAAAACAGGTCAGCCGTGATTGGCCGCGGTGAGCAGTTGCGATGTCATTTTCAGTCGACAGAAGTGACAAAATGGCTGCCCCAGAGATGGCT
Organism: Filicampus tigris; assembly: GCF_054856515.1. Taxonomy (NCBI): domain Eukaryota; kingdom Metazoa; phylum Chordata; class Actinopteri; order Syngnathiformes; family Syngnathidae; genus Filicampus; species Filicampus tigris. Next base: position 9,430,521 of record NC_141232.1, read on the forward strand.
AAAAACGGGTGGATTAACTCTTATTCCACAAACGCAATATTTATCAGAATGCCGTGTTTCAACTAGTGGACTTGCATAGAACATATTCTTGAAAAAATGCTAGCGTTGAATTCCTCTTTAAGTTCTGCTTATATGTACTTGAACATTTTAAAATGCTGCTTAAAAAGTGCCTTTACTATATTCTGGTCTTATGATGGCAACTTTTTGTACTCTGGAAGGAATGACGATAAATACAATCGATTGAGTTTGCGATTTTATGTTGATATCTGAACAAATCTGTCCAGTATCACAAAACGGATTGAACTCAACAGGTTCCACTGTATGACCACCATCAAATGTGCTAAGTCCTGAATGGGAGATGTGTTTGTTGCAATTCATATAAACGACATGTTATCTTTATGTTGAGTACCTCCCTCCTATAGACAGGTCCACACAAACACGCTTTTGCCGATTTTGCCCCCCGCCCCTCCCCCCGTCTTCGAATGATAGGACCCGAGGCTTTGTCATCACCTCTCACCACTGTCTACCTGCACCTTTTCTCTCTCGCCTCAATGTGATCCGTCATCCTCCCCGCTCCCCCCCTCCTCCGCGTCACCGCTGTCCTACTCAGTCTCCTCGCCACTACATCTTGTCCTTCCTCTATAAAGGGCTGCTTTTCGCTTTTTATGATGCTAATTTAAGCATTGCGGAGGTGTTTTGATCCTGACGGCTGTGAGTCGTGCTTGGTTTGTTGTATGCCTGTATGCGTTTGTGCATGCATGTGTGTTTGCCCTCAAGGTTCAATATGGCTAACTCATAGCTTTTCACTGTCTGGTAATAAATGTGTGACTTGATCCATAGCCGAAGTTCCTTCAGGCACTGGAGATCTCATTGAATCTCAAATATCACATACTGAATGTAGTGTACAGAAATGTTGTCATCTTTCAATTTCACAGATTTTAGAACATATTAGCTGTGCTATCTGTGTGTTTACACTTGTGTGCCCGATTTACAGGTGTAGAACAGGGAGGGCATTCAAGGTAGACAGCAAAGTAAATTCCTCTCTCTCTCTCTCTATCTCTCTCTCTCTCTCTCTTTCACATCGATATGGAGAAATTATTTTTATGGTCTTATATTTTTACATCCCAAAAACCTGACATTTGTATAGGAGCGTGTAACGTTTCGGGTTAGGGCGGTGAAGAGGAAAAGACAAGGCAAAAAAGTACACATCCACGCCAATGCTGGGATATCAAAAAAAGCCCGTCGTTTATTCACACACCCAAAAAAAACAAGCCCGGTAGCAGGTCCGCTAAATCATACATGACGAAGCAGATTCATCCGCATTTCACCTCGCGTCACAAAAATGGTTGACCAGCAAAAACAGAGGGACTGCAGACATACGTCCATCTCCTTGGAAGTCTGGCTACCAACTGGCGGGAAGTCAGGGCGGCAACCTCCACATAGGCGCCAGCCTATGACATCACTAGTTAGCGACACCTAACTAAAGGACCCAGTACATTTGTTACAAGTGTGTAGACTGTAGCTGGTGTTTTTGTGGATGGAGGGTGGCTAGTGTCGCGGGACAGAGCTATTTTGGGGTTTGGGATGTGTGAGGAGAGAATAGAGGCAGATAGTGTGTGATGGATTGATTTTATCATCCCTGTGTTCTTTGGTCACGTGCTACGGCCGCTACTAGGCAAAAATGTGCGTTCTCCCTGCACGCATGCTGTGCTGACACACACCAAGACATGCATACGTAATGTCAAGAGAGAGAAAAAAAAAAAAGCATGTAAATACTTATGGTTCGATCAGCACTAATGTCAGTTAGCATTACCACAAAGATTATGCGAAGAAACATGCTAGACCGAGATTCTGCAAGCAGCTCACACACATACCAGCATCAGCATCTTGCGAAAGTGGCAATTCAGCTGGATTTGGATGATGAGAGGGGGCAGTGGCTGGGCTGAGGCAGGCACCAACATATGCGGTATAGAATATACAGGAGGAGCAGAGGAGGGTGCCTGCAAGGACTAAAACACTGATTGATGCTAAATCCTTCTGAGAGAGGCCAAGCAGGGCTAAACTGGCCTTTGGGCTCACCAATTTGTCTAGCAATGCAGTCAAACATGGTGCCAGTGTGCTATGAATGTAAACTCACGACATCATTGTTGGCATTTTTGTAGAAAAAAAAAATGTGCTTGTCATTGTCTTTGAGAATATTATAGACTACAAATATATTTGTCAGTGTGCAATAACATCACTAAAGCATTTTCTTTACTCAATTTTTAAGGAGAGGCCATTTTCATGCTGCCTCCCAAAGCCAACATACGTGTCGGCCTAATCTTGAATTCTGCAGGCAGGCGACGCAAATGACAAAAGCAACATGATGTGGACAGAACAAAATACAGTAAAGCGATTCATTCATGTATTTTGGATGATTACATGAGTTTGCATTCTTGTAATCAAATGATTTCTTCCGCGGGAGCAGTGGCAGCCAAATGAAATGATTTCAGCACTTGCCAAAATAATAAAGAAACTCGTAAAATGTAACAAGAAAACTTGACATGGTAGTTTGTGTAAGAGCACAAAAAGGCCACTTGCTTGTTTAGTTTAATATGAAGGCTGGCGCCTTCCCAAATGGTAGCAGCTGGTCCGCCCTCCATTGGCAGACAAGTTGAGTTGTGTGGTGAAGCGGAATCTGTGCATGTGTGTGTGTGCATGCGAATATGTGTGCTCGGATGGCCAAATGATGCTTGAAGGAGGGGTGTTATAGTCGGGCCGGACTGTCAAGGTTGCTAAAGGGTAGACCCTTTGAGTACATGTATATGTTATATAAGATCATGTGTGTATGCGTATCACTACCTACTGGGGCACAGGGATCAATATTTAATGGAATGTAGGAATTCCATTCAATCGCCACCCGTGCTTAAGTTGAAGGTTATTATTTCAGATGTTTTCTTCATTAACCATGGCCTTCCAGAAATTTCCCCTTTTCCATTGGAAAAAATAAATTAACAGAAACTACAGTGTACGGATGCATAAACAATGTTTGTCAAGCACATTCAAATGTTTACGGGTCAAAGGCACTCAATTACCTCTGCTAATGAGACATCACAAATGAGCCCAACATCGAGCCATAATATTGGATTATACACAGCTTGTTAAACCTGAATATCTTACATTTTATATAACAATGTGATATTCTATGTTGGGGGTGTGTTCCTTGTACATATTGTCAATGCTGTTCTGGGATTGCTACTCATAAAAAAAAAAAGGTATCCTTGACTTCAGTGTAAAGGAGCTTCAAATATCAGAATTTTGTGTCTTTAAAAAGAGTCTTGCAGTCCACTCAGAGAAACCTGCAGATAAAGGGAAAGCTTAATAATATGGCTTCAAAGCAACCTCCAAGTCATCCTAGGTAAGACTTCAGAAAAAGGTCAACGTTTCAAAATGACTGCTAAGGAATGGACCTCAATTTCAAAGAGAGCTGCGCAACACAGATCCCCTGTAGGCATTAGGACCAAATATATGAACGGTCAAGCTGTCAGCTGAAAATTGTGCAAAAAAATGGATATTGTGTGGAGTTCCTGAAAATATAGTGGCTCACTCGCCAGACTTCCGTGCAGTCCTACCAGTCCAGGTTGTAGTCCGTCTTTTGACCAAAGTCACCTGGGATAGGATAATCAGAGTAGGAAATGTGGATGTTGTGTGATTTATCATATTACATACGTAGATGACCATGTATGCAACATGCTAGCAAGCCTTCAGAAATGACCATTGCTATGATGAGATTTTGTGTTGCCACCATCTTGTCATTTCTCTATTTAGATGTGTCCCGATCTAGCATAAGACGAACAATCCTTTTTCAATTTTTCAATTCATGCAACGGTTTCCAACTTTTTCATAATCCATAAGAGAGGAAATAAGATGAAGCTAATGTTGCTACTCTACCTACATGTCATTCGAAAATGAACAAAGTGATGTTATGCTAAATTAGAGCAAACATGTTAATAGTAACATTTTAAAATGGAAAAAATGTCCACACCTAATGAAACATTTATCTCCGTTTAATGTAATCGATTTGACGTCTTTTAAATAACGCTGGCGCTGGGCGGAATCCTCGTACCTCGAAAATCATCACTTTTTAGGAGAGCCCCAAAATTGCTTTTTTTTTTTAAATTTACATTGCATCATCAAAGAGATCAAGCCATTTTCAACATTTTATACTGGTCAATCATTTGTGAAATTAACACCAGTAGACCAGTGGACTTACCAGTAGACTAGTAGTATACATTTGTGAAAAACAAAGAAATTTAGTTTTCAGCCTGACAGCAGTGATATACTACCCTCTATATACTATGATGGTAAAGGTATTGGGGCACATCTTGATCTTCTTTCAAGATTTTTTTTTTTTTTTATGTACCGTGCTGGTATTCATCAGGATAAACAATTTCCACTCATGCCTTGTGCTCGCTTTGTGCAACATATGCTTTTATGGCGTTGCGGAAATGTGTGAAGTGTGTCTAAAGATGGAGTCGTGCAGTGATTACACACAGTACGGTAGCACAGTGTCATATCGTTTCCCTCCCACTCTCCTGCATATAAACCCCCCACCCCCCTTTTCACAGTCCTTGTGTGTGTTCTGCCACTAACCTACTTTCCACACAGCTCAGGAGAAAAAATACCGCAATACTCTCACACCCCTCTCTGTCTTGCGTTATCCCACATCTGAGCACTCTTTTTGCTCTTCTCTCTTAGTCTTCTTACCCTCCCTCTCATCCCCCCTCCACCTCTTCTCTTCCTCTTTTATCCCCCTCAGTCTTTTCAATCACGTCTGTGCCCACAGGTCATTTGCTTTCTCTCGCTTTCATTTCGCTCTCTATGTATGTTTCCCCCCCTCTTAATGCCCAGCCCTTCTCTCTTTCTGGCTGCCACTGCATCTGCTGACACTGCAGCTCTTCTTACCCTTTTTAGATATTGGACAGAGATGGCGTGATGGAGATAGAGATGATTGATGGGCTCAGCTAGCACAGCCAGAGAAAGGTGGAGTGACAGGAATGGGAAAAGACGGAAAAGCGAGGAAAAACAGGATTGAGGTAGTTTGGGGATTTTGAGGCAGAGAAGGCGAAACACGACAAGGACAATACGACGCAAAATGTGTGCTTGTTTGCGACTTTGCGTCATCGTGAACAATTAGGCGGCTTGCTTGTCGCTTCTTGGCAAGCTATTTCGATGATCTACCAATGCCCCCGTGATAGTGTAGATGCTTCCACAAACACACACAGCAGTGAAACAATGTGGAAGTCAAACATGAAGACAAAGAAGCTTAAAGAGAGAGCATCTCATCTCCCTTCCTCTCAATTCTTTTCTTGCTTTTGAGTCACTGCTATATATAGCCATGAGAAAGGCGCAGGAAGCAATTCATTATTGAAGGTTTATGGCAAAGTGAGAGTCATTTATTCATGTGCAGGATCGTGTGTGCGTGAATGCGTATTTGTGTGTGTGTGTGTGTGTGTGTATGCACACTCTTAGCAGGATAAAGATAGAGATAATAATACTAAAGGGTTTCAAACTCACCATATCTTCCGTTTTCCCCCTTTAGTCAGCTGCAACCTTCTCAAACACACACACACACACACATACAATACAACACTCAAACTTGCGCGCGTTTGCCTTTTAAGGCTTTGCGCATGTTCCCGTTAAGGCCCGTCAAACACTTGATAAGCTCGGACCAAACTATTAACACCTGGACTGGCTTCTCGGTTTTCTCTTGAATCGGAACTGGAGGAAAAACACACATGTACAGTCTATAACGGGTGAATGCGAAAGCAGGTGCGGACTTGTATCGTGTATGCACATATGATTTATGCTAAATAGATTCCTCCTCCCCCTTATCATGGGAATAGCTGCTCCTAATAGAGGTGAGCACATAGGAAAGAGGTGAAAAAAAGGAGAAATTAACAGAAGAGAAAATCCAATTGCTTGATTATGTACACCTTTAACAGTTTTGTAAGATATCGGCGGGAAAATGGGTGCATCTTCATTTTTGTTCCGTTGCAAGTGGAGTTCACTGTGTGTGGGAATTTAGCAGACCGTGCTACGCCATGCTGGGTGTTCCAGACCGAGGGCGCTTACTACACGCCCCGTGTGTGTTTGGATGTCAACGTATTTCATTCATAAATATGACAGAAGCATGCTTTGAACCCACCGAATCATTGTATTGTCGTAAAAAATGGACTTGACCACAGCCCTGGTTAATGATAGTACACATTTTTGAGCGGTATTAGTTTACCGTATTTTCCGGACTATAAATTGCGTTTTTTTTTTTTTCATAGTTTGGCTGGGGGCGCGATTTATGTGTGAAATTATTAACACATTATTACCTGTATATCATTTCACATGTTATTGTAACCCACATAAAGAAACATAAAGTTTAAATCCCAAAAGCTATTAAAATGCATGAATAATTTAAACGGTTAAAATCTAATATTTTGCTAAATTAGTCATTAAAATAGTATGATAAAAAGACAATTTAACTGTCTATCAATACATCTATACAAAATAGTGTACTGTTCCTTTAAGACTCCGTGCCTCTGGCTGTGGCCTTGCATCAATCTGCGCGTACGAAGAGGAGAGTGGAGAAGACGAACAGAGAGATAATTAGGACCGAACACATAAATACAGTACTTTTGGAGACTTGGAAACATTCTACATGTTCAGCGATAAATAAAAGATTTATTTAATCGATCTACGGCCGTTTTGGTGAGTTTGAAATTATCTTACCGCTACTTTCTTATAACGCTACATGTGTGAATGTTAGCCAAATGTTACCATTGTATCTCGGTGGAAATGATGTGTACTAAGTGCACAATTTTATTATTTTGATTTATATGGACACATTTATTAACGTTACGCGACGAAAGACAACTTGGCTTGTGGGGGGGGGCGTTGTGTAACGTAATGTAAGCATACCGTTCAGCCCGTTGTTACCTCTATTCTATTCTATTTCAAATTGTCCGTCATTTAAATTTTGAATTACATGTCTGTTCTTGGTGTTGGATTTTATCAAATCAATTCCCTCCAAAAATGCGATTTATACTCCAGTGCGACTTATATGTGGGTTTTTTTCTTCTTTATTATGCAATTTATGGCTGGTGCGACTTGTACTCCGGAGCGACTTATAGCCTGGAAAATACAGTAATAATATTTGTGGTTCTAATTAGAGGTGGTGTGGAATTGTATCGCATCATTCTGAGAAGTGTTGCTATAGTCAACTTTGCTTCATCATCCTTCCTTCCATCCATTTTCTAATGGACATTCTGTTCAATATGATACAGTGCAATGGAAGCCACCACTCTTGATTTTGGTTATCATGAGATCATCCCTTATTTACAAACCCGTAGGTTCGGTACCTATTGTTGTGGCCTATGAACCTCTAGTACGATATTGTGTCAGGCAACGCATTCTTCTCACGCAGCAGCGCGAGAGAGAGTGTGGCGTGTGCTCGGGAGTGATCGTGACAAATACAATTAGATGTCTTTCTTCTTATTTCGCCATCTCTCGCTATCTGTCTCACTTTGACTAGCCTTAAGACGTTATGTACACAGAGCCAAATGGTGATGTCACAATAAATCCCACTCAGTGCATGGGCATGCTGGTGGGCCAGTGCGCCAGTACGCATTCATTTGTGTGTTGCAAATAGTAGTCAATGCAATTCATGCATGATAAATCAGAATATCCCAAATAAATTCAACGATGTATGTACGACTACCCAAATGCATATAAAGGTTGTTTTTCCCTTAACTCAATTCCCTCACTCCATTTGAGTGGATGATTCTCGCCACCATCATTGCCAACTGCATCGTCCTGGCCCTGGAACAACATTTACCTGACGGTGACAAAACGCCACTGTCTGAACGTCTGGTAAGGCAGACACAAACGATACGTTTTTCAATTTAACAGCACTATCTTCTTTCCTTAACCTCCCTGGTGTGTTCTCTCTGTCCTCAGGACGCTACAGAGATGTATTTCATTGGGATCTTCTGTTTTGAATCTGGTATAAAGATTCTGGCTCTGGGCTTTGCTTTCCACAAGAACTCGTACCTGAGGAATGGATGGAACGTCATGGACTTTGTGGTGGTGCTCACGGGGTAAGTGCCGAAATATATCAAACACACATTATGCGCGCGACGTTATAAAAACATGAGGTCAGGATCAGCTGTCATGTCAGCTGTCACAGTGTGCTGTGTGTGTGCCCTTTCCTCTAATGAATGGCCCCATCCTGAGCAAGGCAGAAGTCAGATCACAGAGCAGATCCGCAGGCAGCCAGCAGCCTGGGTAGTGAACAAATGCCACAACAATATAGTGCGCGCAGAGCGGGTGTGGGGGGAGGGGCTCATAGGGAACAGACATGAAGCAGGTGAAGGAGGGTTGCAGGCAGCAAGACGAGCGGGTCTCAAAACACACACACAAGCCTGAAAAAGACACACGATTTAGATTTGCACATGATGATTGATGATGATGTGCCCCATTGGGTGCGTGTACATACAGCATTACTTCATAAGAAGCTCTCTGAATTAGGCAGCAGGAGGCTACAAGATTATACTGGGTCATGTCGACAATCGTGTTTTTACGGGCAGGCTGAGGTGGTATCCAGCTGTGATTGCGGGGGCATAAAGTTTGGCTATATTTGCAGAATGAATCCTTTGATACTCACTCACCTGTGTACCCGTGAGGTTCACACATACACACACCTTTATGAAACTCTCTCCCGCTTTGAACATGAAAGGTACTTGGCCTTTCCGCCCATCTCTGGCCCATCCCTTTGATAACACACCGACCGGTGCGCGCAGACAAACGCGCACATTTCCACTTCAAAAATTCCTTTCCATTTCCTAGTCACCTTTTGTGGACTTGCGCCAGCTCGCTTCACAGACATTCAAAGACGAGCACAATTAACATGATTGTGAATAGATTGGCTGTCCACTGTACAACCTTGTTGGATGGCTGTTTGATATGTGTGCACCCGTGTTTCTGTGCCCAAGTGTGTGCGTGTGCGCGCACGTGTCGACCTCCGTATTGTAGTAAATTGCCTGACTGATTTGGCCCTGGGAATAGCTAAAGATAGCTGATTTTTTTTATGCCCACTATTGATTGTTAGTCCAATTACGCTTAGTTTATAACCATTCTTACAGTGCATGTCTGCAACCTTCAGCTCATTTTATATACAACCGTTGAATGAAGGAATTGGATGCAAAACAAGCACCGTTCCAATTACTTTGCAATCAAATGAAAATAAACGGAAACACTTTCCTTTGAGTGACTAAAAGAAGAAGAATGAGTGAACCGTGGTACCTATCACTCATTCTCATTATTTTGGGGTGTTGTGAATATAACATGAGAGAGCATTTTGGATGATGGGCTTCATAACAACAGCAAAAGATAAGTGGAGAGCGTATTTGGTCAGCCTTGTAGACGCAACTAATTAGCCTCATTTAGCTGAAGTCAGCAGGAACGCAGATGGCAAGTGGGCACATAAGATTATGTTTTTATAATGTCTTGCATTCCCGTGAGAAGGGGCAGTGGGAAGAGCAATACTGCTTAATGTTACTCCAAATAATATTGGGGGGGGGGGGGGGACTCTTAAAAATGGCCGGATTGCATGTACCTGTTTGATGTACATGCAAGAGCCTCTGATCGTCATTGGATGTCTTCTATTTGTGATAAAAGCTTCATTTAATGACCTACTTTCCACAGCGCACTTGAGAAAATGATTTGCACTCAATGTTTGATCTCCTAGTGGCATCTGTTTGTTCTGCAGGTGTGCATCTTTGCGCGTGTAGGTGTGTGTGCGTGTGTGCGCCTGTGTGTCACATATTGTAGCTCTACTATATATTAAAGTATGCAAGAGTTGTTGATGCGCAGAAAAGATAAATGGGGAAAACACCCTGACTCCTCCTTTGGCTCTGTTACCAAGGTGATACAGAGATTCTATCAATGAGCCAAGGTTGCTGTTGCCATGGAAACACTTATGAATGAGAAAGGGCAGAGTAACCGTGGAGACGGCGTGAATGAGGAAGTGCTTCATCGAATTGACAATGTTTGTCATAGCAGACTGTTTATAAATGGCATTATACTTGATTATTTGTAAGAGAAATATTTGTTAAAAATCAATAAATATAAATGTATTTTTAGTCAAGGATGTACGTTGCAGCCTCTCAGTTAGGTCTGTGAATTTACGGTCCAACATTCCCTGTTGTGACAAGCGCTCAGATTATGGGATGTCAGCACCTGCCAGGCAACTGTTCCCTTGTACCGCCACAATATCAAACGCACCGGGGCTGACGTGTCGTTACATTTCCCGAACCACCCCTCAATGAAATACTTCACTCCATTGGGCCTATTTTAGTGTGCGCAAAATTATGATTAATAATTCTGAATTTTGCACTCTCACTCCTCAATTAGAATGCCTAATAGCATTAAAAAATGCCATTGGTTTCTTTACTGCACACATTTTTAGATACAACCCTTCAATATGGGTGTCCACCCGACTGATATTGAGATTGAGATTTTAAAATTGTCTGCAATTTCATTATGTCAGCCTGTATTAGTTTCTGCTGATGTTGGACATTCTCGATCCTGCCTTACCGCAGCCTCTCTGTTCCATCATTGATAAGCTTTGCAGCCACGACAAGGATTGCCTTCCATAATCGTTTTAGGTGCCCAGTCAGTAAATGTTTTTTTTTTGTTTGTGTTTTATTTTGGGCCCAAACCAATACAATGAAAGAAGTAAGAATATTTGGAAAGGATAGATGAATGGCATTTGGGAGTAAGATATGGTTAGGCTCACCTGTAAAAAACTAATACTCAGTGTTCGAAGGAATGTTACTTAGCGTATTTATGGAAAAGTACAATCGTCCAATGGAGGCAATGCCTATTAAAGTGATTATCTATCTGTTGTTTTTTGAGTTCTCTTTCTGCCTTTGAGCAGGAGACTTATATCGATTTTTCAAGTGCGCCAGCCTCCTTTTTGTTAGACTTCCAGAAATAGGGATACAGTAGGAGGGGAAAAAAAAAGTATGAAGGGTACAAAATCAGTTTTGTTGAAGGACATTTCAAGGTATAAAACCCCTCAGGGTACAGTGATGCACTTTCTCTTCAGTCAGTGTACACAGTGGAGAGAGTACTTGCCCCGTGACCAAACCACGACCCTCTCAGGTCCACGGCAGCCTCATATGATGAGTTGATATCACACAATGTCGTTCCAAGGGCTAGCGATGAAATGTCACCATAATGCAGTTTTTAAAGTAACAACTAAGGAGCGCCCATAGATCCCGGGTGTATGTTACTTGCTATTTTAGTGTGTTTCCCAAACAGTACGGTCTGATTTGAAGCCTGCAGTGATTAAGACGCCGCTGTGTCACTGGAACAGCGGCAAGTGGCAATGTGTCAGAGTGACAGAATGGAAAGAAAAAAAAAAGAAAGAGCGAGAGGGAGAAGTGAGAAGGAGTGATGATTCACTCCGTGCGTCAGACGAGGGTCTGACTGGAAGTCTGGCGGCACAGGGGAACGTCTTTAGACTCTCCACACACGCGCATGCACGCCCACGCACACACACTATCTTGTTTACCATTCTTGATTCGCCTTCCGTTCCTCTAGCGCAGCATCAATTCAGTCTGGAAATACTTTGACTGCACTATGAATAAAAAATGACTGAAATGTACAAGTCAGCATCTCTCATTTTCAAGAGACGTTTCTCCCCTCTTTGCCTTGTCGTCCCTCCCACCACGTCCTCCCCATCACTCCGTCATCGCCCCTTTTTTTTAATTGCGTGCCGATGCAAATCAAATCATCCGTTCCCTCCCTCTCCCTGTTACACTTCACTGTCCACTATTGATCAGCTGGGCTCCTGCAGGATTTGCATATAATGTGCCTGCAGTTGTTTGGAATGACCCGTGGTTGGTTTGCGTCTTTCTGCAAAAGTGTGTATGTCTGGAATGTTTCCGGAGTGGAACAAACAACAAGCTCAACTTTCTTGAATATTGATTGCCCCTTTTGCATTTGTCCCATTCTCATTAGGATCCTGTCCACTGTGGGCTCAGATTTTGATCTGCGGACACTCAGAGCTGTTCGAGTCTTGAGGCCGCTCAAACTGGTCTCTGGTATTCCCAGTAAGTGTGCCATTTGAATTAACTGTGTTGCAATTTTTTTTTCTCTGTTATCCCAAAATTGGCCAACAAAATCTCAAAACTGCTATGAAATGAAAGTTCTGTTGGAGATTTGATAATAGGTCAGAGGAGTGTTTTCGACTGTAGGTTTTATTCAGCTTTTTTGTTATTTTGCATGATGCACCCAACTGAAGTGGTTCTCATGTGCACTTTGCTTTTTTTTGTAGTACTGTTATAGTAGCAGTGTTGTTCCAACTGCACTGCATAGCTATTTTTTACCTTTAGATCTCCATTACAGACCTCGGCAACCGTTTCACACCAAACTAATCTCAAAGGAAATGTTTCGCAGCATTCAAATAAAGATTTTGAGTCTTTATGTATCATTATCAATATTTTTTACCAAAGCCGTAAGATGAGTGAAGAATACTATGTCAGCTGTCTTTAAATGTACCAAAATACCAGTTTGTTGTTCCGCCTCAGCTAGGTCCTGCCAAGCTTCAAAAGAGAATTAAAACCAAGATGAAATTGACAAATCCTAATACCAAATGAGAACATTTGCAGAAACAAATCAACTGCAGATTATTTTATAATTAATCCACTTATGTGTGTCATAATATTGGAAATTCCAATTATGTAGAATGTAGATTTTTTTATTTTTTTATTCTGTATTATGTTAGTAGAAATATGCACTCATTATGTCTACAACCTGCCTTCAGGCTTACAGGTAGTGCTCAAATCCATCATGAAGGCCATGATTCCTCTGCTACAAATTGGCCTCCTGCTCTTCTTTGCCATCCTCATGTTCGCCATCATCGGATTGGAGTTTTACATGGGCAAATTCCACACAACCTGCTTTGACAATCACACAGGTACAGTAAATTGATATTGTGGGCGTGGAATTTTACCTAACTCGCACACTAATTACCCTTTATGATATTCATCAAAAAGAAATACTGCATTTACATGTTGTTGTGAAACACTGTACCTCATAACTTCTGCCCAAATCTAGGGGAGATCCGAGAAGAGTTCCCGTGTGGGACGGAACCTCCGTCGCGATTGTGTCCAGAGGGTACCACGTGTCGAAAGTACTGGCTCGGTCCAAACTATGGCATCACCCAGTTTGACAACATCCTTTTTGCCATCCTCACCGTCTTCCAGTGCATCACCATGGAGGGCTGGACTGAACTGCTGTACTACGTAAGTGCTGGTTCTCGTTTTTCAGATTTACATGACACAACCATAAATGACACGTTTCTTTCATTCTTCTAAAATATGGCTACATTTTATGAATCAGGACCATAAAGGTGTTGGTTGCATGTGAGTTTAACATGAATCGCTGGCATGGTCACCATAGCCTTGCTGAGCTTTCCACTCTTTATTCCTACATCAGCAGTGCTTGTCATAAGATGGGCTGCATCAGCACAGCCAGTCACCTGCAGTGGAATATCTACATGACAATATGTGTTTGGCTAGCAAGTAAAAATGGTTCACATTGTGTTTTTTTTATTTTTATTTTATTTATTTTTTTATAGAGGACAATGGCACATTTCCCCCAGTGTCAACTATGGGCATTTTTGTCCACAATTTAGAACAGCATCTTAGAAGACGGTGTCTTGAAAGGTGTAATGTAGATATCTTTACAGCATAGTTCTTGCTGTGGTCAAAATGCAACGAATTAGCCCTGACCCAACCCCAAATATTGAGTCTGTCTTTCTTTCAATTGACCACCAGTGGACTGGATCTCACTAGCATGTTACTGCAGGCGTTCGGCCATTTCCAATTCCGCCTCACACGGCGGTGAGTACTGTATTCATGGCGGCTAGCTGCTTGCTACTTCTAGCAGAAGCAGGGGTGAGAGTATGGATTTTAAGCGAGTTCCCTTAGCTTCAAGACAATGAGAGCATTTTGTCCTTCAAAGGCAACAAACACAAATGCACCACGCACATCTTCAAGCAATCAAGTAAGTGACACATTTTAGAAGCTAACACTTTAATGATGCTAATCTGCGCATCCGACGTCACTCAGTGTACCTCTGCTTTCTTTAAAGCCACCACTGGATAAATTAACCATGAAACCCCTCGACACACTTTTAAAATGTGCGCCCATATAAATACCATTCCTTTCTAAGAATTTCACTTGTCACTTAGTATAGCAGTGTAGCACATGTGTTACCAGAGCTTGACTGACAGCCGTGCAATCACTTCCAGGGTTCTTGGTTCTTATGGAGACGAGATGAGGGTCCTTGAGTGTTCTAACCCAAATACCACTGCTATTTTTCCTTTTATACCCACCAATTTCCAGTTTTCTCGTCATAGGTCCACTCCTGCACCGCGCTGTCCCTTTCGCTTGACGTCTCTCCATGTGTCCCTCCTTCCCGATGCTGCTCTATATTTTAAAGGCCCTTTTCAGCCAGAGTTATTCTTGCAGCTGCTGGAGAGAGTAGTGATAAAAGTTTCATGGTAAAAAAAAAAAAAAAAACGGTTTGTGGTACATTGGGTACACTGCAGTCATGCTAGCTTCCGAGTAGGCAGAGGGAAAGGAAGGATTGGAAGAGGCAATGCAGGGGGGCTATTAGGGCAATAAGCCATAGCGGGGAAGAAAAGAGCAGGACTAGAGGTAGACTTAGGGAGGGCGTGTTGATCAGTGAGATTGACAAGGGCTTCAAAAGATCGGAAGAAAGGTAGGAACTCAAGTGGAAAAGATTGAAGGAAATAATGGATGACTAAACAGGACACAGGAGGACAGCAGGAGAAACAAAACAAGGAGAAAGAAAACAATAAGGATGAAGTCGTCTCACAGTGATGATACGTGAATGGTTGGGATGATTTAGTTTTTCGAGGGTGCCCTCACAGGCTTTAAAATGTCTAATTCAAGCAAAACTGTGAAAGTTGAGCTGCATTATATCACTGCATCAACAAACTAGAATGGCATTAAGTGGAATAAGATCCTGATTTCGATAACCGCCTATTTCAGGTACTTGAATGCATTTGTTAATTTCTGAAAGATTCACCAATAATGTGGGGAAATGTTTAAGAAAAAATGGCACTCCTCACAATGTTGAAGTAGAAAAAATGAATCGTCGACAGCTTTATCATGAGCCGCACTAAAAATGAACTGTGATCTTCTTTGTGCAAACTAACAAATTAATAGTTCACACTCCTTGATGAAGGTACCTTAGCATCAATGGCAGTAGTGGAAGGTCACAAACCTCTGATGACCGTTTGTGTGTGTATACGTGTGTGTTTCCAGAGCAACGATGCCTCAGGGAGCGCATGGAACTGGATGTATTTCATCCCCCTTATTATCATCGGCTCCTTCTTCATGCTCAACCTGGTGCTGGGTGTGTTGTCAGGGTGAGGCTCTGCTAAGCCAGGCGTGTTTCTGAAAACAAAAAATATGCACCCAGATATCAGTTTAAAATATATTTTTGTGTGTGTATCCTCACAGGGAGTTTGCCAAAGAGAGGGAACGAGTGGAAAACAGAAGTGAGTTCCTGAAGCTGAGAAGGCAGCAGCAGATTGAAAGAGAACTCAATGGTTACTTGGAGTGGATCTGCAAAGCTGGTAAATAGATTCTAGCTCTTCATAGAAAAAATTCAACAAAGTGTTAAAAGTTTAAAAATAAAAAAAAACGTTTTAAATATATAAATCCTTGCAAGTATTCATTTTCAAATGATCACTTCTACAACATTCCTAGGAAATCACAATGCCCCACTACAGATGAGCTATTTCTTAGAACAGGGCACCATGATGGTGACCCCCTACCTTAATTAAACATCAGTTTTATCCAGAGGTACATTTCAATTGTGACGTCATCATCTACCTGTCATACTACAACATCAAGCTTTCTCTGCTTCTAAAGTGAAATATTCACAATGTTAAACACCTTGTTAACGTCATCGATGCCTATTGTTGCCTCCAGTTAACTTTCACCCGTTGACTTCTTAGTGTTAAGCATGTGGTGGGGCCTGTAGGACAGATGCAGAGAAAATATGAAGGAGGCTTGTTGAATCGAGGACAGGCCTTAGATCTTCTCGAATAGACAATCTACATCAAAATAAGTCGAGTATTAAAATAAAGCAAGGGTTGAACACCCTTAATCACCGGGAGCTGTCAAGAAACAATTAACGATAGCCTACTATTTTTTCATTCTTACAACTTTTTGACCAGTGTATGTGAAAATAAAATCATTTTACTTATGTGCCCTTATTTTAAAATGAACAACAACTAATTATTCCTTTGTTTTTTTTTTGCAGAAGAGGTTCTCTTGGCAGATGATGAAAATGAAAATGATTATGATGGTATGAATTCTTTCTACTGTTTTTTTTATGTGGCTGTCTGTATTGTTATATGAATTACTACTATTAAATGTCACACTACTGTCAGTGGAACCAGAAATGTGTGTGAATGTTGAGAAATGCTACCAACTGATGCAAAATAACAAACAAGAAATTAACAAAGAACCGTCATGGTGATCAAACATCACAGCACATCATACCAATCCGCATATCATGCGAATAGCCCCTAGTGGTTGTGACCAGTATAGCAATGTCATTGGCGTAATCTGATTAGATGGTACATTTCTGGTAATGCTTTGAAATAGCATCATCATGAACTCATCATTGATCTTTGGCTTCATCAAATTGTGATTTGATCTGAATGCAGATTACTGAATTCAATACGGGCTGCTGCTTTCTGTTCCAGGCTCCCGCAGGAGAGCCACCAAGAACCACAAGAGCAAAGCTGAGCTTCTAAACCCAGAGGAGGGGGAGGGAGATCTGCCAGTTGGTGAGACAACACACACGCACGCGCACACACGCACACTCCCAAAGGCAAACCACAGGTACAGAACATACAGATGCTATCTTGCATATCAGCATTACCTGACCCTCCTCACCTTGTCTCTCCTTCATTCTCCTCTTTGCTGATATGAATTCCTACTCTCGTGTTACCCTTTCCTCCCCCACCCTCGCCCCGTAGGCCGGAGACATGCTGGAAGTCATGTTGTTAGACCATATAAGCATGTTGAACGTGCTCCATCTGTCCATTTATTCATTAATGAATAGCGAAGAAAACGTCTTAAGTGACTTCACATTGTCACTGGATGATATTTTGAAATTTATTGGAAAAAAAAAAATCACGCTCATTCTTACACATACATTTATGAAACAATTATACCCTCTGGGCATAAGAGATAGTGGAAATTGATTTAATCCATTAAGCTGTTTCACTTCTGCTACTAATAATAATAACAATAATAGAAATAACACACATTTGGAGTGTGTTTAACAATTTTGTACAAACTCAACCCATTAATTGAAAATAGCTTGTATAAAATGGTATGTTTGAAAATAAATTAACCACTTTAATGTTTATAATTTAATAATCATAAACGCTCCAACTCGTAACTTAACAGAACAAAATGCACGTCACATGTTTTAAGCAATATGCTGACTGCCACATTGATCTCTATTTTCAACTTTTAAGGCCTA
This sequence comes from Filicampus tigris, assembly GCF_054856515.1. Taxonomy (NCBI): domain Eukaryota; kingdom Metazoa; phylum Chordata; class Actinopteri; order Syngnathiformes; family Syngnathidae; genus Filicampus; species Filicampus tigris. The sequence goes on from NC_141232.1 coordinate 9,448,158, forward strand.
TTAATCCTGAAAATTTGAGTAGTTTTCCAGGTGATTTCCTTCAGATTTGGTGTTACCGCTTTAAACAATGCAATCAAAAGATCACTACCCGAGCTACCTTACGTACTTCTTCCTCTTCCGTCTTTTACTTCATATTTCTCATCCTGTTTCTTACCCTCTCAGGTTCACCATTTGCCCGTGCTAGCTTAAAAAGCTCCAAGCTAGAAGTCTCAACTTTCAAGAGGCGAGAAAGGCGGTTGCGCTTCTTTATCCGACACATAGTGAAGTCCCAGGCCTTCTACTGGACTGTTCTGTGTTTGGTGGGCCTCAACACGCTGTGTGTGGCGGTCGTGCACTATGACCAGCCGGAACCACTCTCAGATTTTTTAAGTGAGTCGAGCAGATGAATGTGTGTGTGCGTGTGTGTGTGTGTGTGTGTGTGCAAACTATAACCAAATCACTAAATATATTGTTACAGTAATACATAGAATCAAACAAAGCAGGGCATGATTATCTTTGTAATTATTTTTTTAGGTCTCACTCATGGTGTCCACTTCCTGTGGACTGCACACCAATCTTTTTTTGAGTTGACCTGCGTAGATTCCCTCAATCAATTTGATGAAGTTTTCATACTATTTCTTTTGAATGGTGACCACAATGACAAAGCGTTTGTTAAGTCACTAATACTTGAGCATTTTGTGGCCCTGAATAGGGGAATATCCTACAGATAACAGGATGGATGGATTCCTCTATCTCTCTCTCGTGTCCATCACTTATTTTTGTCTGCTTCCCTCCTGATAGATTACGCTGAATTTATCTTCCTGGGAATATTCTTGACGGAGATGTTTGTCAAGATGTATGGTCTGGGAAGGCAGGCATACCTCAACTCCTCTTTTAACTGCTTTGACTGCATCGTGAGTACCACTGCAACTAGGGACTAACCGCAAGCACCACCAAAAAGACTATATATATATATATATATATATATATATATATATATATATATTTATATATTTATATATATATATATATATACACATATATATAAAATAGGGGTGCAACTAACGTATAATGAATAACGATGATTTGCATGTACCTGTTTTCACAAAGGTGATCTGTGGCAGCATATTTGAAGTGCTGTGGTCTTTTATCCAGCCGGGCACGTCATTCGGCATCAGTGTTTTACGAGCTCTCAGGTTATTGAGGATCTTCAAGGTCACCAAGTGAGTGTCTTGGATTCAGATTCTAGTGTTATTATTTCTCGTTTTCAGAGGACATCATTGAAAAAAAAAATTGGAACCCTTTCTCTTTTTTCCAGGTATTGGGCATCTTTACGGAACCTTGTCGTATCTTTGCTCAACTCCATGAAATCCATCATCAGCTTGCTCTTCCTCCTCTTCCTCTTCATAGTTGTCTTTGCCCTGCTGGGAATGCAGCTCTTCGGCGGACAGTCAGTGCTGTTTCATTCATCCTTCCTTATTTTACAAATTTTGCTGTACTTTTAAGATGCTTTAGTGCGACTGTTTCTCCTTTTTTTTTTTCAAAAATCTAACTCAAATCCATTTCTTTTTTTTTTTTGCCTTTTCCTCCGGCAGGTTTAATTTTGAAAATGGCACTCCTTCAACAAACTTTGATACCTTCCCGGCAGCAATAATGACAGTGTTTCAGGTAAGCAGAGTAGACAGTGTGACCGTAGCAAAGGGCAAGAGTCGAACGCCAGAACATGTCTAATTAGCTAATTACAGATAACAGAGCAACACTTTTTGCTCTGGCATGCACATAGCAGCAAGCCATGTGCAAAATCAAATGTTATAAAATCCCTGAGACAATGGCTTTAACTCACTAATGTGTGTTTGCGCATGCTTGTGTCCAGATCCTGACAGGTGAAGACTGGAACATGGTGATGTATGCCGGCATCAAGTCTCAGGGCGGAGTCAACAAGGGCATGGCCTTCTCCGTCTTCTTCATCGTGCTCACACTTTTTGGCAACTGTATCCTTTGCTTGCCGAAGTGAAAAGATGTACAAAAATTATTCATTCACATGTGCGATACACACACACACACACACACACATTGTGCATTTGAAAAACTTTTATAGTTTGTGATTAAACATATTGTCCTGCCTTGAGTTTCTGGACTTAAAGCAGAACTGTGCTAAAAACGTGGTCAACACTGTAAACTCGCATTACTATGTGATATCAAAATACTACTGTTCCTTTTTTGTTCTCAGGAGGCTGTGCCTGGTGTGAAAATGTGTACAAATAAACCAAACGCCCACTCAGTGGATTTCCTCTAACTCTTTACTCAGATACTCTGCTGAATGTGTTCTTGGCTATCGCTGTGGATAATTTGGCTAACGCACAGGAGCTAACCAAGGTGCAACCCAGCTCGACATTACCTCATCATGATTAAAATTTTGTGTTTCTTTCACTCTACTTCCTCCATTGACGTCCTTTTCCTCCTTCTTTCGCTCTTTCCCGCAGGATGAGCAAGAAGAGGAGGAGGCTGCCAGTCAGAAGATCGCACTGCAGAAAGCCAAGGAGGTGGCGGAAGTCAGCCCCCTTTCAGCTGCCAACCTCTCCATAGCAGCGTGAGTTTTGATCCATATATATGTGTGTGTCTATATATTTTTTTGTCAAGAATAAAAAAAAGGAAACATAATACATTATAAACCGAGGGGTACATTTTTAACATTTTGCCTCATGGCCATCCAAGTAAACAGATTTCTCTTTTTTTAACCACACTGTGTACAATCCAAATGATTTTGAAGCTGTTGTGTTACGGTGCAATTCATACATTTTATACACAGTGACGCTCACTCACACAAACTTGCACTCACAAAGGTTTAACAACAGCAGGGGAACACAGCATGAACACACACAACTCACAGTGACCTTTACTCTACCTGTAGCTCACACGGTTACTATGAATTGGCATTATGAGCACACAAAACACAAACATACACGTTTATGTTACATGTCCTCATGTCACATCCCAGAGTATGTGTCATGATCTGTCTTTTGACTTTGGTTTTTAATTTCATGTTTTTCCTTGCGTTCCTTTCTGACTCTCGTTAAGTTATTGAATCCACCTGTGCTTGTCATCCCGGTTCCTTGTGTTAGCCAATCAGCTCCCGCCCACCCTCTGTGTCTTGTCCAGGTGTTCCTCGTTGTATCGTCAACTTCTCTGTATTTAGTTGCTCTTTCTTTCAGTCCTCGTTGGTTCGTTCCGTCACGAAATGTTTGGAGGAGGACCCAAAAACAGGAGACAAAAATCAATTGTAGTCTAAAGTGTTTAAAGGAAAACAAAAAGGCCAACAAGGCACTGGAATATTTCCCAAAACAACAAAGCTCAAAAGGAAGCTAAACAAACACTAGGACAGGACTTGAGCTGACTTTACAACAGACTAATGACAAGTGACGATGAACCAACAAGAACTGAAAGAAAGAGGGAAAGTAAATACAGACAAGTTGACGATACAATGAGGAACACCTGGACAAGACATAGAGGGTGTGAGGGAGCTGGTTGGCTAACACAAGGAACCGGGATGACAAGCACAGGTGGACTCAATAACTTAACGAGAGACAGAAAGGAACACAAGGAAAAAACATGAAACTATAGTCAAAAAACAAACTCAAAAGACAGATCATGACAGTATGTTGTCTTTTCTGTGTTGTGCATGTTAGTTTGCGATGAATATTTGTTTACTTGTCAGGAGACATTAATTTTACATGGAAGTCCTATCTCGGGTAAATATTTTCTTTTCTGACATTCATCTATTGTGTGTGAAAGTGAGTGAATGATGGATTTAAATAAAAAAAAAAAAAAAAAAGATAGTTTTCTATGACGTGTAACAAACCCAGGGCATTGGTAGTGTATGAATAATGCCTCAAGAGGCTATTCCATGGTGGATTTAGAAAGAAGGATACTGTAAAAAGCTACATGTAAACTATTAAAACTTTTATCATTTGAAATATACTGTATAGCTTACTTTTGACTTTCTATGTAAAGATGCTATCTCATTTTCGTACAGAAAAATTTCAATTATAGTTACATTTATTTTTTACAATTATGGGAAATTCAGTGACGCATTTTGAATGAAATAGAAATGCTCATGTTAAAAAAAAAAAGACAAAATTAATAATATAGAAATAATTTGACAAATAGCGAATTTGGAAGGAATGTTGCATTAAAATAAGAATTTGCGCAGTATTGCCAACTGAAAAATGTATAGCTTGAGAAGATAAATGAGGATTTGACTTTTCCTTGATCCTTTTATGGAAAATGAATTGGCATAAAATCACACAAAGCCAGCATTTGAAAAATGCCTAGTCATGAATGAGTCCAGTATGTTTTTGTTTAGATCGCAAACTAACTGAGACGGTAGTTTTTTTTGCGCTCGTTTATGATGTAATTTATCAGCGATTCATTTAAACGCAGTCTTCTTCGACTAATTGATTAACGTAATATTGGAGAGTGAGGATCCGCTAACGAGATGATAACTGAGACTTTCAGACGAGTGAGTGAGTGAGTGCGAGTTTGGGTTTGCATGTCTCCGTGTACATGCAGGGTTGCATTCCAGAATGTGATGTATTTAAAAAAATAAAAAAAAGAATCCTAATTAGAAGGGGTAGATCCATTTTGGAATGAAATCCTCACTTTTTTTTTGTGCCATCTCACTCACCAACTGTTTCCCTTCTCAGCAGCAAAGTACACAGTGATTGTCACAACGCTACTGACCCATTTCTGGACTGGTATTAATTTTTTTTGTATTTGTTCATTTATTTCTGATTCTCTTCTGTTGACCTTACAACCATTCCTCTTCTCCTCCCCATGTTTCTTTGTCTCCAACCTTCTAAATAAACGGTCACCAACTTCTCCTCTGCTACCTTTCCAAGCGCACATCTTGTGTTGCTGCAGCTTACAGTAGTGACAGCAGTACAGTCATGACTGAAATTGGAAAAGCGGTGGTCACTGGTCATTTTTAGTGTAGAAGTTGGTTGGTAACTATAAGACTTGTATAGCTGCTGTCATCAGAAGTACAGTAAAATCCAATAAATTTGTTAGTAGTTTATTGAGCTGTGTGTACATTTAATCATTAGTAATTATAATAAATTCTTACCTTACTTCAGTTTTACCCCCAACTTGGTGTCCCTACATGGCTTCCAAAATCCCATGCACATTGCTTTGTGTGGACACTCACCCCAGCGTGTCTTCATAACCTATTTATAATTTTAGTGTTTGTTTCCACATCATCCCCACAGTGTGTGTTTGCTCAGATGTCGTGAAGCAAGTCCTCACAATCGCCTCCCCTCATTCTCTCCACTGTGTTTGGTTTCACAGTAAGGAGCAGCAGAAGAACCACAATAAGGGCCTCAATAAGACTGTGTGGGAGCAGCGCACCAAGGAGCTGAGGAAGCAAACTCTGGCATCCAGCCGAGAAGCCCTTTACAACGAGCTGGACCCCGAAGACCGCTGGAAGGCAAGGACAGGGAGGGAGGAACACAACAATGTAAAGGACAAGGCAAAAAATGCCTCTAGACTTGTGTTATCAGTGTACACAAGTGATGGCTATGAAAATGTTATGCTTCTTTTCTCTACATGTTTGCGTTACGGTGGAGGCTCTCAAGTCAAACCAGGACACTGATAGACATAGGAACTAATCAAAATAACTGGTGTTTATTCCAGCTCAAATCGTCATCTAAAATGTCGTCATGCGTGGCCACGGATTTTGCGGCATATTGACATATAAAGTATATTTTCCTAAATTTTTCAGTTGAATTCCAATCTTTACAAACTTAAGAGGTTCCACTGTTTTTTGTTGAAATTTTCTATTTTACACTTTTTAAGCAATACAAACATAGTGACCCTTCATGCTCAGGTCAACTACTCACGCCACGTCCGACCAGATATGAAAACTCACCTGGATCGACCTTTGGTGGTTGACCCCCATGAGAACCGCAACAACAACACCAACAAAAACACAGACAACAACCCAGACCTCTGCTTCGGTCAGCAGCATCCCGCCGATGACCTCCACAGGCAAACGCACGAACACACTGGTCAAGGAGGCCCCGTCAAAGCTCCTCTAGAGCGAGGCGAGTCCACTGAGAGCAGGCGCAGCCGTAAAGGTACGCACCACCATCGTAACTCCCATGTACGATTGGATACAACTGTGATTCCCGGGCCGGGCTCGGAGGAGAGGCCAACTAGGCGCCATCATCATAATCGCAACGGAAATCGAGGGACAGGGCAGTCCGAACACAGGAAACCTAGATTGCATCGCAAGAATGATGAAGACGAGGACGGCCGAGAAGGAACTGGAAAAGCAGGAAGACACAAGAGCAAAGAGGTGGATGAAGGTGGGGAGGTAGGAGAGAAGGAATCAGCCGGTGATGGAAGTGAGAGGAGGCCAAGAAGAAATCGCCATAGCAACCAGACAGAAGGAGAGGTGAAGAAGATGTGCCAGCATCGACGCAAGTATGTAGAAAACACACCATTATATACACTAGACACTATATGAATAGAATTGTTGTGATGCCTGGTCATTGCATCAATGGTATAAGAAAATAATGGTGGAATTTATAGCTTTCATTGTTCTGGGAAGCTGTTCAACAAGGTTATGGAGTGCATCTATAGGAAACTGTGCCTGACTCACAATCTGAACAAATTCACCCAAGCATTCCTTTTTGATCTTTACTTGGTCATGGTGGAATTCCCCAAACAGTTCCCCCAATCCTGCATAAAAATGTCTTATTAACAGAAATAAAAAGGGAACAGATAGAGTGTATCTCAAACGCTGATATTAGGTTGGGTTTTATGTAATTAGTCCATATTGTTAATGATGATGACATTTTCTTTTCCAACACTGATAATCTACAGTATTCTCTTCTAATCTCAAAGTGCATCCACATTCATCTCTCCAGGGACGGTAGTGTTCTGAACCTCTCCACCACAAGGCCAATCCAAAAGAGGCTATCCAGGCAAGACAGGCAAGACAGTGAAGATATGGACAACCTGATGAATACCAAACTGGTTTCTGGCTCCGCCCCTTCCAACGATCAGCACCCAAATCCACTTGCCAACCACACGGCGGCCCCTGGCTTTGAATCTGCCCTCCAACTCGCTAAGAGTGGTACTCGAGGGAGTTTAGTCCGGTTAGACAGCTACGGGAACGTCGGACATCGCCGTGCCAGCAGCATCATCAGACAGCCCCGCCTTGACCACACAGTCGTGGACATGCCAATTTTTCCATCCACCAATGCCATCCTGCAAGGTAAAAACAGCACCTTGTACATGACTTTGATCATCCCTTTCGTCTTGACCAATATTCCTCCTCCATGTCTTTGTTTTGAACCCAGTCAATAAAAATGCAAACACAGAGCCTTTACCACCGAAGGAGGACAAGGACGATGATGATGATGCAAAGGGAGGCGATGGGGGACCCAGGCCCATGCCTCCCTTCACCTCCATGTTTATACTGAGCACCACCAACCCGTGAGTAGGACGCATGGGCCCTTCACCCAATTTAAGACCATTTCCACCAAGTGGTACATTTCAGTTGTGTTTTCTCGACTTTGTTGAATTCATTGGTGAGTTACAGCGTCACGGTGCTGTAATGGGTCTCACCCATTTATCACGACGCTTTACACACCATGTAGTAAGATTAAGGTTTGTAGTCTGTACCGCAGGACTGAACTGTACAACTTGATGGAAAAATGGCTTTAGAGGAGCAAGCCTACTTGGCCTTGTTTGATCATCGGATTTAGATTGGAATCTCAAAAGGAAAGCGGATCTCCTCTAATACCACAGACAAAGCTATTCTGTATTCTTACAACACTGATAGGATGATATGCAGTACAATGAAAAGAACAACTTTGTCCACTCGAAGGTTTCGCCGGGCCTGTCACTACATCTGCACCCTGCGCTACTTTGAGATGTGTATTCTGCTGGTCATTGCCATGAGTAGTATCGCCCTTGCTGCCGAAGACCCCGTCTGGCCCGATTCTACTCGCAACAATGTAAGAATGTCGTTTAATCCTGCTTGGAAAAAAATGCGCTGTGATTTTATCTGTTTGTTTTTGATTCAAAAGGAGTGAATTAGTGCACCTTCCCATCTTCATTTGACAGAAAATGAAAAGTACATACACACAGCAGTTACTTAATTAGGTATGGTCGTACAGAGAGCCAGCAAGGGCTTTATCTTCAGGCAATATGGTTTCATTGGACTTTCACTCTGCTACATTATCTCTAGTCTCTTTTCCTTAAGGACGAATGCAGTTTGTCCGCCAAAAGAGCATTAGCTATCCTATGAGTGTCATTCATCTAATTCCTCTGTCGGTCTGTGTAGGTCTTGCGCTATTTCGACTACGTCTTCACGGGAGTCTTCACATTTGAGATGCTAATTAAGGTAAAAGAACTGTCTTTTTTTTTATTTTATTTTTTTTAAAGCACTGCCACAGAACTTGAATTTCTCATCATGTTGTGTCTTTCTCCTCAAGATGGTGGACCTGGGGTTGGTCTTGCACCAAGGCTCTTATTTCCGTGACTTGTGGAACATCCTTGACTTTATTGTGGTTAGTGGTGCGCTGGTGGCCTTCGCCTTCACGTAAGTGTCCATCCTGCCTACCTTGTCTTCTTGGTTCTTTTACTTGCAACCTCTCTGTCCCTCTCTAATCATCCATAGTTCCTACCTGTGTTTTTCTCTTTGTGGATTTCCTTCTCTCACACACCGGTTTCCGTCCTTCTCCATTAAACTTAATATCCTCTCCAGTTGACCTTTTCCTCTCCTCCCCCATCCTGTCATTTGTAAGCACGTTCAGTTTCTCCTTCCTGTCTATTTTGCAAGAGGCAATGACCACTCCACCTACCAGTAACCCTTTAGTGCCAGGGCATTCTGGACTTAATAGTCAGTGAGTCATTCAAGGTTTTGCTAAATTTACTCTCAATATGATTTTACACAATGAAATCATCTGAAGAGTACTTTTTTCAAATAGGGGTCACCTTTAAAGATGGGTTTGGTGTATCTGTTAAGACCAAATGACTTGGATAATGTCTTGCCCCACCTCTTTTTTGCTGAAATTCTTGCTGTTGTGGTAGTATTGGCAATTACTTCATTTGAACTTGAACATATTAAAAGACAATATATCGCATAGGAAGCAAAAGCAGGTGTGACACTTGACATTGTTAACTTAGTTTTATTATTTGGACTGACTGTCAAGATGATAAACGGTGTTCCTGGATGATATTTGGGCCATGCCCCTTATCACATTTATTTCATGCCCTTTGATAGCATTAAGATAAACTGACACATCTGATGAGATTCTCCCCTCAATCAATTTGTGCTATTGAATGTGAAAAACTATTGGGCAAAACAAACCAAAAATGTTTCTGTAATTAAAGTCAATATAAGCTTGAACTATAAATGTAATGTGCGTAAAATGGGGGGGATTAATTTATCTCAGCATACCAGCGAAAGACCTGCTTCTCCTTTTGCTGTTCAACATTGTCATAGATTCTAGGCCGCCATGAAGATGAAAAATTGCTTGTCCTATAAAGAAACATAAATGTAGCATGAAGTTCCCCGGGGTGCTTGTTGTGCTGTGTCAGTTGTGTAAGATTATTTTCTGCTGGTCCTTTTTGTCACGAACACTATTCCTGTAGGCTCTTATGTCCCTTTTAATCTCTTTTAAACAAACTTGTGACCGCTTGCCACATTCTCAACATTTGGCATACAATATTCCATGTTATGAGAACTTTGGAACTTTCCCCCTCAGGTCTGGAATTAAATGCTAAACTGACATTTGGCTTAACGATGCTTCTCCAACTAGTCGTAGCTTTTTTTTATAAATACTAAGAATACATTTACATATGTTTTAAATTTCTGTCTGTGTTAGGCAAGTCTACATCGGCCAATGTGGTCCATGCTGCATGGGAAGTCTAAAAGTCTGTTTCCCCGTGACAGGCATTGCAGTCTCATGCACATCCTGATAGTGTCTTAACTCAATTGACTGAAATGAAACAGCACTCCAGAAAGGCTCAGCAACATCATTGGAGATGTTTATCACTCCTTTAAATCCATTTAGTCTGTCTGAGGGTTCCGAGGGCGTTGGACTTGGACTTGAACTGTTAAAGGTCTGGCTAGACCGATGAAAAAAGAATCCCCCAGCAGACTCAGTACCAGATGTAAAAAAAGTACATTTATTAAATCAGAGAGCATGCTAACGCGAGAATAAACAAAATGCGCACGCACCACGCGAGGACACACAAGGAAAACTAAAAGCGAAATGACAAAAGGTCGGAGTAAAAAAAAAAAAAAAATGCCATGCCAAGCTCACTGAATAAAGTAGCAAACAAACAAAAGTAACTCAACGATCATAGCCAAATTACTTACAGGGAAGTCAACCCAAACATTTTTTTCAGTGACAGACGCTTACCCCCTGTGGCGTCCGGCCGGCTGGAGGAACACACCGCAATGACGTTAAACTGACCATTAAAGTACCTTCTGCGCATGCATAAGATGTAATACCCTTCCATACCATCGGCGGCGGTAGTCACCATTTCTCATGGTTAGAAAACTCCAACCGGAAAATTGGAAATTATACAAACGTAAACAATGCATTCAGCTCTAGTCTTCGCTCACGATGAACTCCCACGTGAAGTAAACCATCACGTTCTTGACACGGTATTGTGAAATACTTACATTGTCAACCTTCGCTCTTGTACTCACTCACTGTTTTTCCGCATTTGTCACTTCCAGTTGGTACTCCGCGCGCTGATTTGCTAGCTAACAGCCAATCACAGTGACCAAATGTCACGACTGGCGACGCAGATTCAACATACGTAAACGCCCCCAAGACGCTTACAGACGGATTACGACACTACGACGGTGGCCACTACACCAAACAAACGGCGCGTTCAGACGCCACCACGCTTCACGACCTCCGACGTCGATTTGGTCTATCAGGGCCTTAAGGAGCAGTGAAATGTTTTCCCTTTGAACCCTTCCATTAATGTGTCATTGATTTGCCGTATACAAAATCTGCCATGTTCTTAGAACAACCCTGAGGACAGACCTTGACATTTGAGTCGTTCTTTAGCTCCCACTAGATAATGGTTGTTTCAGTTGCCATTTTGTCGTTAAGGTCAGTTGGTGTAGATATGTCAATTATTATTATTGTTTTTTTGTTGTTTTTTTTATAGAAATGCAAACCACTGTAGAAAGTTAGTAACACATTACAATAATGGATTTTGTTTAAGATGATACAGTAATACCAGTAGAGTCATCACTAAAGAAACGGTCATGAAGATATTTGATGCAGTTTGTGTGTTACGGGCCTCACTTCTTCTTTGCTCTCTCTTTCTCATCTGGCCTCTCATTTTCAATCCCATTCTGGCTCTTCCTCCCACCCTTGTCTTTCTGTCTCTCTCCTTTCCGTCCTTACGCTATCTCACTCGTCTCTCATCTCTTCGTTTGGACCACCACCAACAGCGGCGGAGGGTAAAGTTGTCTTTTTTTTTTTCTCTCTCCTCTCCGGATGCCCTCTCTCTTCTTTCTCAGTGTTTGTCCAACGGACACATGACACTCGTCACCTCTCCATCCATCTTTCATAGCAGATAATTATCTGTCCTTCTGTTTCATTGTTCACCATGGAAGAGCTCTGACTCAAACACGACAAAACAAGTTAGCTAGCGTGTCTTGTTCTCAACTGAAAACCTGTCAAATGGGTTACTGCAGATAAACGACAGACGTTTACAAACAAGAACTAGTTGAATGGAAATGTAACAACAGCACACACAAAAAATGATGCTGTGAGAGATGCATGTTTCAGTCTTATACATCCAAAAGCCTACCAGAGCACACAGCATACTTGCACACAAAATATATGCAGTGGACCTCTGCTCTTAGGCACGGGCCGGCCCACGAATATCAAAAATCCACGTATAATTGACTCCATTATAAAAGCATTGGGGCGAAAAAAAACAAAAAACATAAACTGCCAAAAAAGCCTTTTCCGCAAAACTCAGAGGTTAGCTCACCCGCTAAAAAAATAATAATACAGAAATGTATTTTGAAATATATTGGGGGGAAAATCTGCAAATGGGTGAATCCACAGGTGCCAAACTGCGAGTATGCGGGGGTCCACTGTACAACATGTGCACCATCTGGCCTCATATCTGGAAGACACACAGCTGCTGACTCACACACACGTGCTGCCACCCCTCAGGCCTCCCTCGATGACATTTTTACCATGTTGAGCTTTATACGGGAATTTAGAGAACATTCAGTAGGTTAACTTCAGTTGTGGGCTCAGTTATTAAGCTTAAAGTGTTTTTTTTTTTTCCTTTTCATTGGCAGAAGCATTCATTGGAGTTTTTTTTTTTTCTTTCCTATCCTCATGTGTATTCCAAGAAAGCCTTGCGTCAAACCGCTTAAAAGAATTTTGGCTGAGCATTTCATGCAGCGATGCTTGCTAAAATAACTTTGTCGATGCCAAGGAGACGACAAGATTCCATGCATACTGAACAATGCACTGAAAACACCCGCCACAAGGGTTGTTTGGTGTTTGTAGACGATTGTAGATTTCATAACGAAAGGAGAGAGTTTGTCTGTTTTTGCGTGTGCCGCTTAACAGACATGGCTCTACCTGAGTTGGATTTATTTGTATTTCCATTTGTAATGACATGACAATAACTAAACTCTCTCTGCAAACTGCTTTGTGGAGGATAGAGTTCGGCATCACTTATACTTGTAGTGTGACTTAGTGTAATTCGTGATGTATTGCATCATGCAAAGCAAGGTTTCAATGCAGCATGAGTATACTGGATTCACCATTGTTGTGGTTAAATGACTCATTGAGTCATCTTTATACAGCATTGAAATACATTGCGGACTTTTTAAGAAGTTAAGTAGTAGCATGTACTGTAGTTGTACAATACCTACTTAAAGGGGAAAGTCAACCCAAACATATTTTTTTCAAGAATATGTTCTATGCGAGCCAACTAGTTGAAACAAGGTATTCTGATAAATATTACATTTGTGTAATAAGAGTAAATCCACCCGTTTTTAGCCATCTCTGGGTGCGGCCATTTTGCCACTTCTATCGACTGAAAATGACATCACAACTGCTCACCACGGCCAATCCCGGCTGACCTGTTTTCTGAAGCTGAGCCGTGATTGGTCGTTACCTGAGCCCTGAGCAGTTGTGACTGTCATTTTCAGTCGACAGAAGTGACAAAATGGCCGCCCCTTGAGCTAGCTAAAAACGGGTTGATTTTGCTGCTGTACTCATATTCCACAAACGCAATATTAATCAGAATGCCGTGTTTCAACTAGCGGGCCTGCTGGGAACATATTCTTGATAAAAAAATATGTTTGGGCTGATTTCCCCTTTTAAGTGGAGCATGTAGATAACCCAACACTTGGAAATAAGGCTTTACACTCCGAAATAGGCTAATGTGTAAACGAATAGCACCGATGCATGTGTTGCTATGTATTTAACATGACACGGTTACTCATTTTGAGTTAACTAGGACACAAATAACATCAAATTGTGTCTGCCTGCTGCTATTTTGAGATTTGAGAGGACAAAGTCGAACGCACCTGCTGACTCTCTGGATGCTTTGTGTGTATGATTGCGTTTGCACATTTAGGGGGAGCAGCAAAGGAAAAGATATCAGCACCATCAAGTCTCTGAGGGTTCTCAGAGTGCTGCGGCCACTTAAGACAATAAAGCGTCTTCCCAAACTCAAGGTGCGGTTTTGGTTTCAAAAACATTCCATCAGACTTCGCGTTCTAGTTAGTGTTCCATCATATTAGAGGGAGATCAATGTCTTTCATCCAATATTCTTGTTTCAAACTCCACCTTTTTTAGGCTGTTTTTGACTGCGTGGTGAACTCTCTGAAGAACGTCCTCAACATTCTGATCGTCTACCTGCTCTTCATGTTCATCTTCGCCGTGGTAGCTGTGCAGCTCTTCAAGGGACGTTTCTTTCACTGCAGTGACGAATCCAAAGAGTTTGAGCGTGATTGCAGGTAAGAAAACGGTTGTTTTGGTTCATGCGACTTACCCATGATGTCATTTTGCAACATTGTCATTTGTAATATTTATGAATTAAGTTTTAGGTTCGGCAACAGTTTATAGTTTAAAACAGTATAAATTACAACACATGGTAGAATATGGATTGCGCAAGCTTTTATAGGTCTTAATTTAAAAAACAAAAAAAACTAAACAACCTGATGTGCTAGGAAAAAAAGTCGACATTTTATTTAATCAGCGTATTACGTGAAAGCCTACACATATTCATTTATTCATTCATATTCACTTTTCTCAAGAATTATTAGACAAAATTTACATTGTACCTTTGAAAGTTTAGTGCAGTGCCTTAATTGCCTGTTATTTCCTCTGTTTCAAACAAGTCAGCTAACATTTCATGAAGAAATATTAGATTCCAATAATATTATTGGAATCTAATATTTCTTCTTACATGAAAGATTTCACTTTTCTTTGCACATTTTTAGATAATTTCCCCAATCATCATTTCAGAATCCTCTTCCCAAGTAGTGGTAATTGAAACTGATATGAAATGAACATGAGTGTTTGCATCACTAATGTCTGTGCTAATGCTGTCATTTGTACATGTAGAGGCGAGTTTTTGGTGTATGGGCGCGATAACGAAGTGAAGGCACAGAAGCGGGAGTGGAAGAAATACGATTTCCACTATGACAACGTGGCTTGGGCCCTGCTCACTCTCTTCACCGTCTCAACTGGAGAAGGGTGGCCGGAGTGAGTACACATGCGGGATCACGTGCCGACTCAACCCCAAACCGCGACATCTAATCTCTGCCACTTGTCTTGTCTTTGCAAGTGTGCTGAAACATTCCGTGGATGCCACTTACGAGAATCAGGGCCCCAGCCCGGGGTACCGGATGGAGATGTCCATCTTTTATGTGGTGTATTTTGTAGTCTTCCCCTTTTTCTTTGTCAATATCTTCGTGGCTCTCATCATCATCACCTTCCAGGAGCAAGGAGACAAAATGATGGAGGATTATAGTTTAGAAAAGAATGAGGTGAGGAGTGACGGAGGATGGAGGAAAGCTTGCGGTCGCCGTCGCGCAAAACCTCATCTTTGTGTTTTTATGTTTGCAGAGAGCTTGTATCGATTTTGCCATCAACGCCAAGCCTTTGACTCGCCATATGCCCAAGAACAAACTCAGCTTTCAGTACCGCATGTGGGAGTTTGTGGTGTCGCCGCCATTTGAGTACACGATCATGGCGATGATCGCGCTCAACACCATTGTCCTTATGATGAAGGTAATGATGATACGATGATGCGTTCTTGCCGCACTCATTTTGTTGTTATTCACACTCTGTGTGTGAAATAAGGAATTGTCCCATGTACTGTATTTCTGCATCTGTGACACTGAATCGGATGCTCTACTTTTGTAGCTAGCTACTGTCTGAATGTTTGTGTTTGTTTTCAGTACGATGGAGCTTCCGATACCTACGAAGCTGTGTTAGCCAACCTCAACATCGTGTTTACCTCGCTGTTCTCCATGGAGTGTGTACTCAAGATTATTGCCTTTGGAGCACTGGTGAGCAAGTTTGTGTGTTTCTCTGTGTGTCTGTTTGTATGTGTGAATTTATACTGTCAGGATTGTTTTTATCGACTTTACAAATGAGGGTGTTTTGGGGCTAATTAGTCTTACAGTGTTTAACATTTTCTTTTCCAATATGCGGTTTAAAAAATTCTAATATGTTTGACAGACTGAGGGTTTTTTTTATTTTGTTTTGTTTATGTCTAATGGAATTTGGTATAATACCCTGACAAAATAAACAATATACAAATATTTCCAATTCACGGCTTTTAGTTTTATATAGCACAACAAAAAAGAGAAATGTTGTTATTTTAAAACCGGACAATTCAAAAAGGTACACACTCACACACGTGCTACAGCTACACATTGTTTATGCTTGTAAAATTGTTGTTGAATATATAATTTATTCTCTTTAAACTGAGTATTTTAATCATTCCGATATGTAAATACTTTTTCAAGTATTATAAAGCCCTCCCACAAAAGAAGCTGAGACAGACACATTTATTTTAAAACACACAAACCAGACTAATATGCCTATACTGGCTGATATTGAATCCACTTTAGTCTCACAAAGTGAATTATTCCTTGTGTGAGTTCTTTAAGTAATTCACATCGTTTGCAAGACTCCCCCTGAATTTATAAGACTGATTATTTTATTATATGATTATACTGTGGTTTGAATCAGGTGTCTGGCCTTCCTCTGTGGAGTTTCCATGTTATCCCCCCGCGTGTGCAAAATTTCCATGGGGCCTCTGGCTTCCTTCAACCTTCCAAAAACACACCTTAGGTTGATTGAAGAATGTAAATTATCCATAGGGTGATTGTGACAGTAAATTGTTTGTTCAGCGGTCAGGAGGATAAGATGAACAGAAACTTGATGGATGGATAATCACAGAATAGCTATCAGATTTAAAGTACAAAATAGTACATAGTACAAACACCAACTTCCATCACAGAGAGAACCAATGAATTCATTGAAGGAAAACTACAGTAAAAATGGGCCTTACTTGTATAACTCGGTTATATTTTCAAGGTACTCAGAGTGCTTTTGCACCGGCACCTCATTCACCCTGTCACATAATGATTAATGGAGTACTGTATGTGGTCATCATAGGAAAGGAATAGCTCATTCACAAACCGATAACGTTAGCATCAGGGGGGGGTTCGTATCTTGCTCAACGGTACCTGGACAGGAGTTGAACTTGCAATTTCACCTTTTATCATGTTAAGTGTTTACGGGAATGACGAGCCAAGGGAGATGCTTTTAAATAATGTCCGCAACCAGCTGCAAAAGACGATAGGAAGGTGGAGCGGGGGAGACTAATAGTTGAAGGTCTAAATATTAAGAAGACATAGTGGCGATAATTAGAGGCATTAGGGTGAATGACAGATGTGTGGTATAAAGAGGAGCACGGATTATGAAAGCGGGCGGAGATTAAGTGAGGGAGGATTTAAATCTCAGAGAACGGAGTCCAAAACGCACAGGCACATTACGCAGCCCTCCAGACAAATAATATCGAGGGTGAGTGTGTCTCAAGGTGGTTTATTTTGATAGCCTCCTCCCTGCTTATGCGGCCCTCCGCTGGTCTAATGCACAGTTTGGCTGCAGGCAGCATGTCGGAGGGCGAGGGAAGTCGACGCCACTCAGCTCAGCCTCTTTCCCATAAGAAATCCCTAATTGTGTGCACGTGTGGGAATCCAGCGTTTAAGAAGGATTAATGTTGGCAATGATGTGTGGATGGGGTTCATTAATTAGAGGCCGTAAAGCAAGAAACTTTTTCAAAAGTTTTTGACGTCTAATTCTTCTTCTTAAATTGTGTGTGTACTGTATGTGTGCTTAATGATTAGAGCGTGCGGTAATTTGATGAAGAAGAATTTCCTGCATTTTATCTGCTGGAATAGATCCAACGTGTCCTTACTGATTGGCCATTTGTCTCGTCGCTTTACTCACTCTCTCTCTCTCTTTCTCACTCTCACTGGATTATTTTGAATGATAGTTTCTTCCTCTTCCTTCCTGACACTTTTTCATTACTTCAACCCGGTAATTTAATTATGTCTAACTGTTACTCTCCGACCTCTTTTTCTTCTCTCCTGTCCATCCTGCTCACAGAATTATTTTAAAGATGCCTGGAACATTTTTGACTGTGTGACTGTTCTAGGAAGCATCACTGACATTCTGGTTACTGAACTTGGGGTAAGTAGTCAATTCTGACGCATTGCAAGAAGTGTTATTATTATCATCTGAGCTCCTGCGTGCGTCCGTGGAGTTGCACATCTGTCATATTGACTGAAAACAAGGAGTCGAGGGAGCGTCTTTGGGTTAGGGGGGCGCAGTTGAGCCCTGTATTGTTCAGCCATGCACGAATATGTCTTGAAAGTCTTATATAATTGTCCCACTTGGTGGGACCTGGGGAGACCACGCTCCTGGAAGTATGGCACTGACTCACTGACAGCAGAGTGAGACGAATGCTGATGCCGCTGAGCGCTGCCAGCTTCTTCGAGCAACCTAATAGCCAATCAAATCATAAAGTGAAGGCCCTGAATGAAGCCTGGCAGCGTTTGCATCTGTCAGTGACTACTTTGGAACTCGATAGACATACAGTTGCTTGTAGTCAGATTGAATATATCGCCCAAAAAGTAATTTGTGTAGTTTTTACTTTCTGAAGTCTCAGGAGTAGTCCAAAACGACAATATGAGATTGTGCCCCAATGACACCTGAATCACCTACTCCTTTTGAGAGTTTCAATTGTAATTTTATTTTGAAACTTGTTCATTTTGTTTTAAACATGATGCTCTAATAAAATTAAAAAAAAAAAAAAAAAAAAAAAGAACCAGTCAGTGTAAGGCAAATCGTCAAAGGTTATTGGCTTTGCCAGGCCGAGGTACGTATGTAGCATTTTCAACATTTAGCTTTAGCATTTAGCTCCTGTTGTTAGAACACGATAAGAATATCTGTACAGACATATACCAGCATATTGTAGAATTTCTGAGTCTAGTTTGAATACAGTTTATCTTCACAACATGCTTAATAAATAAATAAATAAGAGGCATACATTAGCTAACATAGGGCGGGACAGATTTGCTCTTTCCAAAAAGTTAAAGTTGGCTACTATTGAAGTTTATAATTATGCACCACATCATTTATCATGAAGATTCCTCATGTAAATGTACAACATAGTGTACATATCATTACTGTATTTTCTCTATTATGTTGTTGGTGTACTGACTATTGATTTATTTCTTGTTTTTATCTTTTTTACATGCTTTCATTAAATCTTCCACAAACTTAATGGCGATCTGCTGTAATCTACTTCGTCCCGCCCCGTTCTGCCCCTCACCCCACCCCACCTTCCGACAATCTACTTCCTGTGATACCATCCAATCAAAATGCACTATGAATCCTCTGTGTCCACCCATGATAACTGGCTCTGGTTGTGTCTTCGAAACAACCCAAAAAAATCCCCAAATGTGCTGCTATAAACCATGTGTCCGCAACATCCACATGTAGATGGTTTGTAATTTTTTTTGTTGACCTTTTTTTCTGCATCTGCTTCAATCGCATGTATAATGTGCATGCTTTCCTTCAAACTTGATATCAAACCGTGCATTGAATTATGCCAACTCCTCTGCCACTCACTGTCTTACGTTAATTTCTTTACGATCCCATCCATACTATATATCCTTTACTAAGAACTGATGTTGTAAAGCTTGTAAAGGATTGAATTGTATCAACCCAAATAGATTGTCACATCTATCACATGGGATGATTATTTGTTGAATGTATATAATGGCTATATACACATAGACAGTGACTGGGAGGGCTTCTCTGGAACATCAAGTCCAACAATTAGACTGCGGCAGAGAGAACCAATAGTGCATGCGGCCCTTTGCATGTCTTCTGCAGAACCCTCCTCCTTTTCACAATACTATCCACATATGTGGATAGGAACTGCATGCACATGTTCATTTGTAGGGCTTGAGATGCCAATTGTTGACCTTCCGTTCTTTGCCATTTGAAATGGTGGAAGAACATTGTCTCTTTTTGTTCAATGGTTTCTTAAAACCTCGAAACTGATGACATTCTTACTTGCGCTTCCACCACCCTTTCTCATTTTGAGGTCAATCGTACTGATGCCTTGAGCTTTGATGTCTTGCATTCGTCACAGCCGCATGCTATCGACTTGCTCCATTGAATCGAAAGGCTGTTGCCTTGAGAGAATTAGTGCATTTGGTTGTCTTTCCAAGCAAACGTTCTGCGGCCCTGCACTTTGAACTACCTGTACTCACCAGTCCGACCACATTGACTATGAAACCCGATTTGGGTGGAACGATGTAAATTTGCCTCTCCTCCTTTTGTCTTGTATGGTTTGGTTTATGAAACGCTTGTTGGAGCCTTGCTGCGTTTGGTTTGCTTTGCTTTTGACTTGAGTTTGAATCCTCCTTTTACTTTGATCTTGTTTACTTTTTTTTTACCTTCTTCTGTGCCTCCCCAACTTTTCACCTGTCTCAACAGTTACTCTATATCTCTAATATCTCCTCTTCTGTTTATATGGACCACTTCTAATTGAGTTTATACCCTCTCTCCCTGATTACGGCGCGGCTCTGCTGTAGAATAACTTTATCAACCTGAGTTTCCTGAGGCTGTTCAGGGCAGCTCGCCTCATCAAGCTGCTGAGGCAAGGAGAAACCATTCGCATCTTGCTCTGGACCTTCGTTCAGTCCTTCAAGGTCTGTCCTCCATCATACCGTGTATCGTACAAGTCCTGATAAATATTTGCACGTACCTATGGGGACTTGGAAAACAATATTTAATATTCTGTACACTCATCGGCGATGTACGTTCCGATGCTTCAGTAATTCTTTTGTCTGTCCTCAGGCTCTGCCGTATGTTTGCCTCCTCATTGCCATGCTCTTCTTCATCTATGCCATCATTGGGATGCAGGTGTGTGGGAGCCTAACCTAAAATATAACTGGGATACAAGTAGCATAGAAAGACTACTTGGAAAAGAACGATTATTGATTCAAATGGTGGCTGTTGCTCTTGGGAGAAGCAGAAATTGGAAAAAGCTGTTTTAGCCGTTTATGCTCAAGTAATTTGAAAGCAGGTCTTAAAGTGACCTTTTTTGGGCAACTATAGTTGCAGCTGAAAACCATCCGGCCATCAACAAAAGATATTATACAAAAGCCCAATTCAGAATATTAAAGATACAGCATAGTCTACATATGTAGTCTGTTTCTATATTCTTTAAAAAAAAAAGATACATCATCGATTTCAATGTTTCTAGTCATAATTTCAAAGGAAAAGTGACCCCATTACTTACAATACTAGATATTGGTTGTTTATACATAGCCATAGTGTTCTCAGTGTCAACGTGTTTGCAGCTTTTTGGGAATATTGCTATTGAAGAAGACGGCGAGGGTGCCATCGACCAACACAACAACTTCAGGACCTTCGTTCAGGCTCTCATGCTGCTCTTCAGGTGCGATTGTTGAAATAAGCTTCTCGTAGTTTTGTTATGAAAGTGTTTCAATTTGTCGCTGTGTATATTTCAGGAGCGCAACTGGGGAGGCGTGGCATGAAATCATGCTGGCGTGTCTGGGGGGTAAAGAATGCGACGAGCTGTCGGGGAATACGGAGCCAGAGTGTGGCAGCCAAGTGGCTTACCTTTACTTTGTCTCTTTCATCTTCTTCTGCTCTTTCTTGGTGAGTTGACAATCACAGCACATCTGTTGGACTTACCTTCCCGAGCACGGCTGTGTTCATGTGCAGATGCTGAATCTGTTTGTGGCCGTCATCATGGACAACTTTGAGTACTTGACCAGAGATTCTTCCATACTTGGACCTCACCACTTGGATGAGTATGTCAGGATCTGGGCCGAGTATGATCCTGCTGCCTGGTAAGTGGGAGC
This sequence comes from Filicampus tigris, assembly GCF_054856515.1. Classification (NCBI taxonomy): domain Eukaryota; kingdom Metazoa; phylum Chordata; class Actinopteri; order Syngnathiformes; family Syngnathidae; genus Filicampus; species Filicampus tigris. The sequence goes on from NC_141232.1 coordinate 9,469,645, forward strand.
CCGCATGCACCACCGTGCACGCACATCAAGACTGCACATTTGCAAAAATTATTCAGCTACCTTGAGTTGTTATCCACAAACATGTCTCACAGATGTTTTGCGCTTACTTTTAGATAGCGAATGTTTATTTTTTTTGTCATGTTTCTTCTGCTTATTGGAACGGGATTGCTCACACAGGGGGAAGGGATGAAAACACTACTAATCTCATAAATCCACTGTGATTTTTACTCGTATAAAATGCAAGAAAGTCTATTTTGTGCTACCCACAAATTGGGATTATTTTCTGTCATAGCAATTGTATTTATTTGAAAAGTGTGTCCAATTCAATTAATTTGGAATCCGGTGTCAGTAATCATATTAAGATAAACTTGCTCTACTTTGCACAGGTATTGAAATAACCATGCTGGTTTTGAATTATATCCTTTACATAATCAAGAATGTTGCAGACTTTATAACTGTTGTTCAGCGCAAGTAAGCTGTAGACACTGAATGACAGTCTTGAAATACTTGAGGTAGCTGCACTCAAAGGTCAACTGCCAAGTGATTGTGTTTAATCAGCAATTGTTATGCAAGGGCTGCCACGGTTTTCTAGTTTTCTGCCAAAGGGGTTGTGATGAACGTGAGAATAACCATAATGGACATCTGGTTATCTCACTCTGGCAACCACTCCCTCCTACTCATGCTCCTCCTCTCCTTATATGCAAGTTGTCCTTAAAAAGTCCTCAAATCCAATCCCCCAATCCTCCCCCTGGTATCTGAATACAGCCAAAAACTTACTGTGGCAAAGTCCACGTTTGTTTTCAAGGACTCCTTTGTCTTAGTCTACAGTGTGAGCATCTACTGTAGACATGCTAAGTTTCATGGCATCTGTATTCCAATATGTGTGTGCTTGTTACTCATGTTGTCCTATAGACTGCACATACAAACGTACTAGAACGGCGAGAGTATAAAATGGATGCTAGACGGTCAATTTATATAGCTGGGAACCGAACACTTAAAGACCCTGGAAAGTCAATTCAGAGATTTGTGTCTTGCTATGGTATAGCCTACATGTTTTTTAATTAGTTACTGAAAACAATATTATACGCAGTTGTGGTGATGTAGCGTTAAACAGTTTGTCACCGTTTCAGTTTTTTTGTTTTTTTGGGCATGGCTAAAATTGTGCCGCATGATGCGCTTTGGAGACCGGTATGACTTGCGCCTTCCCTACTATATACAGTATAAAATTGAGTAACTCTGTTCGCATCAGCTGTTACCTTGCTAATTGTGCATAGCTAGTGTGCGCACGTGAAGCAAAGAAAGGCAGGTTAGTGAGGAGGGGAATGCACCTTTTTTTTTTTTTTTTTTTTTTTTTTTTTTTAAAGTTCACCTTGACAGCCAGTTTTGGGTCCCAGGCTTTTGGTCTGGCGTGACAGCTTTAGAGTGCCTCATTGTTGGTCGTGAGTGCGCGCACGTCAAGGAGAGAAGGCAGAAGAGCGAGGAAAAAGAAAACTTTTTTAGGTCTGACATGACAGAGAGCACGCGAGCAGGGACTTTGCAATGCCATGGCTGCTTTAGAGCGCCTCGTTGTTGCAGCATGGAAAGACCCGCTTTTTATTCCGACCACCAGAATCTTTAAGCAAGTTATTTTTGTGTCTCAAACAGATGCTAGATGAAGTAGCATCCATTTTTAGAGATATTTGATTTACAGTAGATACCGTTTCAGGACAGTCAGGGACCCCTGGCCATAGCGTCTGAGAGCGAATACAACAGCCTGAGTTTTCGTGATTTTGAATCCGCGTTTTATATAGTTGGCCATTTTTAAAAAATGTCGACAGGGTTTTTAACAATACGCTTTTCTGTCATGTTATTTTCACTTTACAGGGACTTTAAGAACAGCTTACCTTCAGCAAAACATCAATACAATGAACTGTTGTAAACTTTTTAAGTCCAGGGTGGAGCAGATAAAAAAACAGACAGAGACAGATTTTATAATTATTCAATGGTTGTCCTTTATTAAATATAAAATATATATTTAATATATAACTACAAAATATAAACTGCTTACTCTGCTGTATCTGGTGGAGCACTGCCCAGTAGGAGGTTTTGTCAAATCAGGGTGCCCAAAGTAAATGTATGTTCTAATCACAAACAAATGTTTGACGGTTGAACCCGTATTTAAGAGGGAAGCATTATGCACACCACAGGCAGCTATTCAGTGGTTTGCTGTTTGCCACATGTGCTACTGCAGTCATCTAGCAATAGCTTGATTAGAGTGTCCGTGCATCCAGTTTGTGATAACAGTAGTTTGAAACAAAGACAGTATTTTGGCAGTGCTAAGGACCACATTTAACCATGTGTAGCATGCAGTACTGTGTGTTGTTTCTGTTTTGTGCCAAGGTACTAAGTGCATTCTTGCGTTGGTGATCTCAATTTAGCACAGTATTTTTATTTACAGTAAACATATTGCAAAGTATGTTCAAATACTGTGTGAATCTTGTGCTCTTCCTCCCAATGTTTTCTCTTCTTTATAAATGTTTGTTTGTGTGTTTTCCTGTGCGTGAGCGTCTCCTAACTCCCCTGTATTCTTCTTGCAGCGGGCGCATTCATTATAAGGACATGTACAGTTTATTGCGAGTTATCGACCCGCCTCTCGGCTTAGGCAAGAAATGCCCCCATAGGGTGGCCTGCAAGGTTTGACTTCCATTCAAACAAAACCTCTCAAGCACACTTGCTAGCCACAGCATCCAGGAATGGAATGAATGCTGCTTTATTGTTTTTATTTTGAAGGTGGTTTCCTTTTCATTTCAGTTTTTATACCTACCTTTTCCACCATTATCAACTTGCATTCTGAAATGCCGAGAGAATGTGCGGGACAATGCAGACACCCAGAGACGCATGTGTTATGCTCAAAGTGTAATACAAAGCAAAAAAAGGAGGATGCTTTATTTTTTCAATTGTCATAAATTTGATCATTTTTTATTAAGGTTTTATTTTTGTTGGTTGTGGCAAACTACGGTGGCCCACTGTAGTGTTGCATTGTTCTTGGTTTTGGGGGGGTTTGGGGAAAGACAGAAACTGCATTGACACCCCTCCTCCCCTCCCTCCCCGTGTGAGCAGGAGTGGCTTGGTGCCTGCTGTCAAGCTCTGCCCCGCTCTTCTGCACAAACCCACGCACGCAATGTACAACACACACAATGCGAACCAAAGTGCTCTCACAAGAATGTCATAGGAAATCGTTCAAAACGTTACATTCTCTGTACCAGAGCCATATCAGAGATTGGTGACACTCACTTCTCCTGCCGTGTTGCGTTGAAAGCACCGTTGCAGGCACACCATTTTTGAGATCATGTCTATACCAAATGGTTGCCGTTCGTGAATGAACGTCACTTTCAGACACTAAAAGTAAGTCCAGATAACATTGTTGTATGAATGAGTGGCCAAAACATTATTCTTTTTTTTTAAATCCATTTTTATTTCAAAACAGTCTCACATAAATGGACCTACATTTTTGGGACCATTGTGTATATACAGTATCGTTATGTCCCATAGCTAAATGTCATGCACCTAGCTTGGGCTCGATTCCCAGTTAGTCCCTGGAACCCAGTTTTCACCCCAAGCTGGGATGTGCTCCACTTTCATCCACAGAAAAAAAACACCCCCGGGAATGGATGTATGGAAAATATGAAGCCGTTGGTGGGCATGTGCTGAAAATGTTCTCACATCTTAATGTCCTTCTGATTCAAATTGCTTAGATGTTAGAGAAAGAAAGCTCGTTCAATGTGTTTTCTAATTACAGTTGCAATTGCATAATTGTATATAGTACATGACATACATATTTGTCTTTTGATCCTAAAGGAGATGATTTGAAAAAAAAAAAAAATTCTCAATAACTTCTAAGTGACTTATATAGCTCAGAGAGAAGCCTCATCAATGCCACAGTGTCTTCAAATCAGCCCAATAACCTTGTCTTTCTTTTTTTTTTTCTTTTGGTATTTCTCTCACTCTCTCCTTCACACCATTGCTAACTTTATCCACATTTCTAAACACCCATCCCTCTGTCTCTTTCACTTTGCTTTCCTCCATCTCTTCTATGTCTTGGTTAACGGGTTGGTGGCACTGGCTGATGGTGCAGTGGCAGGATCAGTTGCAGGCAAATGTATGACATGCTGAGGCACATGTGTCCTCCACTAGGCCTCGGGAAGAGGTGTCCTGCACGGGTGGCCTACAAGGTTAGAGAGGACCCCCACCCTAAGTCTCCAATGGGGGATGAAAGGGTGTGGGCAAGGGTGGGCTTTTAGAAGGTGCTAGTAAGATGTCAACATGGTGTAATCTTTACTGGTGTTGTTTGTTTGGTTATATTTATCTGTTTTTTTGGGTTTTTTTTTTCCGTTTCGTGGACAGTAGGGGTGGGCTGGTCGTTGTTGTGGTTGTTGTGTGGCAGTGTGGACATTTTGGGTGGAGGTAGGAAGACAAATAGGGTGAGACAGGGGATGCTTATCCACAGGAAGGAACGAAAGGAGGGACCTTCTCAGCTCGGTTGCACCATGTGGCTTCGACACCCAAGCTCACTGTACACAATTTGCAATTGTCAATAACTGTGTACGGACGAGCACATGGACTATGTGGACAAAAGTATTGCAATCCCGCCACACAGACACGCACATCTCACGTACACAAAGCATGCATGTGCAGCAGTGCTTGGAAAGTCCGCGAGACTTCTGTCCTCTGCCTCGTTCCTTCCTGTGGATGGGGCAAGCGCATTCACACATACACACATATGCAAAGAATGAGGTCACACGCACCCACACAGAGGCAGTATGTGCTCTTTGCTATGGTAGAGAGAGCAGAAGGGCTTGTGTCAGTGATGTGTTTTCCTCCGAGAGCCTTTGGTTGCCATACAGAAGCAGTTCTTTTTCTGTCACCCTTCATGTAGCAGCGCCGAGCCCCCAAGCTGCCTTTTTTTTTTTTTTTTTTTTTTTTCTATCTGCAAGTCCAATCTTCTCTTTGTCCTTTGGTTCTGTCGTCAATGCAGTTCTATTCTGTTTCCAGCCCCCTCCCCTCCTCCTCCTGCTCCTCCACATCTCTGCATAACCCCTCCCAGCACTCAAACCTCACCTGCCCTCTGCATGGCCCATCAGCACCACTGCCATTTCCATGAACGCGCCACTCCAGATAATCCGCAAAAACACATTTGTCGGCAGAATAGAAATACACAATAATTCCAAAGTAACCTGATTACTACCACGTTCTACCGCTGATCGGCTTCATTGTCCAGTAGAAAGAGATGACTTCATTACCAGCATACATTGCTTTATCTAACACTGTTATCCATCAGATTTGGGATTAATAGCGCCATGCGAATATTGAAATTCATTTTTCATGATCAAATATGAAATCTAAATGACTGTCAGTGACATTCACAAACGTAGTAATTGGCCAAAATGTGGCAATATAGCAAGTAGTGCATTAACTCGTTCACTGCCAGACATTTTCAGACCCTCTTTTATCCTAAAGTTTGAATAAATGTGAAAAAAATATGAATAAATTCCTGGGATTGAATAGCTGGACTGTGAAAAGACAAATAAATCAGTCAATGGCAGTGAATGAGTTAAAACTACTGTGATTAATGTCAAAAGCCATCCGAATATGATGACAGAGTATGTCAAATCTGAATAAGCATCATTTTGGAATATTGCATTTGATCTGATTCATTAAAAGCCATCATTCCACGGCGCTATTTGAACCAGGTGCATGCAGTCACTTTTTGTTGTGAGTCCCCTTTGTTATCCTGATTGTTACGCCTGCCAAATGATCTACTTAAAGCTTCCTCCCTGAACTACACCTTAGACCCGAAACTTTCCCTGCTCATTAATGCTAATATGCCTCGCAAGTGCCATTTTATTTTCATTTCCTAACCAAAGCATGAGCCAAGTGGAAACCCTGTTACCTTCCACCTAGTCCAGTTCCACCCAGAACAATGCATGCAGTATAGCTCAGCCTCATTTCTCAATCTTGACAGGCGACAACAAGGTTTTCAGGCAGGACCGCTTTCTGACCAACACAGCCAACTGGTGTTTTTTTTCTTTTTTTTTTTCTTCTTTTGCTTTCTCTGATCATTTGTACTCACTTTCTCTATCTACATATACTAACTCATGACCTACTTTTGGTTTTTCATCTCCATCATCTCTTTTGGTCTTTTGGCTTTAACGCACCCATCTTTTGACTGCCGTATCGTTTTCCCCTCATGACATTTAAGACTCATGACACATTTTTGCTTTTTTAGCAATATTCTTGTCATGTTTTTTTTTTCCCCCATCTTTTTCCGCAGAATGCTGCTCTCTCTCACCTATTAACCCTCAAAGTCTGTGTTCATTTATCCACACATAGGACACCAAAGATTTACCCAAAGTGCCCCTTGCTCTATCATCCCGGCATAGCGACAAGCTCCACACATCTTCAAATTTTCTTCAATAGCTATATTAATAAAACAATGCACAAACTCATTTTAATGTTGCCCCACATGGGATGGTTTCTGTGTACGGCTGCGCAGCTGCTTGTCCCGTGAGGCATATTGTGTGTGCATTGCATGCTTGCATGGGCGTGGGAAACTTTGGTTAGTGGGGAGTTGACATTTTAAAAAATATACTCGCGATAGATCGATGAAGGGGCAGGCGTTGCGGGGAGGTGCATGGTTTGCTGCATGTCTGAGTGGTCGCCGTCTTCCTGTTACCAAACACACACAAACGTGATTGTCGTGTGACTTGGTGTTTGTCTCTCTGTCTCTTATGTTACAGGCCTTTAATGGAATGAACCAATAAGCAACAAATCAAAGCGCACTCCCCTTCCCACACGATGTCTCACGCTCGATTTTGGTTTATTGGTTCAGAACAGGTCTCTTGTTGTGAACCTCCAATCCCCACTTTAGGAGCTGTGGGTAACAGAAGTCACTGTCCTCCAATTTTGGGGTTTACGGTTCAACATAACCGGTTGGCCTAACCGATGAGAACTAATATGGCCTTTATAAATTGTTTTATATCACATTACAAAATTGTGGCTCCTTGTGGCAATCAATCAATTTGATTTGAACTCAGGACAGATGCTCTGCACAGCTCCTTCACCCTACCTTTTAGCCTCTCCCCAATACCCTCCCTTTCTCACTTGGAGGTTCCCCAAACACTTCCAACCGTATTTGTTCCTCAACGCGATTGACCCTCCCCACAGAGACTGCTTCGCATGGATCTGCCCGTGGCTGACGACAACACGGTCCACTTTAACTCCACACTCATGGCTTTGATCCGCACGGCGCTGGACATCAAAATCGCCAAAATTTCTGAAGGTGCACAATCACTCTTTCTTTGAACCAGTTGGCCGCAGTCATGTTACTCCAGAATGACCGCAGCATAAGCCTTGTAATTATAATCAGCCAAAATAAATTTCATGATAACAGACTAAAAATGTATTAGTGTGCAGCACTAATGGCCTTTTAGCTTTAGAGCATTTCTTTGTTGTTTCTACTTCCTATTTCCGCAAGTTAAATGGACTGATATTTGCTTCTAAGTGCTAATGTTAACAAATGAAACTCAATTGCCTTATATGAAACGTTTTTTTTTTTTTTTTCTTGACCTACTTTCATGGTACATATGATCATAAACAACACTAGATATGACTAAATGTGTTACTATAGTATGTATTTTATTATTATTTTAACCTTATTATATAAACTTGATGTGCTCGTGAAAAAACGATGGCAGATTAGGAACCAGTGCAAAAAAAAAACAATCATGAATAAAGGTTTACTTGCATCTTTGATTAACTCATTCAGTCAATGCCATTTTCACAGTCCAGCCATTCAATACCAGGAATTTATTTATATATTTTTTTCTAGTTTTGTTCAAACGTTAGGGTAAAAGAGGGTCTGAAAACGTCTGACAGTGAATGAGTTAAAAAAAAAAAATGACCAGTGCAATTGGGGGATGCTTTAGGTTGCCTACAACAATGTACTCCTAATTTGTGAAATTGATGTTTTAGTTTTTGTGAGAACAAGTACAATTCTACATACAGTAATTGGATCCTTAACATTACAACCACCTACTAATATTTCTTTCTGTTTCTCTATTTTCTCTTTTTCCCAAAACCTGTGAACATGATTGGGTATGACTGTGCACACTTGTCTGTGTATGTCCGTATGTCTGTATTTGTGTGTGCTTGTTTGTGCCAGGTGGTATTGACAAGCACCAGATGGATGCAGAGCTGAGGAAAGAGATGATGGCAATCTGGCCCAATCTCTCCCAGAAGCATCTGGACTTGCTGGTTACTCCCCACAAGTGTAAGTTGCAGTGTACAAGGGCGCGCGACGTGGCCTGGCTGCAGCCGCCCCGCGTCACCTACTTCTCCGACGTTGTTTCTCTTCCACGCCACCTGAGGACCGCTTCTTTCTGCCAGTCTCTCTTCACTGCTGCGCCCTCTGATACAGCTGGCACACGACAATGACAGAAAGTGCACACACCTAACTAGGCTACCAACAAAACAGCCTAAAATCAGAGGGTGCCTTTCTATAGAGCAACTCTCTATAGATGTCTTTTCACTACAGGGCCAGTCAGAGTTGTGCATACATAGAAAACTGAACAATATGGTTCTCCTCTTATAATGATCGATGAAATGTGAAGTTAAGTACTATTATGTGGTTTGTTTAATGCATGCTGTTTATCGATATACAGTGATGCCTTGAGATACGACTATCTGAATGCTAATGCATAACAGGAAACACCATAGACAGGCTAATGCTTAGCATCGATGATGTGTGTTATAGCAACAGATATTTGAACACTAATGGTGGAGCAACCCGTGGGGACAGACAATATAACAATCTTCAGTCACAAGAATATTCTTTATCCCTGTGAAAAGCAATATTGATGAGTGCATTGCCCTCAGTGGCCAAGTTTCACAGAACAGAAGAATCCGCGTTGAATTTTTCATGGTGCTCAAACAGTTTTAATAGTAATTATTTACTTTCCCTTTAATTATATTATCCCTGTGTTTTTATAAAGTACAATATTATAGAGTGCTATTTCTTTACACATTATGAACATTTCCATTTCTTTTGATGGGGATGTGGCCGATTGGAGGTACGAATGTGTTCCCGCAATGATTTAAACTCTTATCTCAAGGCACCACTGTAGCTCTAAAAGCAAGAAAAAGAAAATAAAACACAAAGTCCAAAGGCTCACTTCGTTAAGTCCTTTTGCTACTACTTTGTATAGCACATCACAAGACTGTGATGCAGCTACTGCTGTAAAAAAAAAAAAAAAAAAAAAAAAAAAGATCTGCCTGTGAAAAGACATTTTGCTCAACGTCCGTGTATGTGTATATGTGGCGTGTGTGAATTGTTGGTGTGCACGTCTCACCCTTCTCTACCATTCCTGGCGCTCAGGGTCCATACCAAAGGGTCTAATCTTGCAGGGTAACTTGTCATTCTCTCAGCAGCGACAGACCTGACAGTTGGCAAAATCTACGCTGCCATGATGATCATGGAGTACTACCGGCAGAGCAAGACCAAGCGCTCGCAGGCACTCCGGGATGAGCAGGTAATGCATGTCTCGAGGACGGCTCAACGTAGCCAGCATCTGACCTGTCGGACGATGATCATCACAGTGTGTGTTCATGTTCACACACACCCAGGCTGGGTCTACAGTATGTGCTGATGTGGAATGAATAAGAACATTTAATGAAAAGAGAAATAGGACAAATGAAATTTAGTCTTATGTCCAATCAGGTCCATAAATATTGGCACTTTGACAGAATTGTCGTCTTTTTAGTTGTAAACACCGCCAAAATGTTTTTGCAATAAAACAAACATGTGCTTTAACTGCAGACTTTCAGGTTTAATCCGAGGGGATTTACCTCCAAATCAGGTGCTGTAGGAATTACAACAGTTTGTATAAGTGCCTCCCACTTTAAGTGACCAAAGGTAATTGGTCACTGCTCAGCTGTTCTATAACCATGTGGCCATTGTTTGCTGCCGATGGAAGTGGTTCTTGATGTTGTGACGGCTGACAAAAGCAGAAGAATGAATTCTCCTTTTTTTTTTTTTATACAATCACTTGACCTGAATCAGAATGAGCCCGCCTTTCACTTGCTGAAGACAAAACTAAAGGGAAAATGTCCCAAGGACAAGCAGGAAGTGAAGACAGTTGCACAGCATCATCAGGGATGAAATCCAGCATCCAGTGTCTCTGCATTCCAGACTTCAGGTTGTAATTGACAGGAAAGGATTTGGAACCAAACATGAAAAGTTTGATTTATGATCGTTCATTTGTACAATTGCCTTTGGTCGCTTAAAAAATGAGTTATATATGCAAAATGTTGTAATAATTTGGATGCAAAGCACATTTGTTTCATTTTAAATCCATTGTGATGGTGTTTGGAGCCAAAAAGATGAGAATGGTGTCAATGTCCCAATATTTATGGACTTGACTTTGTTAATTGCCAGCTTTTCAAACGGCCTCCTTGTTGTAGAAATAACAGTGCTGCCATCTGCTGCTTAAAAGGTGTCCCCTTTCTCCATTAACTGTCCTCCATCGAGGTATTTTTTTATTTATTTTTTTTGAGTAAAAAAAAAAGAAATTTGAGGTTTTTTTGGGGCTTAGTGTCAGAATGTCTCTGAATTTACTCACAATTTTTTCAGATTTTGGGTTATTGAGGTCAACTGTGTCACTGAGGATTCCATTTTTCATGGATCTTCATGAGCCAGAAACAACAACTTTTGTGCTTAGAGCTTAGTTTTTAAAGGAGATGTATCAACCTATTTTAAGATTTCTATAGTTAACTATAGGCGTTTACATGATGATATATTACCTTTAGTATAATGGCGATCAAATTTCTTATGAAATATGAGCTATTTTGGCGGCTATTTTTCTAACCCGGAAGTAAGACGCCTGGTTCGCCAAAACGCTACCTCTCCCCATTGTGATTGCCGCGCCCCTTTCACGACGTCATCCCAATGCCAGCAGCGTGCACCACCCACCAACAGTAACTCCTGACTCCTGGAGAAAGTGGGCGTGTGTTTACTTGGCAAGGGCGGTACGGGGATGCTTCCTCACATTGTGACGTCACAATGTGAGGACCCAGTCGTTTTCTTGGATCGAGCAGGGCTAGTGCTTAGGGAAGACGAAAGAGCATGAATGCTTTAAGATGGATCAACGCAGGTGAAATCATTTTAACGTTGCTGAAAGCTTAAAAAACTTGAATCAGCATGATACATCTCCTTTAAGGCCGACATCTACATGTAAATAACATCCTCCAAACAGGCTCTTTTTGGGCTCTTTTAATTGGTTAATTTCTTAATGCTGGTTGCCATACTGCCCTACTATCCATACCGTATATACTCAGCATACTGTACCTCCACCCTCCCTTTGAAATGTCCCACCCGTCGCATTTCTTTGTTATAGGCCTGCATTGTATCATGAATATTTGGATTGTACCTTTTCATGCCACATATTAATGATCTTATAATATGTCTGAGCCATATCCAGAAATCCCTTTACCATGCACTTTTTCCTACCTCCATGGCAACCGTCTTCCTCCTATTCAACCTTTCCTTATTATTATACCACAGTTCTGCCTTGGTATGTAATGCATCACCTGAAACTGACAAAATGTAGACTGCCTGTTATTTGCGTGACTTTGGTATAATGACTGAGTTACCTTGTGTCATGGACCCACTCAAGGGTATAGACATTTTGTCCACAAAGGCATGGTTGGATGCCAGCAGCCCCCACCCACTCTGGTCCTGCTTTGCTCCTTTCCATGCCCCATTTCCCTGTCGGTCTGCCTGATAGCCGGCGATGGCCATGTCGTATATCTTACACAGAATCGAACGCCATTACTGTTTCAGCGCGTGGAACCGCCTTCCCCCACCCAGGACGGGGGTCCGGGCCTCAACAATGCCCTCCCTCCACCTGAGACAACAGAGACAATGAGCAGCCTGTGAGTCTGGATTCTGACAGTGTGTGAAGGAGGATGCGTGTGTGTGTGTGCGCCTGTTTGCGTTTGAGAGTGTGTATTTGTGTGACAGCCCGGTGGAGGGAGGGGTCCCGGAGAGCCACTCATGGGTCACAGCTCGGGCTCAGGAAATGTCGCAAAAGGTCGGAAGCTGGAGTCCTGAAGATGGCCTGGGAAGCATGACCACCTCCCAGGTAGAAAGCTCACGCACGCTTCCCAACGACGGCAGGATGACACACAAACACACACACACACACACATACAGACAGTATTGCATATACATAAAACATCCTAAATCTCAGTTTATGCGATAACTCTCTCGTGTCCAGTCACCATTTGTTTTGCCACCACTTTCACAAGGAATCCCAAAGAACTGTTCTATTCCTGATCAGGAATGGGTGCATTTGTCCCAAACTCCGCTGCTGCCAAATGTCATCATTTTCTCCATCAATCATGAGCACGAAACAATTATTCCATGTGTCTACTTGAGCACAACCTATATACAAAATATAGATGTATGTAGTGTGTCCTCTTCCCTTTGAGTAATGGTCCTCCAGTCATGTTGTCTTCTATTTCAGGAAAATATATATATATTTTTTTGTCTCAGCAGTCAATTCCACTATTTCAGGATTTACCTGTGAGGTCATCAATGTAGGCTTTTTGTTTTTGATTTCACTGCAACTTCCAGTCTGCAGTTTGTGATATAGCGACGTAAGTCTTTTTCTGGCCAGTAGGTGAGCACATTGATGAGGTTAGAAATAAATAAATGCTTTATAGTGAACAAAGGTTGCGTTGCTTTCCACATTTGTTTGACCACCACCTAATGTAAGGTCGCCATAGCTGCTCTATATTAATGTATTTCTTTGAGGTTTCTATAACACTTAATATACCAGTATGTAAAAGTTTATTTGGACAGAGAGATTTTTTTTTTTTTAAAAGATAGAGTACATGATTGGGCCTCCTTGAATGTGCCTAATAAAATGTCCTGTGAGTACCCTCAAAACTAGAATTACGCAGTGGGAAATGGGAAAGCTCGTCATTATACTCAGTCATCTGATCCTCTCATTGACTACATTCCCTTGTTCGTACGACCCTTGGTTCTCTGCCTCCGTGGATAACAAGCCCCAGCACCTGTACCTCCCCGATGTCTTGGCAGCCAGTCACACCATCTCCTGCTCTCCTGCTCTGTTTGCAGACGGTAGAGATGAGAGAGATGGGGCAGGATGGTTACTCGGATACTGAGCACTTTCCACCAATGGAAGGCCACGGCAGGGCCGCTTCCATGCCCCGCCTACCAGGCGACAACCAAGTGAGCAGCATTGTCACCTCTCCAACCTTCTCCCTCTGTTTCCCTCCTCATTTTGTCCCCCTTCTCATCATTTTTTTGTCTGATCATATAGGTCTTTGCTAAACGATTCATTGCTGTGGTTCATGACAGTTACTGACCCTCGTGATACGTTTGAAATGAGATTGATCAAAGAGCAAACGTCATCTGGTGTAAACATTGAATATTGTTTCAGGGTTGTTTATTTTGGATTGTAAAGAACCATAGCGAGGCAAAGTCCGACCTTTAGAGCTCTTCTTCTCCCGTTGTGTTCTCTCTTCCTCCCATATCTTCCCTCGCATGTGATTGTCCTTTTCATCCAACACCTCCATCCATTTTGTGTAATTTCACAGTGGTGAGTGCTCTGGTTGTCAATGCTCAAAACATGTCAAAGAGACACAATGTGCGCATACTGTACGCAAATACTTAATCAGACCTTGACTTCTATTTGCTCTCTTGTTTGGTGTTACTATGGCTCTACTAAACTTCAGGTTTTATCTTTCTCCCTTCCTGCTGAAGGTTGATTGTACCTGTGATGAATTTGGACGAGTTTCTCTCGTCCCCAACTAGCATGCGTGTGTGTGGGCGTATGTTGCCGTTCACCCTGCTTCGATCAGACTGTCATACCGTGTGTGTGAGAGTGTGTGTGTGTGTGTATATATATCTTGTACGTATATTTTATCATTGCTTTTGTGACCATGGCGTCGGTTGTGCATGTTCATCGTGACTGTCTATAAATCACTGTTTTGATGTCTTTCACCTGCCGTGTGGTAAGTGTTTCTCCTCCTTCGCTGCTGCTTTTTGAGCCATTTTGAGATGCACCTCCAACTACACTATTTCCCCCCTCTATCTTTCTTCTCCACCATTGTGAATATATTCAACTTTATTGTTTTTTTTATTATTTCTATTTATTAATTTTTTTATTATTTTTGGTCTCCCGTCCCCATGCTCCTCTGTTGTCCCGGTTCTGCTTCATTTGTGGCTGTATGCGTGTGTTTGTGTGCGTGCGCGCGTGTATGTTTTGTGTGTTTTCTCTGTGCTCACACAGAAGCGGAGGAAGGGGAAGCAGCGTGGCAGTCACCTCAGTGTATGTACCCTGTCTTCCCTGTCTTGCTTTTCCCGCTCTTCTCATCTCCTCTCTGTCACTCTGACGTGGTCTTAAGACGCATTCCCACCAAGATGTTCGATTTGGTTCCGTTTGGATCAGTAGGAAGTTGTTTGCATTTCCATTGTAAAGGGTACCTGCTGCTATGCTAGCAACTGCAGTGGTACGATATCAAAAGTTTGGCGTTAGACACTTGTAGCCCGCTAATTGGTAGTTGGAGCCTCAGACAAGAATGGGCTGAATCATTCTTAAACAAACCTTGTATTATAATAATAATAATAATAATTAAACAGAAACATGCCTAGAACAACATTGTTCCTCTTCTTTGGTGGTTTCACTGTTGCACTGCCATGCTATGACTTCACGCTATTTGGAAGCTATTCACAATCATTCACTTGAATGTATGCGGTGCGATACATACAGTGCCATGAAAATGTATTATTTGCCCTCAAATGGTCAAATTCATACTTTTTCCCCACTTACATGTTTAGGATCACAAAGCAAATGCCAAATCAAACAAACCAGACATATCCAAGTAAACATAGAATGTTGCTTTTATTCATTAAGGGTAAAAAAACAATTCAAAACCTCATTTTGAATGGCAGAAAGTTGCTGAAACGCAAGTACACTGGATACAATTTTCAACGGATCTTCCACAATTCTCAGGGATAATTGCTTTCGTATAATAATAAATAAAGCAGTTGTGTAGGATTAGTAGACGGGATCAAGTGTAATTCATTCTTGTTCTGCCAGACGTACCGTATCTGTGGTCACCTTGCAGGGACTAGTTCACGCAACAATAGTTTTCTACGTTGTTCTGATGACAATTTGTGTCCGTCTCATTTTATTAAGACGAGCGTTTGTCCACATTTCATGAATTGAAGCTCCTTCAGCATGAGCTCATCTGGTGACACTTTCACAAGTGATCTTCGCCTCTTGAGCTACTTGGCTGGGTGTAGATTTGTAGCACGTTGCCTCTTGCCATTAACAACAGTGCCACTTACAAACTGGTGGGGTCTATCCGTCTCTTTCTGCTGCTGTTTGTTCTCTCTTCGTCTATGCCTCCATGCCGGTGTGCTCGTCATGAATGTTTTCCTTTATTTTATGTCTCCATTCATACCTGCCTACTAGCATGCAAATTTGGATTGACTGTAAGCTGGGCTGTCCATGGGAGCATGTAGTGAGTGTGAAATGAGGGGGGACGTAAGAGGAATGACGTGAGTGGAAATGTTGGGATTGTCAGTGGCACCACTCCGTGGAGGTCAGATAATATGGTGCTTAATATGTATACACTATATGGACAACATTTACTTCATTAATATATTAGTCCAATTGGACAATTCATTGCTTCCAACGGTGGACTTTGGTGTGGAAGAACATATCAAGCACCTTTAAACTATAATTTATTAGTTGATGGATATAAATACTTTATCCTCAAGTTCAATATAATGTTTTTATAATGTATTAATTTGTTCATAGTTTAGCTATGGAAGGTTAACCAGCTGACACTGATCTGGTACATTATGCAACAACACTGACCTAATTAATGGCAAGCCTGATATTTAATTTGACTGATTTTTATTAATGTGATTAGGGAGTAGGGAAAGAGTGACAGATTCTGAACACAGCCTAAGTCTATGTTTTTATTTTCCATTCCCCGTAAGTGTCTTCAGCAGGTCTCCCAATACTTTTGTCCATATAGTGTACTTTACATACCAACTTTGTAGGCAATTTAGGCACCATTGTCTCTGTCCTGCTGTCTTGATCGACACGTCGAGTACGCAGGCAAGCCTCCACGTGCCCGCATGCCCGGAGCAAAGCACGATGTACAGAGCAGGAATACTGGAGTTTCTTACAGCCTGGAATGTGACATGTTCATGGGGGGGTTATGGGAAACGAGGATGGACTAATGATGCAAGTCACACTGACCCTTCTATCCCTTTGTTTTTTGTTTTTTTTAAGAATTTACAGAAGCATGAAGGCATGGCTGTTTGCCATCATCTCTGATTTTCTTTGTGGTTTTTTTTAAATTTTTTTTTTAAATATTTTTTGCATTCCTTCCCTCTAAGCTTTTCACAGTGTTATGAAGGGGCTTTACTGGAATATTTGGAATGATGCAAGGGGAAAGTTGGAGCCGGTTGTGCATTAAGTTTAAAAATAGATCAAAATCCAATACATGCAAACATACACAAGATTCAACACTTAAAACGAATCTCCCAGCATACGTCCCTCCTTGTTTCTCCCGTAGACCATCAGTGACAACAGCCCCATGAAGCGCTCGGCCTCATCGTTAGGTCACAGCAGGTCAGGACGTGGCAGCAGAGACAAAGGAGGCCCAGATGCCTACAACATGGAGCGTGTCATACCGGAGGAAGGTCGTGCCTCCAGGCACGGGCACAGGAGAAAAGAGCGCAGTCATCGGGCTTCCGAGAGATCGCTGAGTCGCTACACAGAAGCGGACACAGGTTAGGGGCGTCACAGAAACGCGTGGACACACGCATATTCAGGAATGTCATACTTTGATGAGGGTATCCTGCCATCCAAACAATAGCAATCATTAGCACATGATGGACCTTCACATAGCAACATGATTCTATTAGCAAGCTGAGTGAAATGTTTAACACATACTGTATATTTGAAATTTCTGAAATCTTTTTATGTCAGTTAATATTTCTCTATTACAGGAGCTTGACAGCATCATTGGAAACAAGACAAAATGCTGGTTGTAATGTCACTGAAGAGATGACAGCAATTTCAGGAACTTGTGCAAATTGTTCAATGTGATCATGAATTAGAATACACATGATCATAATTTCTCATTTTACCAAATGACTTGTAGTGGACAGTAAAACCCTCTGAACATGTTTTATTTAGTATTGTTTAAACACTGAAGTTGTGAGAGCAGTATGTTGGACATGCCATAATCAAAACAAAACAAAAAAGTGATGTGAAATGAATAAAATGGCTTTTAAGAGACTTATCAATGTGCAACTGTTTGGCCACATTTAATTAGACCCCAGAGTTGAATTATTCTGATCTATATTTTGCTAACTATATTTTCAATTAACTACATTAATTTGATGCTGTACTAATGCTCTGCGCTTGGGTTCTGGCACAGACACCCAGTCAGGTGACCTGATGTCCAGGGACAGGGATCGGGACAGAGATCGTGGCCGGTCCAAAGACCGCAAGCACCATCACCATCATCACCACCACCACGGTTCCGTGGACAAAGAACGTTACACCGCGGAGCGAGGTGGCGAATACGGCCGCAAGCATTCTCGTGACAGAGAGCCTGACAGGGAGAGGGAACGAGAACGGGACCCGAGGTGGTCGCGATCCCCCAGCGAGGGTCGTGACTGCATCACACACAGACAGGTGGGCTTCTGGTTATTTGATGATCACACATATGATCATAATTTGAGTTTGGATTCCCCTCATATTAAGCAAAGTGATGGTAAAACATTTTAATCTGCTCACAATTTTCAGTCGGTGTGCGCATACTCGGAAACGTGCAAATCCAAGTAAATATTTGATTAAAAGTGTCATTTATTGGCATATCAATTCATTGGCTAATAGGATCCAGTACAAGAGCTGCATCAAGAATTCTGTCTTTCCAAAGATAGTGATGTTCAATTTTGATTTAGAGAGTTATTCAACATGTTTATGAATGTGGATAGTGTTCACAAGAGTGTATCATTGTGCGATCTAATATTTGCTGCTGTCATGAAGCGAAATAAATTAACCAAGAAGGCAAAGTGCCAACTACAACAACCAAACATAGTGTTGAATGCGTACTCCTCTGACATCATCAATCAAAAGTGCGCATTATTGTCTTTATAACGGATGTTTGCTACAGCCTTTGTATTTTGCTGGTGCGCAAATGCTGTGGCTGGTGAATGGATGTTACAGATATGAGATGTCACCTATAATTTGTCAACAACTCAACACATATGCATACAATACTGTATATTTGTTCACTGGAATGCCTTATCCAATTTCCTAGCCCTCACTCCCTTTTCCTCCATCCCAACATCATTTACGTTTGGTTAAAAAAAAACTAAAACGTTAATGATGTACAGTATGTATGCACTGCAACTCTAAATTTACTTTTCCAACCAGTAAGAAAGCATAGAAAGTGTATGTATATATGTATATATATATGTATATGTATGTATATATATATGTATATGTATGTATATATGTATATATATATGTGTATATATATGCGTATGTATATATGTATATATATATGCGTATGTATATATATATGTATAAAAAAAGCACCCAGACATTGAATAGAGGTGACAATTATGCCACATAGCTTCTGCAGATCGAGGAAACGGAAGTAGTTTTGCCACACCTCCCCAACACTCAAACATAAGTTGCGTTCAAGAGTGGCAGTGTATTTGTATTTGTGTATTTGCTATATTCACCGCTTTAAATTGGCTGCAATTGCGTAAAAAATAGAGACTAAGTGGGTACGGACCATTAGTATCGATTTGTTGAAATAAAAACATGAACTGAACATATTTGGACAGATACAAGGTTTCCACCTGGCTGTGACGATACACATTACACTTTACATTTTTGGGGCTGAACATATGATCCACAGACATCAATCACATTTTATTTATATAGCACTTTTCATACATGAAAATACAGCTGGAAGTGCAATGAAATGTTGCACAGTATGAGTTATAAAACATATCTACAGTCCTTGCATGTATAGATATATACAGTATGTATATACGTATTTATTCTGTACCACAAAGGATGCTCTGGAAATCAACCCTTTTCCTCCTCTTCTTGTTTTCTCTCCTTTGCATGGCATGTCTTTTTCATCCACATCCCTTGCACTGATACTTCACCTTTCTCCACACTCACGTCACTTGTGCTTTTATTGTGCTTGTCTTCTCGTGCTTTTATTATAATATATCCTTTCCTCCTTCTGGCTTCTTCGTCTTCCATCCTTGGCTATATGTTCTGTCGTTGAATTTGTGGTTCGTACTTTTTATTTGCCTTATTTCACTTTTCGTGTAGGGCAGTAGTTCGGTCAGTGGAAGTCCTGTTCCATCAACATCCGGGACTAGCACACCGCGCCGAGGCCGCCGCCAGTTGCCTCAGACGCCCGCGACACCCCGCCCCCACGTTACGTACTCCCCCGTAGTCCGTAAGGCCATGCCCTCACAAACTGCGGGACCCCAAGGCCGTGCCCCGGCCCCTGCGCCCCGCCGATTGTCTCCTGATGTCCCCCAAGGTCCGGTCCCTCTTGCCGGCGTTGCGCCGGCCCACCACGGCATGCCCCGCCAGGCTCATCACCCCCCGCTTCGCTGGGCGGACACAGACGGGGGATCCGTCGAAGGGGACGGCTGCTTTTACAACCAAAACTACGTGCCCCACCATGAACCGCCCGCTCATGAGCCAGGCAGCAACCCCCACCCTCACCCCTTGGCCAGCCACCAGCTGCCACCTCCTCCTCAACCGCAGCCACGCAACCTGCACCCCCTCCCACCACCCCAGCCACACCCCGTAAACAACCCCCACCCCCACCCCTTGCCGCCACACCCGCAGCCAAACCGTACATCACCGAGGACCGTCCACCACGTGCCCCCTTCTACCGCTCCCCTGACTGGGCCCCTTCAGGGTCAAGTGCAGCCCCCCGTCCAGCGTCGCCTACCCAACGGTTACCGCTCTTCGTCACCTTCCACGCACCTACATGGACCCCAACATAGTGGGCCTCACAAGGTCCCGCCCCCAGCGGGACACCCTCGAGGACCCCGCAAGGGTCTGCATGAACCCTATTGCGAGAAGGAGCAGGACGACTGGTGCTAGCCCACAGTAGGCGGACTGACGTGACATCAGCCAGTCCTCGGAATGTCCCGGCAACGCTGGGCTTGACCAGGCGTCAGGAGGAAGGAATGAAACAAGAATGCTCAAACGCGATCAAAGATGGAAAACAGAAAAAATGGACAGAAAGAGGTACCAAACGTGCATTGATGTTCGGTTCATCACATGACAAACTATCGTTTTGGAGGACACAAATAGGAGCGGAGATGCTGCCTCTGGTCAAGAGCTACAGCCACTTACAAGATGTCAAGAGTTGCGACTCAAAGAAAAACAAAAAAGACATAAAAGGTTTTTTGCTTCCTCAAGCTAGCTTGAATTGTTAGCTTGAAAGGAAGTCAACCCCCAACCCATCCAGTCACCTGTTGAATATTGATGAGTTTTATCATCTGTTTTTAAATAAGAACAAAAATGACGACGAGCCCTCCGCCTTGTATGAGGCGAGAGGGTGTGGGTACGAGAGTTGGTGGCGAGGGGGGGGGGGGGGGGGGGGGGGATTGGCCGTCAACCTGGGTAGGCTCGAACCCGAGGTTGTTGAGATCACCCTCCACCTGGAAACAATCTTCACGTTCTCCTCTGCCGTGATGAAGAAAAACTAAGTGATGACGGGTTGAACCACCAAACCAGTTTCCTGCAGCATTTCTTCTCTTACTGCAGCGGCTGCTTCTTCCGCTTCTTCAAAACACGCAAGCTTGAATCTTCTGTTGCACCCCCACACAGCTTTTTTAAGACTTGTAAACCCTGTGTGATCCTGCATGAATGATCAAGATGAAAAAAAAAGATACTACTAGCAACAATGAGAATCTACTGTTTGTAAGGGGGAGGACCATTTTTCTTCCTGTTGTAGCCTGTAGGTTTCTGCACTTCGAGGGTGAAATTACCTTTTGGTTTCTCTCTCTTTCTCCCCCTTTTTGACATTCCTCTCTTTATAACCTCATATTCACTCAAAAAGGTCATAGAGAGAAGTCACGTGTCATTGTAAGTAAGAAAAAAAAAGAAAAAAAAGACTTTTTTGCTTGCGTGTCTCTATGTTGTGTGCCAAATGCCTGCCACTCATACAGATGGAAATGCACTTTTTTCTTCTGAACTTTTCTAACAACGGTGATAATCTTACAATGATAAACTGGCAAGCAGGGTAAATTGGATGTGGCAGCGTTCGACTTTATTGGAAACATTTCCGAGCTCTTCCTGATACTCACGAGGGAAACTGACGGACAGAGAGGTGGAGAATGGAGAGAAACTTGTTTTCTTTGACCATAATAAGGGAGTGCATACATGCAATGCGGTGCATGAGATGGCCCTGCTAGCCTCTTTTCAAACTCTGGGAAGCAGCTATGCCCCATTGCATCATGGGAGATTGATTTTCTTGGACATGTGAGGTGCCCAAAATTATTTTTTTCAGTTAAAGGCTAGACTTGAACCTCCCAAGTTGACCAAAGTCTATTCTGTGACTTCAAATTCTTTCAATTTCACAAAAAAAAAAAAAAAAAAAAGTTGAGATCAGTTATCAGTTCCACTGACACAAGACGTTTACTTGCTAACTCTTCACATAGAGTGTGATTCGGATCCCGATACTTAGGTTGCGATCCGATACGTATTGCGATGCTTAAATGTTATGAAAATATGTATTAAAAAAACTGAGGCATGTGTTCCAAAGTTTTAACTTAAGTGCCATTTGACATTTATTCAAGTGTCACGATTGAAAAGTGAATAAACTGTTTCAGTAACTGTTCCTTATACACAATAGTGCAATAAATAAAACTCCATTTACAGAACTCAACTTTAAGGACCTCAAATGTTCCAAGAGTATGTTATAGAACATGCCAAACATAACATAAGGTATCGAAAGTGTAGATACTTCATCAGCGTATCGATACTTGGTGTCGACATAAAAAGTATCACATCGTGATATATTTTTTCCCAGCCCTAGTCATTACATAATTAAATAGAATTAAAAAAAAAAATAAAACGTTTTTGTCATGCATCTTTTTAATTGTCATTGTGCCGCTGCCCGGCTTAGCCACCTGGGGGCAGTATAAGACATACAGATAAACAGTACTGTATTTACATGGCCATTTGTAATAGCAAACATCAGTTACTTAGAGTTATACTGTATATATGTATTTCCCATCATGTATCATTATTAGCATTAAGCTAGCAGACTAAAGGCTAAGATATGTGCTTGTTTAAAATACATTATAATTCTCATTTTATGTTTAATTCGACCTTTGTTGTGCAGCTTGTATCTATCCAGAATTTTGGTTCTTGCCTTAGGGGTGATTGACGTTGGAGGTTCCACTGTATTTCAATTTTTTGAGTTTGATAGAAAGAACCAAGAAGAATGAACCTAGCATTTGTGCAACATTTGATTTTTTTCAGATTAGTTTTATACAGGGTGTCCCAAAAGTCACAATACAATTCACTTTTTCAAGTTGGTTTCAGGTATGATTCTGGCCTAATTGTAAAAGTATTATTCCCTTACCCATGGCTTGCCCGATTGCAAAATTGCGTGCCGCCAAATTGCCAGTGAGCATTTATCTTTTAAAGCACTTGTTTTAACTTTGATTGGTGAATGAAAATGTTTTTACACTTTTTTTTTTTTTACACTTATTACATTAATTTTCATTAGGTATTGGGATGATGGTGGCAGTAGCCAGGTAACAATTTTACAAAGATGCTCCATTGTCCGTCTATTGATGAGTTATGGGCAAGCGAATGATAGGCTTATAAAACGGCAATGCTGTCAAATGCTTTGGGCCTTGCGTATGTTCGAATTATACCTGAAACGAAATACAGGAAAAGGAAGTATATTGTGACTTTTAGGACACACGGTAGAAAAATGAGTTTTGTGGGGTTTCAAATACCTGCTTAGTTTGCTTATGCCCTGGCCTGCTCTGATCCAGAAGCAGTTTGAAAAAACATGACATGTCCGGTATTTTCCAAATTCCCATCCTGCAATGAGGCAGTTCCACCTGTGACCTTCACGATAGCGTCCCTCGGCCCACACACAAAACATTTGAGCTCATTCTGCCACGAGTACCAGTCTGCCTTGTCTGATTCAACCCACACAGGCAAGTAAACAAGGTCACTCAAGGTCACAGTCAGGTGTAGAAAAGATGTCGGGGCTTTGTTGTGGTCCAAGAAAACACCAACGCTTTGTATCACTTATGTGTATATAGTGAATTTCTTTCTGTGTGTTTCTACGTGTGCCTCTAACTAAAACATTTTACAACACCACTGTCAGCATTTTTAGCGTTATGTGTAACTGTTATTTTCTGTTTTATCACATATTGACCACAGAATGCACCCCAGGAAAGAAAAAAAAAAAAAAAGATAAACCTATCAGTGTCTTTCCAACCTCAGCGGAATGTCACGGACAAGTATTTTTTCACAACACTTTGGAATGAGATAGCACACAAGATATGTAGCGAATACTTTTGGTGTGTGTATGCGTGTGTGTGAGCGCACAAATGTGTGAGGTATTGAGTGATATTTTTCCTAATTTTTGATTGGTTGCATTCTTTCTGCCTCTAAAAAAAAACGTTGTGGGTGTGTATGTTTGTGCTGCAGTCTATTCGTGTTTGTGTGGCACAACCCTTGACATCCCACCTTAATTGTGGGGACAGTGTTCTTTGGGTGGATATTTTGATTGGTCCACACCTAAAATAAAAAAATGGTGTGTGTGTGTACGCATGTGTGAGTTGTCAGTATGAATGGAACTGCAAAGCTAAGATCACTCACCATCTGTTTTTTTTTTGTTTGTTTTTTTTGTCTATGCTGCAGTGAAAGCCACACTAATTAACCACACCAAGTCTTCAAAGAGCAATGTAAAGCCGCAAATGAGAAGAAAACAGTTTTTTTTTTTAATAGAAATGTTTGAAAAAAAAAAAAAAAAACTTTTCAAAATATCTAGTTCAAGAACTGCATGTGCTATGTGCATGCCACACTGTGGGTTTAACAGTCATCTTCAGGACATAAAAGAAAAACAGACTAATGAATTCATAGATATTGAAAAAAGATATATAAATAGATGTTTTTAAAAAGCAACCTTTTTTTTCTTCTATTTTTGAAAACAAAAAAGATTATAAAAAAGGACCAAAAAAAAAAAATAAGGGATCAAAACTACAAAAGACACTTTGGTGAGAGTCTATTTTTTTTCCTTGTTACGGGCTCAAGGCACAACACAATGTTGAATGTTGAAGACACCACAGAATATGGAAAAAAAAAACACAGAAAAGAAGTGCAGATCCAATGATGATGATGATGACGATGATGTGTTTTGCCGATATTTGTCGTGTGTGGAGAGAAGTACCAAATTGGATCATACTTGGCTGTGGGACCTCTGATCTCTCACTTACTCCGTCCTTTTCTCTCCTTTTCTCTCTTTCCAACGCTGTCTCTTTCACACTCTTATCTCTCATCACTAACAACCTATCTCACCACGATTTCTACCAGTGCATTTTGTAATTCCAAAATGAACTCTTCCTAAAGAATAATAATTCAAAAAAATCAATAAAAAAAAAAAACAGAGAGAATGCACACTGCGTTGTCTGAGAGTTATTTCTGGCTCACAATGATTTGCGATCGGGTTACCCTCTTTCTAACCCGAATATTGTGTCATGTAAACGTGATTAGGTTACCTTCTTCAAATGGAGCATTGGTTTGTGTTCTGCGTAAGATCTTGCTCTAACCGCAAAGAATCTTGGTCTTTGTAGTACAGGAAGTACTTTTATCCGCAGCATCCTCGCCCGCTTGATGTCTTTGTATCACAACGATATTTGTGGTACTAACTGTCTGCTCGCCAATGTAAACGCGTTATTCCGGATGTTTCAGAAATGCACATTTTGACCTTGCATGTAAGCATAGTCATTGAGACACAGTGGCAATGTTGGACATGCTCAAAGAACATGATTTAGTTTCATTAAAGCGGAACTGGGAAGTCAACTCCATAATTATCTTAACATCTTCTATTTATCTATTTATGCATCTTAGGGGCTGCCATTTTGCCACTTGCTGTCAGCTGAAAATGACATCACAGTTGCTTTGGGCTTAAGGTAATGACCAATCACGGCTCACCTGTTTTCTGAGAATGGTCATGTGACCTTCACAAGCTGAGCCGTGATTGGTCGTTGCCTTAGCCCTGAGAGAACATTTTTGGATGACCTCTCCGTGGAATGACTAAAGGTATAGTCTTGGCCACCAGGATAGTTCGAGAAAAGAAGCCAGTTGAAATTGCCTGCATTCTGCATACTGACCTAAGGAGGGCGGCACTGGCTTGCAAAAAGAAATAATTGACAAGCCTTGCTGTCTGTTTCTTAGCAGGCAATTCAGGATTCAACTGAAAAAAAAATGTCATGATGTGTAGGGAATTTGCTAAATGGCAACCAAAATGCTTCGTTGACAACACTGACTGCGCGTTTGAAACAAAGTTCTCCTGTTTGCAGCCATGTTAGCGCAACTGGTGCACATCAGCAGGTACGTTCTTGGCCCAAGTGTGTACTTCTGGTATTCATACAATTTGCTAGCATTAGGGTTAGAAAAGTTAAAACGTTCAAAGAAAAGCACAAATCCGCCTAATTTGTCTTGGAATTAAACATGGCTGTGTTTTGTGTAGAAAGTTTTTCAGGACATGCAGACAAACAGCTATGACATCGACAGCGGCACAGTGAGTAAAAACAAAATCAGACTTGAAGAGAGAACTTGTTACAAATAGTTTATTAAGATATTCATTATTGACTCCATTTGGACATGTCTTTATTTTACAGTTTGTTAATGTGCAATTACCGTCGATAACGTTGGGTCACAGTTACAGGGCTTTCACAAAGTTATTGGCACTTGGAACACAGAAAGAAGAGGTGGAGGTGGCGGCGCTGCGGGGTTTTACACGGAGGGCGAGGGGCCAAGCCGGAACTGCGCGGGTTGTGAACAAGCAGCGCCGTTTCAGGGTAAATACTGGATATACCTCATGCTGTGAGTGGACAACAAACAATCTTACCTCTACATGTGTCTATGCATTATATACAGTATTCCTCTATACATGTATATATCATATTTATATATGTACCGTTGTGTGACACAAGGATCTCCATGCCATGCCACACCTTATCCGTTCAAGTGTGTAGGTCTACGTGTGTGGAGTGTAAACACATTTTGAGGGGGGGGAAAAAAACAAAACAAAAAAAAAAGAAAACAAAGGACTCTCGTTCTCTAAGCTTGTAGTCGATGCACAGTCAAGACGAAGGCTGTCACAGAAAGGCTCACCTTGAGGTTTGGAGTGGGCGAGGCCACGGACCGAATCCTGCACTCTGCCCGGACTGCTGACGTCAAAGCAAGCAAACGCTTCCTTCCTTGGAAAATAGTGCTGATTCACAGCTACTACTGCAGTGTGAGCCAATGAGTCATCAGTTAGAAATGAATCTGGATCAGTCAGTGCGTCTGTGCGATGCTGATTTAGGACCTCGTTATTCGTGACACGTCTCTCGTCGCAAATATTCGCGGTTTTAGCAGTTCGAGAAGAAGAAAACTCAGTGCAAAACTGAAGGGCATTTCTGTGATTAGTAGCTACTAGATTAGAGACAACAGTGGAGGTACGCTGACCACTTACAAAAGGGGATGAGCGTAATAAACTCATTGGTAAGAATTTTGTTGATTGTGTGGAATTGATTGCTGATTCACTGGAAGAAAAGAACATGAGATGGAGTTCACGATTTGGCGCTCGTTTGCTAGCTTGTCTAAAATGGGCCCTCTCAAGGACCACGAGTGGCCCGCAGACCTGTTCTAAATATAGCTGACCGGGAATGGGAAATTGTGATTTTTCTAGGAATTAATACTACCATGGGAGATTCGCAGCATAATAAAGCTGACTGGGGGAGTTTTCGCCTTAATTCAATCAATCCACTATCAATTCCACACCCTCAACTAAATTCTTGGTTTTCAGCTCAATCACAAACGTCTCTTTCGTGAAGCCAAATTCTCTGACGTCATTTCAAAACAGGCAACAATAAAACGTCACAATTACATAAAAGAAAAGAAAAAACATGACAAAAGAGTAGTAAGCCAGTGAGCATTTGAAAGTTGAGTCCAGTTGATGCTGTGGAGGTGAACGAGACACCTGGAAGCACAACAGTCTTCAAAAGATTCTGCAGAGGTAAGTGGAGTGCTCGTATGAGGTTTTGTAGTTATTTACTGCTTTTATCCCAAAGTACTGCATCACTCTTTGCACTTTTTTTTTTTCTTTTTTTCTTTTTTTAAATCTCACAACACACATTCTTGTTTCAAAAAAGATGACTAGGGTGATGCGTATTTAAGTGAGGTTGAGCTGGCCAGGAATGAAAAAGAAGCACAGCAAGCCACTTGCGTTAACACTTGAGGAAAAACAACCGCCGTGTCTGACCTGTCGGTGCTTTGAGGGTTTTCCTGAAGACGCGCGTACGACACTCCGCACGCTCTCAGTAACAAAATCAATCGGTAACAGGAACATTGAAATCATCGGCGTGTCGGCTTGCCACTTAAAACGGGACCGTGTGCAAATTGTAGGGAGGAAAGGACAAATTCTACCTAAACGGGTTCCATTGCGACACAACACTTGTCAATAAGGTGCACGAACCGCTGGTTCTTCTCCCTAAGGTGCGAAAACCTCCACCCAGCCTCATATGGAAGGACCTCCAAAAAAATAAAAGTGTCAACACCGATTCTCCTTCACAACCACGCATACACACAAACGGCAAGAAAATTGAACTGGAGCAATATTTCTTCCGGTTTCTTCGTACCGAGCAAAATTCTGCTTATTGATCTCCACTGAAAAGGCACATTCCATGATACCATAAATATGACCTGCCCCACCCGTAATGATTAGAATACAAAGTACAGTAGTCGTTTTGGGGGCCTTAACTTCCCTGCACATCATTGTCAAAAACACTCAAGCCAGCTGATTCAGTCTTCCTGCTTTTTAGCACATGAACAGAAGATGAAATGTGTCAAAAGTAGCAGTTCCACTGCCCATTCCATCTGACTGCACCAAGTCATGACGGGCACCTCTGATGCCGTATCATGCTACTTTTTACTGTAAAAAATAGCACTTCTCCTCATTAGTCGCCGCCTCCTTCAACAAAACGTCGAGAATTTAAAACAATCCCCGTCC
This sequence comes from Filicampus tigris, assembly GCF_054856515.1. Taxonomy (NCBI): domain Eukaryota; kingdom Metazoa; phylum Chordata; class Actinopteri; order Syngnathiformes; family Syngnathidae; genus Filicampus; species Filicampus tigris. The sequence goes on from NC_141232.1 coordinate 9,498,043, forward strand.
CCGCTCGCCTCACTCGCATGTCACAGCAGGCCTGGGCACGCGTACAAATATAGCTTTCTCTTCTAAAAATATGACCATCTTTGATTACCTGTTGACCATAAAATTTTCATTAGCATCATCTCAGTAAAAAGCTGCGCCCAGTCTCTCTGATCGCCGTTCAAGCTTGCTAAAAATATAGAAAACAAAGATGGGGTATATTTATAAAACTCTGCACAGTAGAACACAACAAAAGTAGATTTGGTCAAAACCATCTGTGGTGGGGGCCAAGAAAACTTGAAGATGAGTGAAAGATGAAATTGGAGGAGGACAAAGTTCATATACTGTATGCATACATATATATACATACATATACACATATACATATATATATACATATATACTCACACATATATATATAGAAATATATATACACACACATATATATATATATATACATATAAACATATATATACACACATATATATATAACATATATATACATATATATATATATACACACACATATATATATATATACATATGCACACATATATATATACATATGCACACATATATATATATACATATGCACACATATACACATATATATATATATATATACACACACGTACATTTATGTATTTTTTATACATATGTATTTATTAACATTTACTGGCTTTTCTAATTTTGGGAGTTTGTGGAACACAAGTAGGTATTCTTGCACTGGGCGTTAAAAAAATAAAAATAAAAAATCCACCAACGCTTACATTCGATACATACTACGAACTATAGAAAGCCTTTCAGCATTTAAATCAATAGCCTTGATATATCCAGTTTAAGGTCCATGCACGAGTACGCTCTTTGTCCTTCACTATGATAAGGACAATTCTGCACACTGGTAGAACTGGTAGAAAACTATTTTCCACCACTGTCTAGTTCGTACATTCCACTACAGTAGTTGTATAAATTTTTTCACACTAGTAGGAAATGTGTCCTACTAACATGCCAACGTTGGCATTTATTCGATATCAAGCCATTTGAGCATTCACTTGATAAATGCTACTAGTACTACTAGTAGTGACATTATAAAATACTACTAGTTAATATCTTCGTTCGCAGTAGTAGTGGCGTGCAGATGTCAACTGGTGAACAGTTTTGGCTCCATAGTAACATGTATTTGACCTATTTGTGGGTAGAAATGTCATACAGTAGTAGAAGGCAGTAGTGGAAAAAGCGTTACTAATAAGAAAGTCCTATTAGTGCACTGAATCGTCTAGTACATACAATCGACCAATAAATTGGATAGAGCTTTAAAGCTAAGACAGCTTTCTGGAAAGTTGTTGGAGCATTCATTTGATATCCTTGATTTCCATCTTAAGGTCGTACTGGTAGGCCAAAAGTGGCACTAGTAGTGGGGGGAAAAATCATTACTAGTAGGGGTGTGACTAAAACCGATTAGAATCGGAAAATCGGGTTTGATTTGACCAAATCCAATGGTTCCGCTTTAAAAATGTACACTTCTTTGTCTCATATCGTATCATACCCAAAGAATCGACATGCATAGAATCTTTTATCGGAGAGATGCGCACCCCTACTCGTAATCCACACCATTCTACTACTGTGCTGAATTGTCTTACTAGTAGATGGAAATTAAGATGGAAAACAAGGATATCAAAGCCGTTTGAACATTTATTCGATATCCTTGATAAGGAAGGTATTAGTGCGTGACACAAGCCTACTAATTGGGCCTAGCAGTGTTACTAGTGTACCACAGTAGGTAGGTACTAGGTTTAATTGCATACTAATCGGCCAAAACTAGTGCATGGACTTCCAGCTGGATATCAAGTCTATGACATAAATGCCACAAAGGCTTTCCATAACAAAGTGACTAATTTGCCATGCACCCTCCTTCCTCAGGTTCGGCTATCAACTCGTACCACCAGCACTACTGGGAATGTATTTAATATGCAACAACCAATGTGCTTACACACCTTAAAAGGACAAGGAGAGGCAGAGGACAGCTGAGTGCCCTCACGCTCTCCCTCCCCTCTAGAAGCTCCGTTATACAGTCTGAAAAGAAAAGCAAAGGTCGTTTCCATGTCCCGGTTACAACCGCAGCGGTGTAGCATAGACAGTCACATGTGAGAGAGTGAGGAGGCAAGCACAACTGGGGAAATACTGCCGCGCGTGTCGCTAAATGTCCCCCGACGCTCAAAATAACGCTCCCACATCCCCGCTCACGCCCGGTAGAGATTCACCTGAAGAGCCGCCCGACTCGGCGCTGGCCGAGGCCGAGGCTTCCAGGGAGGCGGGGTCGAACGCCGGGTCGGCGCCCAGAGTGTCGTCCTCCGCTTTGACGCCGTCGGAGAGGAAGGCGGAGTAGGCGTCGCTCTCGGCGATCAGCAGCTTGAGCTTGGGGATCCAGCTCTTGCGCACCACTCGCCGGGCGTTGGTGCACATGTCGGCGGCGATGGCGTTCATCTCGCTCTCTTTGAAGCTGGTGGCAAAGTTCTGGCAGTAAACTGAGGCGAGGAAGAGAAACGCAACGTTAGCGTGGCTGGTTCTTTAAATCGGTCAGACTTCAACTGTGGCACACCACAACATATTATGTGCTCACATTTGACTGCATGCAGCACTCTGTTGTCCAAGGGCTTGCGGCTCGGGTCGTTGGTGGACGAGCGGATGCCGGTTCCGCAGCTGTTGGCCAGCGTATTCCTGAGTGAATGTGTGATTGGACAGCCAAAGAGAAAAAAAAACAAAACAAAAAATAAAACTTTGATTTAAGCATCAAAACAAAGAGGTGGGCAGAGGAACCAACCTGTCAAAGAAGGCGGCCAGCAGCCGCCTCAGCAGCACCTTATGTCTTGTCCCAGCACTCACATGACAGTTCATCAGCTGGGCCCGGGAAATAAAGACAGACGTACCTGAGGACACATACACAGAAAAACACCAGTTCATATGATCATCAACTCTGAACCATTTCAATGTGAGATTTTTTTCCTCTCAATTTCAGTGTTTTATATCAAGGGTCCCCAACCACCAAGTACCGGGCCGCGGGCCACTCTGGACCGGGACCCCCACACCCACCCGCTGACGGCGAAGGCAAGTTGTCTCCGTCGCGTAAACGCAAATATTAAATGCACTGTAATATTCTTTGAGTTTATGTGTTCTGAGTGGTCCCTGCAGTGCACACGAATGTTAACAAGCTAGCATCTCCGTCGCGTCACGCTATTGCTAATATCGCTAGTAAAAGAGTACAACCAACAGACGTATTCGACCCCACTCGCACCACAAACGGTATAAACTTGCATTACCCGGTCTGTGGCAGAAAAAAAGTTGGGGGCCACTGTTTTATATGTTCCATTCGACTGAAATCAGATCAAATCATTTTTGTGTCAAAACGTTCGTCAACACTTTTAGTGTTTTTTTTTCTATTTCTTGCCACAAGGACATTTTGTTCAAAATTCCCTTGTGAAGACAACTCACAAAAGGTAAGGGAAATTCATCGTTATATTTTGGTCGCGCATGACAACATAATTCGACCAACACATTTCCAAGCATGTCCACTTCTATACCGTTCGTCTGATAACACTCTGATACCAATTTCCCCAACATTTTTTTTGGGGGGGGGGAATGTTGTACATATGGATTAGACACACGCGTACCTGAGACCAGCTCTAGTTTCTCAGCGGGATCTCCCTCCTCATACAGTTTGGGATGACAGCGGTTGCCGATTTGGGCAATAAGCTCTGCCGGGAGACAAGTGAGGTCTCGGCCACGCATACGCCCCCGTGTCTCCGTGTGGTCAGGAAGAGCCTCCACCCGCTCGCCGGCTGCTGAGGAAACAATGCTGAAACATTAGAAGCTAAGCGGCAACCACACACCATTTTACACACCAGCCATCATCATTACATAAATATTGGACAAATTCAGATTTAATCAGAGGTCGAGTCTATTACCTGCAGCCCCCATGTTGAGCATGCTGTACATGGTGTACATGTTGCAGATTTGCCTGTACTGCTCTTCAGCACAGTCCTCTGTGCCCTCTTCCTCCTCTTCATCATCGTGGTAGCTGATGGGTGAGTCACTAGCGTAGGTGCTCAGGGTGCCTGGGCTTGCGCCCTCTGACATGCCCACGGCGGAAGCGGAGGTCCCATTGGTGCCTGCGCTACCACTAAGCCCGCCACCTGCCACCATGCCAGCCAGGCTGGTCGCTGTGGCGCCCATACCCATGGCCAGTCCCAGCGCTCCGGGGCTCTGGATGGCACTGCCTCGCACCGCCTCCTGGGAATAGCGCGCTGCTTTTCTGGCGCCCCCTCCCGCCCCGGAGCCCCCTCCTCCTCCGTCGCGGCTGCTGCCACCCTCCCACAGCCGCTTGGCGACGGGTGTGCAGACCACTGAATGAGCGGCGGCTTCCGGTTGGCTCGCAGGCTGCTCCGTCTTCACCCGCGACACTAACGGGAGAGGCGTCAAGCAGGCGGCGGGCCGGGCTGCACCGGTACCGGTCTGTGTTACGGGACTCTGAGGCTCAGACGGTGGAGCCTCCTCTGCGTTAAGACCTTGGGAGTCACAACTGGGGGAGGAGACCTGAAGATGAACAGATACGCAAATTCTGCGTTAGCACTGAATGGACAGTGGGTACAGATGCAGAATCTCTGGGAAAAAAAAATAAAAAATAAAAAAAAAGCTGCAAGTAAAATATGTTGTATATAATATGGAGAGGTTGACAAAATGCATTACAAAGTTGGTGCCAAAAATGATTTGCATAATACTGCTGCGATAGCGTAAAACTGAGCATTCCTCAAGTACATCTGTAGTGACTGTTCTGTTTTCACTTATTGAAGCTGGTTGAATAAATGAATCAACCAACATCATAGAAGTCGTAACAGAAAAGGCAGATCAAAGCTAATCTGATTGTGTATGTGTGGCTATCAAAGTGTTCATTAACTAACAAAACAGCAAGGTTATTAGCTGGCGAAAACAAAGAAATAAGTTGAAAATATAGTTGAAAAGACATTTTGCTCAAGAAAAAAAAAAAAAAGCAAAACTAGCTGAAACTCTTACGTTTATAAAACTAACTCAAACTATAATTATAGCACAAATGGCCTTTGTTTTCATTCTTGGCGATTACGGTCATACATGAGCTTTTGGGGTTCATTTTAAATCCATTTGTTTCGGTATTGCTATTGTGCATACAGAAGAAGGAAGGTCAGACAATCATTTGGGATTGTAGTTTCATTTACTTGATGACACAATACTTACTGACCTTCTGATCTTTCACGCAACAAATACATATATTTAACAAAATTAATACTAAAACTGATACTAAAGCCAACAAAACTAAACTAAAACAAAGCATTTGCGACAAAATAAAAAGTAATAAAAACTAACAAACCTGCTCTAAAAACTAATTAAAACTAACTTACTTAATAAAAAACACTAAAGTCAAAGCCAAATAAAAACTATAATGAAAAATCCAAACACTGCAAATAAGGCGTGTTGTAAACAGCCACATTACTCACTGCAATTAATTAACAGATTAAGTAGCGTGTTAACTCAGTGCTTTCCTCGCACTAGACTTACAAAGAAGATTAAATCCCGTTATAACAAATTCTCCATAAAGCTACCGGCGGTCAGAGAGTCCACACTATTAAAATCTTGCTCTTACATAATGTGGATTATTAATTGAGAATAAATGTCTTCCTGTTTTCATCTCAATTCTTGGCCAGACTGGCGAGTTGAACATTCACTTCAGAGACTTCACAAGACACCAAGTCGAAAATAAAAGATTTTTACCTTGAGGAAGAATTCAGTGCCTTTTTCCATGATCTGTTGGATCTGCAGGAAGCCAGCAGTGTACATTAGAAGGAACTGGTCCCCCACCGTCATGCTCAGACGGCCGGTATAGCAGAAGGCCAAAATCTGTTGGAAGCTCTGGGGCTGCACAGCCGGTGGAAGCTCCACCACCGTTGGGCTGGCCTCATTGCTGCTACAGCTGCCGCTACTGACGCCGTTGCTGAAAAGGTCCCGGAAATAAGAACTGCTCGCAGCCAAGACAGCACGGTGAGCCTTGAACAAAAGAAGGAATCGGATTAGAGTCTAAAAAAAAATTTTTTTTTTAAAAAACACTGACAATTTGATGATCATTTCTATACACGTCAAGCATACCGATTCCAAAAAATACTTATAGTTTGGTTGTAGTGACAAAACGGTCTAATGGGAAAATTATTGAATGAGGACTGACTCAAAATGGTATGTTGTGGTGCCAAACAGATGACACAGTTAACGTACTGGACAGTGGACATGACATTGTTTTAAACATGGTTAGAATGCTCTCATATTTGCTGCCTTAAATTAATGATCCATTACGCAGTTAATTCATGTTTTTTTGGTTTGTTTTTTTTAGACCTGAAACTTAATGTTCAGCAAGACCTGCATGACTGTTAACATGAAATGAAACGGTCAGCCCGGCAGAAGGAAAAAAGTGATGCAGAGATACTGACGTTGCAACTTTCCTAGCCTGTCAACTTGCCTAACTCACTCTATTCACTTTCCATCTGTGTGTGTGTGTGAGCTTGCAATCAAGGAATAACATAATCCGACTCTCAGTCTTCTAATCGTCTGTCTCCATGTTTGTCCTTCCAACAGTGTCAAACCGATCCTACCCGCGGAGTTGTGCCGTTCTCCCTCACGCCACAAACTAGTTACGACTTATTTTTATTATTCCCATCCCTTGTGGAAGTTTTTCAAAGGGACAAAAGCACAGCCCCTACCTTGAAGGCGTGCCCCTTTACCACCACGGAGACGTCACAGTAGAGGCCCTGCAGACGTTGCTCGTTCAGACACTCTAAAACGTTGTTGCCAAAGTTTGGGATCGCCATCTGGAGGGTCTGGGCCATGGTGCGCCAGTGCACACCAACAAAGGCTCTGTTTGGGAAAAGACACAAAAATAGACATGATTTTCAATGCATACAAGTGTGACTCACTCCATTCGCAGGGGATTGGGAATGCAGGGGAAACCTGACACCCGCCCCCCAAAAATTGTTTGCGAATATTGAAGAGAGAAAAAAAGCGAAAAAAAAAAAACATAGTGACCAAAGTTGTCACGGTCATTAGTATTATCACCATCCATCTATTCTCTCTACCACTTATCTTGTTCAAGATCAGGATGAGCCTATCCCAGCTGACTTGAGGCAAAAGGCAGAATACACCCCGGACCGGTCGACAGTCAATCTCAGGGCGCACAGACACTCGAACGTACACAATGACACTCACCGTCAGTGAGTAGGAAGTGAACCCACATCAAACTCAGGTGAGTGAACCACTACATCATCGGTGATTTCAGTATTATTACGATATTGCTAAAACAAAACATTGCAACAGCTTTTAATTTCGACAAAACAGCCACATCGACAACCCTAGGCACTTTTTTTGCATTTCAGACCTTTAAAAAAAAAAAAAAAACACAACAAACTTGCAAAGATGACAGTGATATATGTAATCATCAATTTTCTATTGCGCTTTGTGTTTTAGTGAGCTGCAAACTCGAGGGGGTGCAAAGCAATCAATTAAAGCAAAGCAATTTGTTTACACAGTATTTGGTGGTCCCGCTCTTGTCGCTATGTTTCCCACTGAATGTAGATACAGCACAATTAAAAGAGGCAGTAGCAGAGAAGGTCCCCTACTACGCAGATTGAATATATGCCTGTGAGTAATATATGCTCCGGTTAAACATTTTGCTGTTTAAACGTACAACGATTGTCTATTCTATGTGATGCGGCTCTGTTTGCGTAAAAGTAGCAGTTTTCGGCAGGTTTATTATTGCCATAACATCGATGCTCGTTTCTATGGCATCTCACATTACGTAGACATTAAGATAGTGGACTGTGGTTAATCAATCATTCACATTTATTTGTACATATATGCCGTTTGTTTAAACATTTTGCTGTTTCAATATCACTTTTTTTTTTTGTTTTGTTTTATGTGACAGTTTTGCACTAAACTTCAGAACTTGGCAAGCAAGAGAGAGATCTAAAGTTCTACTTTGAAAGTACTACTTATTATATTTTCCCTCATTCTACCAAAGAAAACTTTAATGTGTGGGAGAGGTAAAACTGTTTTTTTTTTTTTTTTTTGTATGGTCTCTCTATATGCCGGTTTTTCACCTATCACGAGTTGTTCTGGAAGGTAATAAATGGAGCTTCACTGTACATTTGCTATCTGGCACACACAATTCTTCACACAGTCCTATTGAAGACATTTCTCTAGCCCATGAAACGGCGATATTTGTTCGAGATTTGGCGGATAATCTACATTCCATGAATCCTATATGTCACGTCGGCCTCTCAGGAGCCGTCACTGCCGGAGCTCAAAGAAAAGCCTGTTTTATGTTCTGTCTTCTATGAGCCATAAAATCCAGTGTCCTTAGATAACTGGGTCATGTGCTATTATTCTCTGCGTGTGTGTGTGTGTGTGTGGCTTCGACAAACGGCACATAGCATGATTCTATTCACTGTACACCAAACATCCAAAAGAAAACACATCTTGCACTGCACCCTTTCAAAGCCACTGTAGGCCAGTCACTGGACATTTAAGTCACTAAATAAATACTTTTCCTCTGTATATAAACACTTATGTATGATCCAATCTACAGATTATCTGTATTTTCACTGAACAAAAAGTAAGTTCTGCCTGCATATTAAATGGAAATGTTCGTCTAATCTTTATACCAGCCAAATTTAGAGCAGGGGTGTCAAAATCATTTTCATCACGAGGCAAATTGCCTCAGAAGGCTATTGGTGATGTGCAAACTATATAAATGTATGCCATATGAAATGTACACTCTTAAATTGGCCCAGCATTTGATTGTTTTTATAGAAAATGCCAAAGGTTTGGGGGAACTTTAAACAAACAAACAAAAATACTAAAAGAAAGATGGATCAAAAGCATATTCCGCTAAATTGTCCGGCCCAGTTAAAATTGTCTCGTTGCAAGTTGAAGCATCTCCAGCTAATTTAACTTTGCATTGCTTGCTCGCTGCGTCTCTTATCAACACATCGCTAAGCAATGATTGAGTGCGACTGTGAACAGATGTGATTATTGTAGGAAATGTGTACTTTCCTGGGGGTGGAAAAAAAAACATTTGGCAGCAAATGATCATCAAGGCATCCATTCTAAAAAGATGCTCATGGTAACTCTATATACATATACAACTATTATTTAATGTTTGAAGAGGTTACGGTGGGTGGGGAAAAGTCTGTTAAGTGGAAGTGAAAAAAAATTAATTTAACTACAGATTTTCTGCCAAAATTAAAAGAACAAATCCATTTTGTGATAAAAAAAAAAAGTGGACAGTTTGCCTGAGTGCGTCACATAAAATGTGAGATGTAAAAATGTAAAATTGTGGAGGCTTTTTCTGGTATGAGCTCACTACTCTTCATGTAACACATGGTGGCAGCATGGAGCAAAATGAATCCAGAAATCTACAGACACATTCTGTCCGTTGAATGAAAATGGAAATAAACCCAATTCCGAGAGCCTTCATCACACAATATAATGACCCAAAACACGGCCAAATCAACAAAAGAATTCATCAGGGGCAAGAAGGTTTATGTTTGACCATGTCTTCCAGACTTAAACCCTACAGAGCTTGCATATTAACTGCTAAGAAGGAGACAGGATGGACTAATGCCCCAAAACAAACAAAAACAGAGAAGTTCCAGTGAAAGCATCACAAAAGAAGGACACAAACATTTGGTGAAGTTAATGGGCTGCTACAGTTATTGCGAGCAAACAAACCGGCTCTTAAATATGATTGTTTATTTACTTTAATCCATTTTAAGACTGTTTCAATACTTTTGCTTACCTAAACCTAAGAATGTTGTGCTTCATGAACAATGCTAGTTCGTAAATTGTGTATCAGATGCAAATGTAAATGCCTGGAGCTAAAAGCTGAAATGATCCCAGGTCTCATCATGTTCATCTTTTGATGTCAAAACCAAACGAAATGAATTGTATGGTGGGAGTGACCAGTGAGGGCTGGTGAGAGCAGCCCCATCATATCCAAAGCCTTTCATTTGGGACTTCGCCAAGCTCCAGGGTAAAGAGAAATGCTCTCTTTGTCTCACTCGAGCTCCCTCTCCCTCATACTAAAACACAGATGCGCACACACCAACTCAAACAAACCCACAAAAGGCACACTGACTCGCACACGGACAATACAGCTTGTTTACGGATTGGCGAGCCGCAGTGAGCACACATGCTTGCACATGAAGACACACAAACACAGGGTATGGAGAGGAGGGGCCATGGGGTTGCACAGTTTGCTCTGACAGTGAAAGAGATGTGACGGAGCGTGCATGCGTCTTTATGCACCAAGGAGGGGCAACCGAGTATTGAAGAGAATAGAAGGATCATCCCAGGTCGGCCCTCCGTTAAACCAAGTGTTCAGAATCAACTTTAAATCAAAACGCTCACCCAGGCTTGCTGGAAAAGTGTCAAACATGAAGCACACTTAAGATCTTTCCATCATGTATGACTTGCATGCTTTTTCAAACAGTACATTTGTGTTGTGACAGTAAGCACGTCTAAAATGAAGCCTTTTTTTCTACCGCTGGACTGTGGAGTCATTGCTGCAGCTGGCACACAATGCTGACTTTCTGCAGGCATTTCCTGGTTCTCATGTGCCCGCATCAAGTTATGGCAGACGCGTCTGGTTATTCCTGCAGTCAAAAACCACATACAGTTTGAGACATTCTACACAAGCATCCGCGCTGATGTTTAACCCGAAAGGGATGCTGGGTAACCAGGGGCACACGAGGACTCCACACGGTGCCAGTCTACCAGCCGGCTAGGGGCTCTCGGTTGTCGGCTGGCACCGGAGGCGTCGCGAGGGAGGCGGCACGGGCTGGCAGCCGAGAGCCCGGCGAGCGCCAGGTTGCCCTCGCTGCCGACGTGCGGTCAGATTGCATTCCAAATGGGCCCCCGAAAGCCCCCCGTGAATGACTAATTCGTCGCGACAGTCTCGTGGGACTGAAAGAGCCGATCATCGTCCTCCCCAATCCGCAGCGGGCCTGTCGAGGTGGCTAACGGCTAAAGCTAACTGTTAAATATTTTGGGCTCACCATCCACCTCGTGCACACTCAATCCAACAAATATCAAACATTTCCACGACGGCGCACACTCCTAAACACACAAACACACGCATGCCACTTACTGTCAACGCGGGCGAGGTAGCTCGGCTGCGACGTCGCTTATCAAGCACCCAAATGTGGCTTATTTAAATATTTTGGTGATGGGGGAAATCGCTCCCCCTGCCAGTCTCCATTCTACCGACATCAACAGGTCATCCCGGGACACGCAGCAGCTGAGCGCGAGCCAGACGGAACCAGTGCGGCAGCAAGCGGGGGTGGGGGAGGGCACACAACAACGAGCAATTCTTCCCAAGAGCCGCTAGCGAGGGCTGTCTTCTTGACGCACACCTGACCACCGCCGCCGCATTTTGCCGTATTTGTGACAATTAAAGAGCAACACGGCGCGGGGCTTTCGCCGCGTCGCCTTGTTAGCGACAGGCGGCGGGGGGGGGGGGGGGGGGGGAGTCGTGGCAACCTAGACTCGTCCCCTACTTTCCCCTGAACTTTAAATGTCCCGTATCAGCCGTATTCTTCGCCGTCATCATCGGTAGCAACCTTGACGTGAAGCGCAGACGGGCCCTCCCACATGTCGAACCCCCCTCCCCGGTCATCCCACTTGGCTTCCTCCTCCTCCTCTTTTTCCGCCGCCGCCGCTGGATCCTGAGACGACCCCCTTTCTCCACCTCCCTCCCCTCGCATCACTCCTGCACACGAGACGCTCGCTCGCCCCCTTCGACTGGAATTCGATAGCGACTGTCGGGATCCCCGGTGACTGCGGAACACGGCAAACCTGATGGCGCCGGCGTCAAGAAGACGAGCGTGTCATTCCATCCCATGTTTGCCAGGCTCAGAATCATGAGCAAACGAGCATGCCGGCCTAACCCTGGAAAAAAAGTCATTTTGGGGGGCCTCTAGTTTTATGTCTGCCAATAATAACAGTCGTAAAATACACTGAAGCCCATGCATGGAAGACCAGTGCATCTGTTTGTGCAAATAAAGACTCTAGCAAAATAAAACGAAGACGTACAAACTCTGAAATGAGCAGAAACATAATGCTGACACTCTTTAAAAAAGATGGGTCCCACTTTTTTTTGCCGTCATTCACAGTCGGCAAAAGTGTTCACACCGTGTACTAAAGAGAAAGTCTAGTCAAAAAAGTGCCCCCTGCCCCCTATAGTCTATAAACGGTATTCTGATTAATACTGCGTTTGTGTGATATGAATTTAGCAGGAAAAATCCACCCCTTTTTATTCATCTCATAATTGTGCAGCTCTGTTATTAATGTTTACATTGGTCCGCCTGGCATGTCTCTGTCCATGTCTTTTTATCTGAAAAGGTAGCACATTCCATGAGAAGAGCAGACTGGAGTTGATGTACACAACATTCCAAGAGATGAAGTAGTGAGTGTGATATAAAATATCTTCTAGGCCAGCCAGAGTACTGTGGCCGTGACAGGTGGGCCTCAAGGAAATTATACAATTCCACTTAACTGATCTGAAAAATAGAAAACTTCGGTATTTGTTAAAAAAAAAAACATTTTGTTCCTCTATCTATGACATAAACATATTGTCACATGAAACATTAAATGCGCTTTCACTAGATAGCAGAATGCACATGATTGACCCCTGTATCCACTTTTTATGGCATTTTTGTCAAGGCCTACTAAAAGCAACAAAATAAACCAGTATACTATGGATTTACTGTGTCATCTGGTTTATATGTTTGGTTTCAAAAATTGCAAGAGCAATGTGCCAAAAGTATTTGCAGTGTGAGATTATACATGTAGGAAGTGTTTGTAAATCACTGCAATTGGGGTTTGTACATGAACATCTCGATACATATTTGCATGCATCTTAAGACAACTGCATGAGCCCAATAAAATCCTGAGTGTGTGTAGACACAGTATGTACACCAGGGGTCACCAACCTTTTTGAAACTGAGAGCTACTTCTTGGCTACCAGTTTGATCCACACATCATAAATTACAAACTTGCTCAAATTAACTTATGTCTGTATAAATAACCAATCTATGTGAAGACACAGATCAATGATCCCTTATGATAACTATCAACAATGATTTGACATGGTAGTAAAAATATATAAGTATAAATATATCAATAAGCCATGCTTTACTTCTAGAAATCTCTGCCAGTGTTTACATTTTCATATATGATCACTGTTACAATATTCATAAGATATCACAGTGTTCCATCACTGGTAAGCTATTTTTAGAACAGGCCAGCCAGGCTACTCATGTATGTGGTCCTTTGGGGCTACCTGGTGAGTGCGGGCACTATTTTGGTGACAGTGTGTACAGTATATTAAACAGTTTCCCAAAACTTTTCAGGTCGAGGCAGATACAGACAAATAATGAACAAATAGAAATGAACGTTCATTTACCATAAACATAAATTGAAACGTTTTTTTCTAAGCAGTCTGCTAGATGATCAATAAGATAGTTAACGAAATTCAAAACAAACTTTGACTTGCAGGTGCCACACTGATGGAATGAGACGAACCAGAGCCATTAATGTTGGTCACTGGACACTTTGCAGAACCTTCCTCCCTCCGTAGGACATTTACATTAGTCTCGATAGAGAAACGCATTGGGTTTCCTTGTTTTATATCGACTCAGAAAGATGGCCAATCAAAGTTCAGATTGTTCTGAGGATGGAACATTACAGTTCTCCTAGACAGTGACCCAGTCTCAGGCAGCCTGGTGGGCCTGATGCCATGCTTCCCAATTGCCGGCCCCTTGGCAGTTAGGCTGGCATCCGTGTGCTGTGTCCACATCCCAGCAACAGCGTCAGCGATTTGGGCTGGCTCCCTCAGGTCCACAGCCAATCATTCACAGACAGAGTCAAATAATTCCAGAAGTAGCCAATAGTGATGCTGGATGAGCCGAGTGTCATCCCTCCCTGATGGAAATTCCTTAAACCCACCATATACACAAAACACAGACAGTGTATACATAATGGGAGTGTGTGCAAACTTGTGTTTACGTACGTGAGCATTGGAAAGAAGAGAAAACTAATCTCTTGATTTTCAAGTGATTGTTTCTCTTTATACTCCAGAGTAGGACCGGTTAAGGCCTTACATTATTTTCTATTTTGCTTCTCAAGTGAGCCTTTCTCATGAAGCTTTTCAAGCCACCAATGCAGTTAAGCTTTGGCTCACTCTAGTGGTTACTTATAGAATAACTGAGGCTGTGTTTCTGTTAGGTTCTGTGTTATTATTCTCAATTCAAAAACGTTATAATTCTCAATTTAAAAAACAACCATAAACCAAACTAATAATATTTGCAGCTTGCTATTTTTTTTTTCTCTGATGCCATCCACGTAGCTCGGGGATTGCTATGGTATGCACTGGTATTGACTACCATTTTCCACCCACAAGCCCCAACGTTGGTGATCAACTTGCACCAAATAATGATTTCCACTACAATATCTAGATCTAAATGTGTCTTTGCAAAGGCAATAATGTTCAAATTTCTGATACGGGCAAAGAGGAATGACTTTAATAACATATTTATTATTGCCATAGTGTAGAACTGTACTGTATTGTAATCAAAGTTTTGTCTAGTATCTCGGTTTTCTCAATTTGTTACAAGCGAATATTAGGAACGAAATATTAGGAACGGAACAAATATCAGTTTCATGCCGTTTAGGTCAACACTACTGTAAACTGCATGTACAATAAAAAAGAAAAATGTGAAATGTTTGTCTTGACAGTGTCAACAAAAACTGAGCATTAATTATAGGTTATTCATATTACTATATTTCTAAAGGCAGAATATTTTATAGAGCGTTTGCATTGGATACGAGTTGTCATGACAATGCGGCTGGTAAATGTAGTCCCAGATTAATTTATTTCTTTGGCATATTGTCTTGGCGACGCCATCTCTCACCCAAATGTACAGTATCAGTGAATTACAATTTCCGCTTTTGACTTGCAGAATATCAGTGCGGCATAGCAAGTATGCCAAACTTTGTTCAGATCAACAATAAAACCAGTGTTACAGTAACATGATACGGAACACAGATTGATAGTTAAGTAGTCAGCAATCAGCAAAGGATCCATGTTAGTAGAATTCAGTAGCATCAGTTCTGAACTATTTAATCTAAAGGAGAAAAGAAGGAAGGGAAGAGAAAGTCAGGTTATTATTATACACGTTTACTAAGAATTACGGTACATCAAGATCATATGCCAAAATCTGTATGAGGATGATTTAAGTATTAAATCAGTAATCTGATGTAACTCACCTTAACCAGGGTTGCCAAGACACCATAGATGGTAGAGATGAGAAAAAGCACAAGAAATGTGGCAGACATATACCAGCTTTCCACATTGATATCATGATGAACAACTGCATCAGCAATATCGTCCAATACATTGCAATCCGGTAGAATCACTGAAGAAAAATTAAAAATGTGATTATGGCATGGCTTTATAAAATAAAGTGCAAAATGTGTTCTTTGATCAATGCGCAGGACAGTCACAGATCATCTAATTAGTACCTGGATTAGTGACATTCAAGGTCAGTGTGACGGTTACATGTGTAACCCTGCAAGTGTGGACCGCCCCAGGTAACAGGTTGACTTGGGACAGGCGAAGGCGGCTCTGGATGCTGAACTTTCCATCGGGGCCTCTGCTGGGTTGACTGGTGTTGAAGTAAGACAGCTCATTGATGTCATCAAGAAACCAGGAGACGTCAATGAATGCTGGACTGAAGCCAAACACCAGGCACACAAGTTCACCTGAACCCCGCAGCAAGTTGGCTGAAGGTTTGCTGGGAGTGACTACGGCTGGAACATAAGAATCGCATGATGAAACGGTCCAACCGTTTCAGAACAAGATTTCTCAACATACAATTGCAAGGAATTTAGGGTTTTCATTATCTGCGGTCCAAAATATCATCAAACGATTCAGGGAATCTGGAGAAGTCTCTGCATGTAAGCGGCAAGACCAAAAACCAACATTGAATGCCTGTGATCTTCAATCCCTCAGGTGGCACTGCATTAAAAAACGGCATTATTGTGTAAAGGATACTGCCACGTGCATTCATAAACATATTTGGTGGTTAAAAGTGTTCTACAAATGCAAATTTAAACTCTGAAATGCAAAGCGACAGCTATATATCACCAACACCCAGACACACCACCAGCTTCTGTGGGAGCTAGCAAAGCGGGAAAGTGTACTGTGGTCTGATGAGTCCACTTTTCAAATTGTTTTGGAAAATCATGGATTTCTGACCCAAAGAGAAAAAGGACCAATTTCAAAAGCCAGCATCTTTTGTATGTTGGTATGTGGGCGTGTTAGTGTCCATGACATGGATAACTTCCACATCTGTGAAGGCACTAATAATGCTGAAACATACAAACATATACTGCCATCCAAGAAACGACTTTTTCATTATTTCAGCAAGACAATGCCGAGTCACATTCGACACATTTTAAACAGTGTGGCTTCGTAGTAAAAGAGCACAAGTACTAGACTGGCCTGCCAGCTCTCCAGACCTGACTGCCATTGAAAATATGTGGCGCCATATGGAGACAACGTCTCAACTTATTTGGAATCGGGGTTTGTAGATAACTGAGCTGAGCATTTTTTTCACTTCACTCAAGCAGCGGCATATCTGAAGTCATATGTGATTAGAAATGTTGGCTCACAATCCAAAGCAAAAAATTATCATCAGAAAATACTGCTCGTAACTTGAAAAACTCGGAGGTTGGAGCACTCGCAAATCAAGGCACCGCTGCACACCAATATCCGATTTGACAAAGGGTCAATTTGAACTCACCAAACACATCCTCAATTGTGCTTTTAAGAGGTGCTTGAGATGACTCATGTCTGACAGAACAAGAATAGCTGGATCCCCGGTCCTCACTTTTTGATACATTTAGTCTGCTGCTCATTGAGAAAGTGCCACTATTGCTGCTGTATTTCCACGAAGGGCTGTTGGTGTATGAAACAGATGGAAGTCTTTGGCCATCTTTCTCCCAGTACACTATCTTGTTATCTGGGAAAAATCCAGAAACCAGGCACGTAAGTGTGATTTCATCGGAGGTAGACAGCTCAGAGATGGTAGGCGGTATTATGCGCACTGTTGGTGGAATCAAATCTGGAGGAACACAAAGACAGATATGGTCAATGTTAATGCTTTGGTGGCAATTCAATAATGTGAAAGAAATCAACCCAAACATATATTTTTTTCAAGAATATGTTCCCAGCAGGTCCACTAGTTGAAACATGGCATTCTGATTGATATTGCATTTGTGGAATATGAGTTAAGCAGCAAAAGCCACCCCTTTTAACCATCTCCGGGGGTGGCCATTTTGTTATTTCTGTCGACTGAAAATGACACCACAACTACTCAGGGCTCAGGTAACGACCAATCGCGGCTCAGCTTCAGAAAACAGGTCAGCTGTGCTTGGTCTTTATCTAAGTCCTGAGTAGTTGTGATGTCATTTTCATTCGACAGAAGTGACAAAATGGCCGCCCACAGAGATGGCTGAAAACGAGTGGATTAACTCTTATTCCAGAAACGAAATATTTATCAGAATGCCTTGTTTCAACTAGTGGTCTTGCATAGAACATATTCTTGAAAAAAAATGTTTAGGTTGACTTCTACTTTAAGATTGCAATCGCAGAAAACAATACCACAATACCTTTACTTTTGCTTACACGGCCCTCGTATCCCTGGTCGGAACATTTGTGTTTTCCCTCGCAAGACACTTGCTTAAATGCATCCCAGTCACTTGCTAACACATTGAGGAAGCTCCGAAGGGACTCTGTGCCATTGGCGTGACTGGTCGGTTTCTCCGTATGGGAATTGTGGGAATAATTCTTCCCATCTACTTCCCAGGAGACGGAGAAATCATCAAGATGAACGCCGACCAAAAGACAAGTGACGGTCACTTGAGCCCTCTGCTCTGACTCTGTGAGTGGCGGTCCTTGAATATATACTCCAACTTTTTGAGATGATGCTGGGATTACTGTAAAAATACATTGACTCGATATTTGTAGAAACAATATTATTCAATTTGGTGGATTATGATAATATAATGAAGCATTTACCTGAGCAGTAGTTGATGTTTTTTCTGACATTTTTACTCAGCCATCTGTCGGACACTTCACAAGTGAATGTTTTCCGAGTTTGCCATTCTTCTTGTTCTACGTCCAGTTGGCTGGCTACAGCCACACGTCCATCCGCACTCATGCTGATGTCGCTCGTTGATGGGGGTCTTTGCTGAGAACCGGTGAGCCATGTTATTTGGGGATTAAAGCCCCATCCAGAGCATAGCAGTCTCTGTGGTTTTGACTCTTCGCTGGGGGCCAGAAAGAGCTCCACTGATGGCTCCACTGATAAAAGATGACATACTGATAAGGCATAACACGTCAGCATGAAAGCGGTTCGCTCGAATTAGCCTCTCACCGAAAATGTTGTCAATGGGTTTTGAGTGGAAGATGCTGGAGAAGCCTTGGTTGACTTTACAGGTGAAACGCGAGCCATTCGTCATGACTGACTTTGGTATGCTGAAATGTGGACTGATGGAATGCGGGCCTGGGACTTGTGAGAGCGCAACATAGTGTTTGTCAGAAATATCCACGGCATTGGCCTGAAGGTTGACGTAGAGGTCGACGGCATCGAGTTGCGTGACGTCACATTCGAACACAGTACTGTCTTTCTCCTGCAAATCGGCGAGAGATCTCCTGATCACAACTGACGGAGTGCTCACAGCAGATTCTAGGTGATCAGATAGGACAACAACAGTCTTCAATCCGGCAGGTGCTTTACTCGCAGAACCATGTTGGTTTCACTCATGCCTCCTACCTGACACGGGTACGGTCTCAATGGCTGAGAAGCAGCGATGCTCCACTTTACATTTCACACTCTTCATTTGTTTCCAAAGATCTACCGACACTGTCAGATTACTGATGATGTGTGACGCGTTGTTGTACTGGCTCACTTGGTCATAAGTGGCTGCTTTGCCCTCCGCCAGCAACGTAACAACGGCATCCAATGCGGTGCGCACCGAACATATCGCTTTCACTTCCGATGTTTCCATCATGACAGCCTTGAAGCCGGGAAGCTCCACATGAATAGAAGGAGGGCTGTTGGCCTGTGCTGCCGGAAGACATCGCGTGTTCGTCGTTACCAACGTGACTGTCATTAATTCATGATAATATGTTGATTTGATGAGAGACTACAGACATATTTTGTACGTACTTTCACAAATACTGATGGACTTTTTGATCTCTTTTTGGTTTTGAATTGACCTGCATGTAAAATCTGAGCCACTTTTCCACTCTTTCACAGTTGGCTCAATCTCACTGATGAGAGTGAAGGTTTGGGCTTTTTCCACCACACTCTGAAATTTCCTGGTGGTGGTCCGCACGGCAGATACCTTTTGGTCATCCTGCAGCCACTCAACGCTCAGTGTGTCCGGAAAGAAACCACTTATGATGCACAAAAGTTTGACGGTGGGCTCTCCGAATTTATCCTCCCACAGTGGATACAATGTCATGTCTGGAGTCTTGGCTGGAGGCACAGTACTCTTTGCTGAAACTGAAAATACAGTCAGTGTTTCATTTTAACTTCACTTCTTTCTCTAGTCGGTGTTGAAATGTGGGCATTTCTACGTTTGCTGTAAATAAGTCGTACATACCTTCAGATTGTTGCCTCTACTCTAAAACTGATGTCTTTGGTTTTAGAAGGCAGAGACTTTTACTTTGACAGTGTCTGGTGTCTAACAGTCAGGTGGAAATGGAGCTGCCATGCGTAAGCAGAGGCATCAGCACAAGCAGCAGGTGAAAGCATTGAAGACAAAAAAAAAAATAGCACACAAGCATACCGAAAAAAGCAGCAAACAGAAGTGAAACATGGCCAGGAGGAACTGTGCGTGACTGACAGCAGGTGTGAGGAGGCCTGATGACACTCACACGGTTGTGACAAACACATTTAAATACGTTATTCAAATCTCAAGCCTTTTTAACAGTCTGTTGAATCCAGGTGCTGACACGGTGTGAATATTTTACAAAGAAATACAAAAGAAATATTCCCGTTCATATCATTTTGATATTTATTATTATTTTTTCAAATGTAAAGAAGTCAGTTGTGGAAATAAACACGCATTACTTACATGGTAAATATAGTGTGCATTTAGGAGACATTTTTTACATACAAAAGCTGGTTCGTTTTTTCATTTGACCTGAAAACAAAATGAAGACAATAAACATTCATCTAATAATACAACTTGGCCTAATAATTGTATGAATATATGTACATACAGTATATACAGAGTGGGTATACTGTAAAAAAAAAAAAAAAAGTCTACACACCCCTTTTTAAATGCTGGGATTTTGTGACATAAAGAAACGAGACCAGGATAAAACATTTCTAAACTTTTTCTACCAATGTGCCAATTTGATGTTTTTTATAACCTGTACAATTCAAGTGAAAAAAAATGAAATCTTTTAGAGAGGGGGTGTAAAAATAAACAATGTTTTGTGGTTGCGCAAGTGTACACACCCGCTGCTGTGGGAGCTCTCCGCACACCATGGTTTGTGTTGTAAGATGTGTCAGGAAAAGCCCACTAGAACAGCTGCACTCTACGTAAGGTTAATCAGAGGCACTGGTGTAGAACGTTTTGAAATGATTTACCTTGGACTCATTTTATCATATCATGAAAACCCGGCATTTTAACTGGGGTTATAGACTGTTTATACCCACTGTATATATTCATAATCATAAAGCTCTGTTGTGATATAATTGTATCGTATTGCTGGATTTTTAAAGTTTATACAGTGTTACAATATCGTATTACCTTGAAAACAGTTGTTCCAATGCTGAACAGCAGTGTGATGAGGAAGAGGAGGATGAAGGTGAGCGCTGTGTGTCCCATGTTATCTTGCTCTGCGTCCACGTCATTGTTCCATTGGTGGTTTGTCTCCACGAGGATGTCTAATGGATATACATTATTATTTCCGTTAAAGTGTGGAATAAAATATGTGCCATTTTAAACAATAACACATCGAACAATTACCAGACTGTTGTTCCTTGACAACATGTTGTGTTTCATTACCTCATAAATCTTTAAAAGAGTCAGCTGCTACCGTGTGTTAAAATGCCTAACATGTCTTCATAAAATTCCGATTTGTTCTTTTTTTTTCATTAAAATAAGACTGGAGACCCTGAGCTGCTCTTGAAAGACTCCATTATTTGTGGGGCATGTATGACTTATCGAAAAAAAAAAATAATAATAAATATATATATATATATATATATATATATATATATATATGTGCATTTATAATTGACAAAAGACCCCACCAGATAGTGTTTGATCTTAAAATATGAATTCTCTTTTGCTTTGTTTGGGCAGCAAGACCCAGGAGAGGAAGAAGACGTGCACAAAGAAAAGTCACACGAATATTGTAAATGTACTATTTCCCTCAAAAATATTACAAATATGAACGTGTTAAAAGTCCAACATACTGAAATATGTGTTGCATTAGTGATTCTCCAAGTCACATCCAACAATAAATGTATGCTAAAAAATAAAGACAACATGGACAGCTTGCGACATACAACAGTTGCAATGTGATTTTTTTTTTTTATTTGGATTTTAAATCTGCATTTAAAGACAGGACAAAATGTTGATTAACAAGCAGCAAACATTAAAGGGCAAAGAAGAGAAGGCAGAGAGACACAGAAGACGTCTACTGAGTCTTGCACAATTCAGGGTCGTTCACGGTGAAGTTGGCCATATTCGTTTTGGCGGATGTGTACGTTATGGACCTGACAATGACATTGGAAGTGGTGGCCAGAGATTCGTGGTAAAGGATACAGCTATAGACCACATCAAATCTTTGCCACTCCTCAAGGCTGAGCGTTAACTGGCCATAGACTGAATATGAGCCTTGGTTTTCTACAGGTGCGGTGCTACTGTGAATGTAGGTGGAGTTGATTGGCTCATCATCAATAAGCCAAGACACCAGAACCTCATGAGGGAAGAAGTCTTTTGCAAAGCAAGTCAGGGTGACCGTGTCTGTTTTACTCTGTTCCACAGGAGCCATCATAAAAAGTGTAGGACGCTGCAATGGTTTACCTGCAAGAAGGACACGACAACATGTGCAATCTCATGGCACAATAAAGGACACAAACACAAACCTCTGCTTGAGAATGAAAGATTTCTTACCGATATCTCTTTCGTAGGATTTCTTTACTGTACCCGCCCTATCTGGACGCAGCACAACGCAGTTGCGCTTGATCCCAGTTCTCCATTCGTCATACGTAATGTCAAGCAGAGTGCGAAATACGCCTGTTTGGCCTGCTGAGGGCGATACTAAGGTACCAGCCATGTTCTTCCCGTCCTGGTTCTCCCATGAAATACTCTGCACAGACGGCCTGCTGACTTTGACTTCACATATTACAGTTCCCTTTTTACGTAAAAACATCTGCTCCATTGTGGGGCCTGTGATCTTTATGTTGACATCCGCTTCAGGTAATCCCTCATCTGTTCAAATGACAATTTAGCAACATTTTTATTGAGGCCCGCTGTAAAGAATGTACTTCATTTCAAAGAAAAAGCAGAAATGTTCTCACCAGACTTGTGGGTGACATATGACTTGACCGAAACATCTCCCTGTGCGCCTTTCCCTTTAAATTCGCACGTTATGTTGGTGTCAGGTGACCACTGGTTGGACTTGAGCATGAGAAAGCTTGCGGCACTGTAAAGTGTTGTTCCATCTGCGCCCTTTCTGGCCTCAGAATGAGTCTTGATTTCGTCTATTCTGTTGGAGATGTCGTGTCCGTTTTTCAGCCATTTGAAGCCGTAAACATTTGGGGAAAAATCTTTGGCAAAGCAGGCAAAGGAGGCCTCATCTTGGCCATCGGGAGAGGCCAACACTTTAAGAATTGGCAACCTGTAGGCTTCTGTCTCTGAAAAACAAACATAGTGGCAAATATATGTTTGCGCGAGACAAGGCTACGCATCGATGCACAAGCAGCGCTGATAGAGAGCCGAGACAAGACGACAAATACTATATATGCACAAGCAGACATGATAGTGAGCACAAATTCTTCTTTGGGAGTTTTACAAACATCTTACGACTTCGGCAGATGGAAAGATATACTTTTACTCATAAATATGGATATTTATCTACGACTTTCCATGTGCGCGTTTGCATATACAGTATCCACACTGAGGCAAGCGAGCGTAAATTAAAGTTATTCACACTCTAATGCTGATGCAGTGAGATGCAAAAAGCAAGAAAATAGTGCAATGATTCTTTTTTTTTGACAGATGCGGCAGAGTCAGCAGCTGCGCAACGAGCATTCCAGCCATTCCTTCCCACCTCACTGTTTTTTTTTTAGAACCGACACCGATGGAATCTGTTTTGAAAAAATCTGGAAATGTAGTGCTATTTAATTGAGCGACAATTGCTGTTAGTGTCGTCCAACATGCTGTCTACCATTGTGTTTATTTGGATTGTTCTGATTTGTTCTAATGAATCTTTCAATATTAAACATTTTGTGAACTTGTGAGACATCTATTCAAAACCACCTATAAGAATATTTGTTAAAAAAAAACAACAATGTATTACCTTCTGTGTTGGTGATCATCACTTCAACATCTGTGGTTGAATGTTTGGCAACACATCGGAATTTGGCTCTGTTCTCCCAGTCCTCTCTCCTCACTTGGATTTGACTGACTCCCGTGTAGAGGTTGTTGTTCTCTACTGAAGGATACTGAATAAAGTCAGTCAAGGCGCTTCCGTCTTTGCTCCAGGTGAAGGTCAGCGGAGAGGGTGTGAAGCCAGTGGCGAGACAGCCAAGACTGAATGTGGCTCCAGAGCCGCATTGCATCAAAGGAAAGACGGTCGGTTTGATCGGTGAACCTGGCAAAAGAAAAGGAATTGTGTTGTTAAATTTGTCGAAATGTAATACTTGCAAAATGATCGCGACATAGGTTAGACAGATATGATGACGTGGCAGTGTTATAACAATTTTTCATTTTTCATTATACATTACATTTCCTTTTTTTTTTTTTTTTTTTTTTTTAATTACCCGGCAGTTTTTCAGCAAGCTTCTTGGTTTTTATTTTTAAGAAAATGCTTTATTTTAGTTTAGTTGTTCTCAGTTTTAGTAGTAGTTTGAGCTTTTTTTAATGTATGAAATGTTTGTCGAGTGCAACGTTTTCAAAAAAGGTCACTATATATTGTATAATAAAGTAAACTATAAATCTCAAATGACTTTCTTTGTCTGTATAGCAACTCCCCAAAAAATGTAATTAAATTTAAATTAATCCTGAAAGCTCATATATGATATTATGACAACGATGAAAATGAAAAACGTTTTTGCTGTAATTATAGTTAGTTTTATTTAGTTTAAAAAATGTAAGATTTGTTTTCAGTTAGTTTTCGTTTCCTAAAAAGCATTCATACTTTTATTTGTCCGTTAACAAGAATGTTTTTTCGCTTTGAATTTGAGTTATTTTGTCAGTTTTCGTTAACTATAATATCCTTGTGACATGGTTATATTATATAATTCAATGAAACCAATACCATACTAATAGTATGTAAGAAAATTACACTTGAGTAATTTTTAGCATCGCATATTATTCTCTGCTTTAGAATTAAAAAAAAAAAAAAAAATCATTCACAGCACATTGTGGAAATAGATCAACAAAAAACTGTTCTGTATAAGACAGAACAAAGATTGGAAAACATTTATAAACTGACATTTTACTCAAGGTACAATAAAAACAATTTCTTAGAAAAACCTATGAAACTTATGACTTATTTATACTTATGAGACCCGGCAATAGACGATATATAGCCAAACGATGTGCTTGTCATTTCTCCAAAATCAAGTAAACTTTTCAACATTGAGCCCGTTTGAATTCACACTTAAACAATATCATTAATGTGTCATTTATAAAACTAACATACCGGTCATTTTCTTGCCTTAATTTCACTAGTGCGGATTGAAAATGAATGGATACAAATGACACAAAAACGTCTGTTGTATGACAAACCAAAAATCTGTTGTATGACAAACCTACTCAAAATACAATGTATAGTTCATTAAAAAATCATTAGGCGAAAAAAAAATCCCACATTTCCACTGTCCAACAGACTACTTGATATTACTCACTTATCAGCAATGCTTAAAATTATAATAAAATGGCACCAAAAAACAAAAACTGGCATTCAGTACTTACCATTTGTTATTATGCCTTACATTCATTTCCCCATCAATGAGAAAGAATTATAATAACACATTAACTATGTAACAAAACATCCTATTAAGTCAATATTTTGTAAGTTAGTTTCCAGTCACAAAACATTTTTTACTTACCTGCCATAACTGTGACCTGGGTTCCTTTACCCCAGTAGTCAAAACCACCGTCACAATGTTCAAAAACAAGCGCAATGTAATACAAAAACCTTCAAGGCACTTTTTCAGATATAAAAGATCAATTATTACTTACCAGATGTAACTGTGACTTGGGTTCCTTTACCCCAGTAGTCAAAGTATCCGCACAGTGAAACGGTGTTTTCTGTTGCCAATGCAAATACCATCACATTTGAAAAAAATGGATACAGGAAAACTAGTTCCTCAAATAGTCCTATACTGTGTTTCACAATCACCTCCCTTGAGATGTTGATTTCCTGGCATCTGGATTGTGTTTAAACCAACAGTTAGTGAAAACGTTTTTCTGCCACTTGGACAAGGCACCTAAATGTTCACCAGGCTCACAAACCTCAAAGGTGGCGGAATGAATGGGTTTATTGACCAAGAATCACGAACTCTAAGGCCAAGGAACTCCTTCTATATGGAAGCATCTGTTACTTATTCACCGAAAAGGATATTTGCAAACTTAAGTCCACAAGGCAGTTAACAATTTGATGTGAATTTGATTAGTTTGACTTTGTTTTGTCATGATTCCCTTGAGTGCCTTTTTTCATGCCTTGTCTTGCTCATTATGTGTTCTCATCGGCCCAGTCCATTGTGTCAACCAATCAGGTCTTTCCAGCCGTTTGGGTCCTGTTCAGGTACACCTCCTTGTCTCTTTGTTCAGTCAGTACAGTATTTTGATACTTTGTTTGCCTTTTTGCTATTTATTTATTTATTTATTTATTTATTTATTTATTTATTTATGTATTTATTTACCATCATCCTGCTTTACTTCCCTGCTCCCCCGCAGTTGGCACCTCCACCTTTTGCCACCATCCCTACAAAACCTCTCAATTCTGACAGGATATCAAGCACTTTATATATTAATGCTTTTTAGGGTTTATGACGTATGGAACGATTATTAAAGGCTAAAAGTAAATCATTATTATTTCTCTGTTTTAGAAAATTTGGAAAATAAAAACAAGCTGACATTTCTCTCTCACATATTTAACCATGTCATATGTTGGACTGGTCACCAGGACAGTTTGGTTTTTGTTTTGCTGCTTATCGTTGTAGCT
The DNA here is from genome assembly GCF_054856515.1 of Filicampus tigris. NCBI lineage: Eukaryota > Metazoa > Chordata > Actinopteri > Syngnathiformes > Syngnathidae > Filicampus > Filicampus tigris. The sequence goes on from NC_141232.1 coordinate 9,524,636, forward strand.
CTCCCACCATCACAGTGACAAATGCTCATTAATAACAAATTGAATCATGTCAGTGTAATGTTATTGAAGCATTTTATTGCCACAGCTAAAGGAATGGCTAACCTATGTACTTACAATTGAATCAGGTCCATACTGTAAATTGAGATGAGCATGGGAAGTTCACCTGTTTTCTGAAGCTGAGTCGTGAATGGTCGTTAACTGAGCCCTGAGTAGCTGTGATGTCATTTTCAGTCGACAGAAATGACAAAATGGCCGCACCCTGAGATGGCTAAAAAGGAGTGGATTTTGCTGCTTAACTCATATTCCACAAACGCAATATTAATCAGAATGCCGTGATTCAACTAGTGGGCCTGCTAGGAACATATTCTCGAAAAAAATATGTTTGGGTCGATTTCCACTTAAAATAAATGATGCTCTTTGTACTTGTCAGCACTGAATTTGACGTAATACTATTGTTTCACAAGTACAGATAAATCCCTATTTAGCTGCTAACAGTATGTGGGAAGAAGTTCCCGTTTTTGCTTGCAATTTGTAGATACAGCCCAAGCCAAACGATGACAGGTTTTTGTTATGGTGTGTGACACTGTGCCTTATAATATATCCCACCGTATATACTCACACAATGACTCATGACCTTTCAAAAACCTCACGAGCTTCAGCAGAAGACATAGATATTTTTGAAAGCTCTTAAATAGCCATCAACAATAACAAAAATCATTAAATGTTTCTTCAAATTCATGAGTAAATAGTTCAATTAAATTAATGACGGAATTATGACTCAATAATTTCCATAAATGTTAATCATTATTACAACGACAGCAGTAAAGGGAAGAGGTTATCTTTGTGTTTTACATATTTTTGAGTTGGTTTAAAGAGAATGCCTCAAGAAACAATAACAATCTTATAATATACTGTGATCTATCGGCTGAGCGTTTTAGCTTGCGTATAAGTGTGCAACACCTGCATTCATTTTTAACTGTATCTTTATCTGTCTGAATGACAACTCACCAGTGATGTGTGCATTCTATCATACTTTTTCTTTTCCTCTTCTTTTATGTACAATCCTTCAGATTTATGTAGTTGAGTCTGGTCCAGAAGTATTTTGATACTGGATTTAAGATGTTTGGTGGAGAAATATGGCATGGACCATCTTGAAATTACAGCCAAATTTGATGTATTTTCTAGTAACTGCATTTTCAACCGACATAACTGTAAAATTTATCATAAAATATTAACTCGTCTGGTTATTTAATTCAATGCGCCCTCTTCTGAGTTGCCCGATTCATGTTGTATGGTTCAGTTGATGCCTTACAAGTCTGAGGGCTGCTCTTCGTTCTTTCTTTTTTTTTATTATTTTTTTTTTTCGCTCATTAGTTTTGGTTCAGTTCCAGTTCCAACATAACAAAAATCAACCATGTGTGAACCATCTTATTGTGACTGTTACATGATCTGAATAGAGTACTATGAAACTATGGTACTGTGTCTGGTAAGGTAAGATTGATTGATAATTTGATTTAACCCTTTTTCATGTTGTTGTTTTTCCAATGCAACACCAAAATTTGGCCAAATTTAAACTAGATCAAAATGATTTTCAATTATTCTGATTATTTGGCAGAATTTAAAAAAAAATGCATTCAATTTTATTTGTCTCAACTCACTCATGGGAAAAAAAGCAAAACATTAGTTTTAATTATCACAGCTCAAATTAAATAATTAAAAGTAACTATGTTGATCAAATTGCACATTTTTTTGCTTTTTCATTTACGCGACTTTAATTTGATTGTCACAAAAACACAGAACATGCACAGCTTCACAATATTTTATGTGATTTAATATTATCCTTTTGCCTCATGAATATATAGTGCATTTTGAGTGAAAGATATTTGAATGATACCTGTTTCACATAAGCAGGTGGTCTCAGCAGATGTTTTTAATGTTAAAATGTTACTTTCAGACATAGCCTGTAACACTTAATAATACAGTATAACGGGAAATACCTTATTGGGGCGGGAGTTGTGGGGGCTAGATTAGTATAACTTTGAGGTCGGACACTTGAACTATATGGAAAGGTTTGTGTTTGTGTTTCACCAGGTGTTAAGGCATTCAACCCGACCCCAAATAGAAACCCAACATATGATCACAGGTTCAGCATTCGTCAAAGGTATTTTTGAAACATAAAGCTTTTGAATATCCATAAACAACAAAATGAAATTAAATAGTTTATGAGATTGATAATGATTTAGGCATTTTGTTCATTATTAATATGTGGGAAATCTGATCTATTTATATCCATGATACTTAAAAAAAAAATGATGTTATTTCCCTCTTAAAATAATGGCCTAAGTCATGACCCAAGCAGTCAAGTAGCCCAAACTATGGCCCAAGTCATATTTTGAAATCAGGCTCTTTTTTTTTGCCGAAAACATCTCCTCAGGATGCTGACCACCTTAGTAAAATCAGGTACTTCATTAGTTAAACAGATAATTCAATTATAACCCTGAAGTGAAATGAATAATAATGTAATCAGTATTTGCTTCAGTTTGCCTTGTTTTCTGAAAGAAAAATGAAAAAAAAAAAAAAAAAGGCTTCCGCTGTTATTTTAGGAGGGTGACCTATGCAAATAAGATTATTTATTTCAACAGAAAATTATAGTATTATCTTGGATTATATGTTATCTTTTTAATCAGTGTCATTTAAATTCTTATGTGTTTTGAGTGTTATGGTTATCCCATTTAGGAAGTGACAAAACTGGCCTATTGGCTCAAAATAAAGGAATTGTTTTTGCTGTTGTTGTCTATCACTGTGCTTCTGGCACAGTAATACACAGCTGTGTCCTCAGTTTTCAGACTGCCCATGTTTAAATGGAGCTGGCTGCTGGAGTCCTGTCTGGAGATGGCGAATCTGCCCTGAACTAAAGGTGAGTAATATTTCGGAGTACTTGAAGGTCCTATATAAGTGATCCATTCCATGCCTTTACTAGGCACCTTTCTGATCCAGCTCCACGGATAGCGAGAAAATTCCAAGGCAGATGTTTTGCAAGTCAGTGAGTGGGATTCTCCGGCTCTTTTCACCACGGGTTCGGATTGTTCTATGCCCCAGCCTTCGGCGGTAGTTGGAGCAAAAAGAGCAACCATCAAGTACGTCAGAAGTCTGCCCGCCATCTTGGTTCGAAGCAGGAATCGCTATAAGGTGTTCTGATGCGTACTGCACTTGCTTGAGGGAATGGCAGCAGGTTTTATAGTGCACTGTTTTGCATAGAGTGAAATAGCACCTGAAAGGACCCGTGGGATGCTTTTGAACTCACCACAATGTGACCATACGAGCAAACAGAAACCTATGGCGCTCCATTTTATTTTGTTTTGTTTTCAATTCAATTCACCCATAGCAGAGGTTTGAAAATGCCGGTTTATTGAAGTTATTGACATTTCTGTCAGTGACTGACCAAAACCAATAGGTTGAATTGCAGTCCCTAATTAGAGAAGAATATAGTAGCATAGCTTTATTTGTAAAGTTCGAAAACAGATGAAATTGTCAACATCACATATTCAAATAAGTCATTATTGTTGGAAGAATCATATTCATGTGTATGCTAAGTGCATGTTAATTAACTAACCAATGAAACCAGAGGTTGATCAAGGAAATGGGCTTTGTGATGGAAAATGTGAAAAGAAAAATTCATTATATCATAAAAGTCATGTTAATTACAGAAATAGTCAGAAAGGTTATTAAATATAGCAATAAAGTGGCTAATTTGGCAACACCAACGTCAAGTTTGACAGCCCGCCCGACTTATTTAACCTCTTTTGTTGTCTCTTTTGCTGCATATCTATCGACATCATTTTTAGTTTAACTCCAAATTGATCAACCTTTACCATGTTCATCTTTGGAGGTTCCACTGTCATTTTTAAGGTGCTATGCGTGATCACAAATGCGACATTGAATAGTGGTAACCAGATCCAGAATTTGTCATGATCAGTGAAATACGTTGGAACAAAATCCAACAGAAGACCAACAAATCTCAAACTGATCTGATGAGATATAGCTGAGACCTATCTGATCATGTTAAATGTGATCCCACAAATGAATTACACTTAATCTAGAACAGCCCCCAAGGCTCTGATGGCGTTGGCACCTTATTGGCAATCCTATACCTCCAAACATTTGCATTAACCCTCTCCAGGCAGGTGTTGCATATTCACATCAACTAATTTCTTATCCCCTAATTAAATCACATTCATAATATATGAGCGTTTTTTTTTAATCAGAAGTACTACTAAACTATTACTAAAACTTAATTTGAGCCTGAAAGGGTTAAGACAACACTTCCCCTCACTGAGTGGTGTGTAGCAGATGTGAAATTTAGGGGAAGAAAGAATGAAGTGGCTTGCATGGCAACTCCTCCTTCTGTTTTTTTTCTGATTGTTAGTCTTTTGTTCAAGCCTCCTGATGGTTTGTGTTGTTGTGTGTCTCTGGCACAGTAATACACAGCCGTGTCTTCAGGCTGCATATTCCGTCCATTTAGGGTTACCGTTCGGCTGGAGGGGTTTAAATTAATACTGAACTTGCTACTCAGGGTGTCCTTGGAGTAAGAGTAGCCCGTGTTTTTGCTCCCGATCCATTCAAGTGCTTTGCCAGCAGGATGCCGGACCCACGCTGTGTAGTAGCCCAAGCTATAAGACACCTGACAGTCGATGTTCAACTCCTGACCAGATTCTAGCGTCAACGACGTCGGCTGGGTCAGCCGTTCACTCTTGACACCTGTGGAGGACGTCATGTTAAATGTTGAACGTGAAGAGTCAAAAGTCATGTGTGCCTCAATGCCACTTACTGGAGGCAGCAGCCAGCAGCACCAGCACGACTACACAGAACATAGTTGCAACTGAAGGTGTCCCGATGGGAGCGTCTCTTTTGCGAGGACCTCACCGCAAGTTTTTGTAGCATACCGGTGGGGCGTTCACTTTGCATAGTGGCACTTCACGTGCTACTTAAGATGGCCGGTATGTATTTGCAAACTGTTTTGTTGCGTGTTTGTGTGACTGAGTGCTTCGATACCGCGATTGCCTATAAAGAAAATCTGTTGTACAATCATACAACCAGACAAAATATTCAAACACAACATTTAAATACCTCTCATCATTAACCAGTGTAACTCCACAATGCGTTTACAATAGTAGAAAATGTTTTTACATGAACATATCTCTTTGGCAGTGTCATTCAAAACTGAGCATTATTGTCAATGTTGTATTGTAAACTTAAAACCATATTAACGTGATAAAAATCAAGCATGTGCGAACCATCCTGCCTGACTATTGAACAGGTGGTACTGTCTGATAAGGGAAACATGATTGATCAATAATTACATACATCCCTTTTTCCAGTTGATGTTCCTCCAATACAACCCTAAAGTTTGGCCTGATTTGAAACGACCTCAAAGTGACTCTAAGTCATGCTAATTCTTTTCTCAGAATTAGAAAGAAAACACATTGAAATTCATTTTCGGGTTCACAACCCATCTCAAATCTCTTACAGGAAAACTGTTAAGTATGAGTAGCAAACATTTTTTGCTTTTTTATTATTACCTAAAAATAAATCATGTTGTTCGCCTAGCAAATGGTAGTTTTGCTTTTGCTTTTTTATTTGTGCGAATTTAATTTGGCAAGTCACAAAGCAATCAGCTTAGCAATATTTTGTGACTTGCAAATGATCTTTTGCCTCCTGAGCATGCAGTACATTTTGAGTGAAAGATTTTTCATGGTTCCTGTTTCACATGAGCAGGTGGTCTCCCAGGGGAGCACCCCAAGTCTCATTTTATTGTTAAAATGCGACTTCAGACATTGCCCGTACACCTAATAAAGTTTTATGATGTTTAGCCCCTGGGAACAATTGATCTTACATGATGTTTAATGGGAAATATATTATTGGGGGTTGATAAGTATAACTTGGAGGTCATCCAACTTTTTAGTTAGCTGCCATTAATAGATTTGAATATTTTCATCATAGCTGTCATAAGTAGGCAGAATGGTCTCCTTGTGCTCGCAGTTTGTAAAAAGAGTGCCATTGGAGCGATCGCATCATCACAGGTTTTTGCTATCATGTGTGACACCGTGGATGCCCCTCCACCCATAAACAGGTTACACAAAGACACACACCCTTTCGAAAACTTCCTAGCTCTAGCATATGCCAAAAGTACTTTTTAGAAACAAAACTTTTAAATACCGATAAACAACAAAATGAAATGATTTGAATATTTTACAGAAATTATCACGAGTCGCGCATTTGTTCATTACTATTAATATTATTAATATTATCGTTATGTAGGAAACAAAAACTGATCAAGCATGACATGCTTATAAAATTATTTATTTCGACAGAAAATGGTACTTTTATCTTGAAGTGTAGGTTTTCTTTTTAGTCCGTGTCATTTTAACTCTTGTCGTGTGTTGTACGTTTTTTGTTTGTCAGTCAGAAAGAGACAAGACTAGTGCAAAATAAAAGGACTGTTTTTGAGGCCATTTTCTGTCGTTGTCTATCACTGTGGTTCTGGCACAGTAATACAAAGCGGTGTCCTCAGTTTTCAAACTACCCATGTTCAGATAGACCTGGTGGCTGGAGTCCTGTGTGGAGATGGTGAATCTACCCTCAACTGAAGATGCGTAATATTTTGGAACTGCCCAAGAGACTTTGATGTAAGAGATCCATTCCAAACCTTTACCGGGCTCTTTTCTGATCCAGCCCCATCCATAAGTAGGAAAATCTAAGTCCGAGGTTTTGCATGTCAATGTGTGGGAATCTCCGTGTCTTTTCACCACTGTTTCGGACTGTTCTATGCTCCAGCCTTCAGCGGCCGTCAAAGCAAAAAGAGCAACCATCAAGTATGTTAGCATTTTGTCCGCCATCTTGGTTCGAAGCAGGAATCATTTAAGTGTTCTGCACTTGCTTGAGGGCATGGCAGCGGGTTTTATAGCACACTGGTGGGTGAGTGTGTTTTGCATAGAGGGAAATGGTATCTTAAAAAAAAACAGTGGGATGCTTTTGAAATCAACACAATATGACCATAAGAGCAAACTGAAATATGATGCTCTTGATGTTTTGGTTTTTTTTCTCTTTTAGTAATAGTTCAACCTTGGTGGAGATCTGCAATGGAGGTGGGTGCTATGAAGCTCTTGTTAACTCCCGTGTGCGATTGAGCCACTGAGCAAAACCAACGTGACACATTGCACAGGAATTCTGATATCGCATTGATGTTGATAGCGAAACATTGCAGCCTTGTGGCAAACAGTTCGAGACTGTGTATGCGCGAAAGTTCCTGATCCTGCAGATGCTGCTATCTTCTGTCGACGTCAAACCCCGGGATGATCCAGACGTGCCCTTCGATAAGAGCACCGTCCTTATAGTCTGCAGCTGCGTCCTCCTCACACCTCACACTCTGCTCTCTTCACAAATAATTTCGATTTACATGATACAAACACGGTTATATTGCTAAATAAATGCTTTGCGATACTTAGAAGAGTAAATATGGGACAACTTATGTACATTTAGTCTAACAACAAGAAATAAAACTATTATTGATAGAATATATGTGATTTGAAATTGCTTTTCACTATTAAAACATTGCTTGGTAAAATGGGTTCCTTTATCTTTGCCTTAATTAGAATTGAGTGGCTGACAAAACGTGAGGTTCATCATGACGCCAAATCAAGGAAATTGGCTTTGGAATGAAAAAACAATAAAACGATATGATTACAAAGCCTTGTATCCTTACAAAGGACAGATTGACTGATTGATGATTTCTATTCATCAGTCATCACGTTTACTTGCACTTGTGTGCCTACCTTACACCCGCCCCCACACCTTCTTTCCGTACAGCCCTGTTGAGTGTTTCAACTTATCACATCAATCAATCAATCACATTTTATTCATATAGCACTTTTCATACATAAAAATGCAACTCAAAGTGCTGTAAAACATTCAAAGCAAAACATTGAAAAAGAACATTATAATAATAAATATTTATAATATGACAGCCTTTACATGATTGATAGAGTCTTCAGGCTGTAGATTGGCCACTGTCAGATGAACTGTTAGCATCACTTCTGCTAATGTCTACACGTCCTGTCAAGCTGCTTGCATATATGTTGCTACTGGATGACGAATAGCCTTCTCCGATCCATTCAAGTCTTTTCCCAGGAGCTTTCCGGATCCAGTGCATAGCGCAGCAGGTAACTCTGAAGCCAGAGCCTCTGCAAGACAGACTTAGCGTCCGTCCACACTGGAAGGAATGGACTCCATACTCTGACCGGCGCAGGCTGCAAAGGCAAATAGACAGCCGAGGAATATTCGGCAGGGGAGCTCAGGATCATTTTGTCAATCATGTCAAGCAAAAAGGAACTCACAGGCCAGAAAGACTGAAAGTGTCAGTAGAGAGAATGACTTCATGTTGCTGATGCTGCAGATGTGACCTCTGATGTTCCACACAAAGCACAAGATAAGTCGGACGCGCTGAAGTACACCACACGCAGGGGGATCTTTTGCATTAGCGGTCGAGAAGGAGAGGTCCATGCTGATGAAAGATGTCGTCATGTAGCGTGATCTATCCAATAGGAACAGGCCCTCACAACTGATAGTCAGTCACTCAATAATAGTTGCAAAAAGTATATGTGGGGGGGGTCGGGCACTGAATGTAGTGACAAATTTGGCAACACAGAACTGCTCTTACTTCACTACAACACCCTAGCGCCACTCCTGGTTGCTTTGGTAACAAAATTCTGCCGTTGCATGAAACAGAACCTCCTCCACAAAAATGATTATTTGTTCAGTGTGACGTATTGGTTTATAATCTGTGTATTTTTGCAAAAGTATGTCAGAGACCTTTCATTTGCTACAAGGTCTGTGACTGTTTATTTTTTTATTCATACATTGTAAAATTGCTGTTATGTCTTGTTCGTCCTTGTTACTAATAAAACTTCCATCATCTGATCCACCGAAGCACAGCAAACAAGAGTAAGTCAAAACAGCGGAAGAAACTATTTGGCGTCGGTAGTGAAAATTTAGCATATTTTCCATATAAGTGGGGCATCATTTTAAACGAATTAAACTGGCCTTTCAACAGCAAAAATTTTTTTTACAGGAACGACTATTGCTACAAAAAGGCAATAAACTACCTATTGTGTAATTTACAGTACCAGTGAGTCTTTGTCTCTTACGAGTGACACTGGATTAGGACATTTCTGTCATGTTGCATGCTTCATGTTGCACTGTATGAGTCACTCAGTGCATTACAAGTGTGAGGGCTCTTCCTCCTTTTTTCTTGTTATTTTTTTGTTCAAGCCTCCTGATGGTTTGTATTGTTGTGGTTCTCTGGCACAGTAATACACAGCCGTGTCTTCAGGCTGCATATTCTGTCCATTTAGGGTTACCGTTTGGCTGGATGGGTTTAAATTAATACTGAACTTGCTCCTCAGGGAGTCCTTGGAGTAAGAGTTGCCCGTGTTTTTGCTCCCGATCCATTCAAGTCCTTTCCCATCCGGCTGCCTGACCCAAGCAGTCAAGTAGCCCAAGCTATAAGACACCTGACAGTCGATGTTCAACCCCTGACCAGATTCTAGCGTCAACGACGTCGGCTGGGTCAGCTGTTCACTCTTGACACCTGCCGAGGACAGCATGTTAAAGGTTGAACGTGAGGAGTCAAAGGTCATGTGTGTCTCAGCGCCACTTACTAGAAGCAGCGGCCAGCAGCACCAGCACGACTACACAGGACATGGTTGCAACCGAAGGTGTCCTGATGGGAGAGTCTCTTCTGCGAGGGCCTGAGAGCAAGTTTTATAGCACACTGGTGGGGAGTTGACTTTGCATAGTGGCACTGCAAGTGTTATTAAAGAACCCAGGTGCAGTATTTGTAACCATGTGCTTCCAAATCGCTACTTTTGAAACAAGCAAACACAGTGTGAAATGTTCAAATTGACTTAATATATTTGTTAACGGGAGCTTATGCTTTAAAACACAAGCATACTGAATGTAATATTTTCATGTTTACAGAAAATATTGGTGATTTACTCTATGTTTGTTTTTAATGTGTCACATTTTAGTTGGATGCGACTGAGTGCTGGGATATTGTCAGTGCCTTTAAAGAAAGTGTATTGTATAATCTTACAGCCAAGCTAAATATTTAAACACATTTCAACATCTAAATACCTCTCGTCATTAAACAGTACAGCTCCACAACACCGTAAGTTACATTTATGGTAGGAGAAAATGTTTTTAAGGAACATCTCTCATTCAAAATTGAGCATTATTGTCAATGTTGTATTGTGATCCTAAAACGGTATTAAGATGATAAAAAAAAGTTTTTTTAAATCAAGCATATGTGAAACATCCTGCCTGACAGAGGATTATTGAACAGGTGGTGCTGTGTCTGATAAGGTGAACATGATTAATCTATGATTTCATTTCTCACTTAAAAAGTATTTTGTTGTGTCACAATTATACAGGAGCACATTCCATAATTAGCTGCCCTACATGAAAATAATTTTCTCCTCGTGCTTGTAGTTTGTAAATGTGCCATTTGAATGATCGCATCATTACAGGTTTTTGCTATGTCGTGTGACACTGTGGTGGGTATTCCAATATTACAATCACAATGAAACACGCCCTCTCAAAAACCTCCCAGCTCCAGCATGTGCTAAAATATTTTTATAAGACAAAGATTTTAAATATCCATAAACAACTAAATGAAATCTCTATTATAATATTTTATGAAAATGATCATAAGTTGTGCATTTGTTCATTATGATGTTGGAAACCTGATCCATTTATTTTCATGGTATTATTATTTTTGGGGGTTGATGATCAAACATGATATGCCACTAAAATCATTTATTTCAACAGAAAATGGTAGTTTTATCTTGGAGTGTATGTTTTCATTTTGTCAGTGTCATTGTAATTCTTGTTTTGAGTTGTAAGTGTAAGTTGTAAAAAAAAAAACTGGTGCAAAATAAAGGGATTGTTTTTGTGGCCATTTTCTGTCGTTGTCTATCACTGTGGTTCTGGCACAGTAATACAAAGCGGTGTCCTCAGTTTTCAAACTACCCATGTTCAGATAGACCTGGTGGCTGGAGTCCTGTGTGGAGATGGTGAATCTACCCTCAACTGAAGGTGTGTAATATTTTGGAATTCTCCAAGAGACTTTGATGTAAGAGATCCATTCCAAGCCTTTACCAGGCTCTTTTCTGATCCATATCCATCCATAGGTCGAAAAATCTAAGTCCGAGGTTTTGCATGTCAATGTGTGTGAATCTCCGGGTCTTTTCACCACTGTTTCGGACTGTTCTATGCTCCAGCCTTCAGCGGCCGTAATAGCGAAAAGAGCAACCATCAAGTATGTGAGCATTTTGTCCGCCATCTTGGTTCGAAGCAGGAATCACTTAAGTGTTCGGCACTCGCTTGAGGGCATGGCAGCGGGTTTTATAGCACACTGGTGGGTGAGTGTGTTTTGCATAGAGGGAAATGGTATCTTAAAAAAACAGTGGGGTGCTTTTGAAATCAACCCAATATGACCATAAGAGCAAACTGAAATATGATGCTCTTGATGGTTTTTTTTTCTGTTTTCGTAATAGTTCAACCTTGGTGGAGATCTGCACTGAGGTGGGTGCTATGAAGTGGGAAGCGTGTTTTGCAGAGAGGGAAATGGCAGGTTAAAGGACCAGTGGTCGCTTTTGATACACAATTCTGAAATAACAATTTTGCACAGCTTACCTTTAATTATGTTTTCAAAGGGACGCTTGGATGAGCTTAACATTGGCACTTACATAATAGGTTTGCATGTAAAAATGACATCAGTACTAAAATGCCCACCTCAAAAGACTCTGTAGTGATTTAAGGGCTTTTTTTTGTGATCAGGTTTATGACAAATTGCCCCGCCCCTTTTGGGGCGTGGCTTATGTTCTGTTTTTTTTTTTATCTCAGCTGTCTACGTCACGGGAGGGAGCCAAGCGTGGTAATATTGCTCACTGTCAGTTCTGTTGTCTAAAACGGCGACCGATCGCCACCAAAATGCAAATGCACATTGCTACTCTTGTCCACTTCAACCTGTGAAAGTATAAAAGTGTTCTGCACTATAGTTTGGATTTAGTGACATAAAACGTGATCTCATCATGATCACCTCCACAAAATCAAAAATACCGTGGCGATCGCTTCTCCATTTGCACAGGCTGAAGCGGCCAAGAGCATGAATGCCCACACGAACCCCCGACTGGTTTATATTTCGGACACTTAGCGACGCTAAACTCTTGTCAACTCTCGGGAGGCAGACGGCGACTGGCAGTGGGCAAGCAATCGGACAAGCATGGATCTTTATCCCCTCCCAGTAGTTAACAGTAGGATAACAGTACAGCTAATAGCAACAATTAGCTTCAGGCCTTTAAAACAAAAGGCGTTAGCACAACAACATTAGCTTCATACTGTCCGCGCACCGTGTGGAGGTGATCATGAGCCTGCGTCTTCATGTCACGGGGTTGCCTCCCGAGCAGTCGCGTTCGTTGTCCGACACCGCTTGCAGCCGCCAGCTTCGGCGTGAGTGAAGCGGCGTGAGAGTGAGGTATGACCTCATCGAACAAGCGTCAATGTTCAGCAAACAAAAAGTTCCAGTCCCATTTTCTTGCATTGTTTTGTACAAAACAGCCAATTTTGGGGGGTTGTTTTGTATAAAACTACCCATTTTTTGGGGTTGTTTTCTGCAAAAACAACCAAGGAAGTTGTGGATCAGTCCATTTTTGACACAAAATTATGTTATTTTTAACCCAACTGATTTTAGGGTGTATGTTGGTTTGGTTTGTTCATAACTGTAAATTGTCTAAATGTGCACTGCGACTGATTGGCGACCCGTCCAGGGTGTATCATCTCAGGTGCGATAGGCGACAGATCACCAATGGTCCGAGTGAGGGTATAGCACTATAGAAAAGAGATGGATTATAAAGTGTAGTTTCGGATGCCGCTCTTCAAAATGTCACAAAATTATGAAAGTGGTCATAATGTTGTGGATGCTCAGTAGGGCTGAATAATTATTTGAATTCAATTGACCTACTGGTATTTGGCTTTCATGCAAAAAGCCGAAATCAAGAATTCTTTTCAAATCGAAAACACACACAATTAGCATAAAAAATATCAAATGTGTATGAGCCAGCTTTTTGTGGTGTTACACAATCTAATAGACATGAGAACGATGGAGCTTGTTGTTTTGCGTCTGATAAGGTGAACATGAGAAGATGAAGACGATCAATCGATAATTCGATTCATCTTTGTGTTTTGTTTTGTCTTTTTTATTGTGCATTAATATGATGCCAAAGTTTTGCCTAAACTATAACTAAAAAGTGATTCTAAATCATGCTAATTCTTTGCCAGAATTTAAAAAGAAAACAAATCCTAAAAAAGAATTTCTCCCTACTCTCTCACTGCACAAATGCAAAACAGCGGTCATATAAAAGCATGAAAACGACAGATGTTGCTCTCATGGAAAATGGTTTTAATTATTATTTTTCGCTTACGCTACTTTCATTTTACAACAAAATGCATCACGTCAAAGTATACAGTTTTCCAATATTTTATTCATCTTGTCAAGTGTTCTTTTGTGTCATGGGCACACATTGCGTTTCGGGTGAAAGATGTTTTTCTGGTTCCTGTTTCACATGAGCAGGTGTCGTCCCAGAGGTGCTGCCAGAAGATATGTTTGGAAACCGAAAAAGCTTAAATGAACTGAACTGAAGTTTCTGGCATGACAACTACTTTGCATGTGGATTATGGCAAAAAAAAAAAGCATTCATTTCACTGTATTTTACTATTACTTGATAATTTTTAAATACATGTAGTTCCATTAGCCTATGTCCAAAATTCAATCTTATATGAGTCTGATGAATATACTGTAAGATATTCTATGCCCCAATAAGTACTTACTTAATCACTTACTTAATTACTTATAAATGTATAGATTTAATAAATCCATTTTAAGTGCCGTACATATACAGTAGATTAGATGAATTAATACATCTAATGTGTTTTGCTATTTATATCAAAGTGGTTTGCTATATTGTATGCACACTGTATGTGACCGGCATCAATGCTCTTATGTAAAAAGATATAAAAGTGATTTTAGGACTTATGTGTCTGATGCAGAATCTGACTCTAAATCCTGCATCTAAATTTGCGTCTTATTTTTAAAATGTCTAATTAAAACATGACAATTGCATGTCAATTTGGGAATGTTATATTTTGGCAAAGAAGGTGTGATTAGATTACTTTACGCCTATCCTCGGACTATACAATGGCAATTTCTGAGCGATTAAAAAAATGAGCAAGCTACGACTGAGCGACTTCCATCCCAATAATATATTTTTAACACAAATATGACCTTTTTGACATATGCAGCATATTGATGGAAATGACTGAAATGATGTCATATAATGTTGTTCATATTTAAAAAATGTTCTCTAGTCTAAAAAGTGATGTAAACAATGTTCAACAAACTCTCAATGTTTACATTCAATGCACAAGTTAGGGTGTCTCTTCAGTGCAATTGTGTTCTTTAGAAAAATCCTAAAATGCACACATGTGAATGTGCACCGCATATGTAATTGTGTATCATTAAGCCCGTATTTCTATTCCAGACCAAAGCTGCAGAGATAATCCATGAGAGACCTCATCCCTCCTCACCACTAGCGATGACATTTTACACTCATGTACGGACACCCGCACTCTCCATAAAGACATCATACATGCATACATACTTGCGATAGAGCATCATATATACGTTTAGATTTCTGAAGAAAAGCAGACGGCATGAGCCTGAAACAAGCCTGCATCTTCCTCAGAGGGGGGAAAAAGAGACAAGTAAGTCATCCAGATTTAACACAACTTTTTCTCCTTAAATTCTTATCCTCAAACATTTCTAGAGCAAAGGAAGGAGGAAGAAAAATATTCAAAGATGTAAAAATGTAAATGCTTTTCAGAAATGGTGAAATGTGATGAAATATTAATGGCAACATTTACACCCTAGATTCAAGGTTTATGTAATATAGGTGGAAACAAAACATTTTTTTCACATTAAAATGCATTTAAAGCGTTCATAATTTGAAATCAAGACCTTTTTTCTTTCTTGAAAAATTAAAAACAGGAGATATTGGATAGTTGAAACACATAAAATGTGAATCCATTACAGATTTGGTCGGATTTAAATACCTTGCTACATTGAAATAAACACGAACTTATTCTGGTTAGATAATGCCACTAAGTGAGTTTCTCATGCAAAATGTTGCTGTTTCTGCTTTACTGTTTTGCAGGGTGCTCTCACTCACGATGAGGTAGAAGGTAATTCATGCTTTGAACCCCCCCATGTGGACATTTTGGATTAGTGGGCAACTTTTAACCTCTCTCTCTCTCTCTTTCTTTCTCTCTCTCTCTCTCTTTCTCTCTCTCTCTCTCTCTCTCTCTCTCTCTCTCTCTCTCTCTCTCTCTCTCTCTCTCTCTCTCTCTCTCTCTCTCTCTTTCTGCGTGCTCTTTAGAGCTGCGTGTGGCTTTTGTGGAGTTTGACAAAGACAAAGATGGCTTCATAACCTGCAAAGATTTGGGCAACCTGATGAGGACGATGGGTTACATGCCAACTGAAATGGAGCTGATAGAACTTAGCCAAAATATCAACATGAATTGCAAGTTCATGTCTAATGACTAATGGTTGTGCTGGAAATCACTGTGCGATGACAACAAAGCTTCTAATATAAATTGTAGATAGCACCACATAGGCTATACATAATATTCTGTTTTTTTCATCTAATGTAAGATCTTGTTTCCTTTCCTTTGTCGAAAGGTGCTATGAAAATATACATTATTTTATTTAACAGGTTTTGCTGCATTTTGATTATATATAAATATGCATACATATTTTTAGTATATACTTGCGGAAGTATTAGTTACTTTTTGACTTTTTGACCTTTTGAACGTCCTACTTGTCAATTTTTTATTGATTTTTTATTCTGTGTCAATACAGTGGGAGGACGAGTGGACTTTGAGGACTTTGTTGAACTAATGACCCCCAAGCTCCTGGCTGAAACTGCAGGCATGATTGGCCTGAAAGAACTTAAAGAAGCTTTCAGAGAGGTGGTCTTAGCCTGTTTCATATTGTCAGTTTTGGCACCCTTGGCGAACATTTTCCCCATCTCTTCCAGTTTGATATTGACGGCGATGGTTCCATCACGTCCGATGAGCTTAAGCACGCCATGATGAAATTACTGGGTGAACAAGCCAGCAAAAAAGAAATCGAAGCAGTGGTAAAAGAAGTTGACAACAATGGGGATGGGACTGTTGACTTTGAGGGTGAGAAACAAGACCATGCAATCAACATGCATATCATAGAAATAAGAATAAGCAATCAAATGTGCCTAATCAAAATTCTATGTCTTTATAGAGTTTGTGCAAATGATGTCGAAGAAGTGAAGACAACAAAGGACCTTGGATGCATTTATTTCCTCTTTAGACTGCTTTACTTTCCCTCATGATCTTTTTCTGAAAAACAATGTCTATTTGATTTTTTTTAATGTACAGAATAGACTTGTAAATACACTAGTATTCTATACAGATTTAAAAGGGAGGAATTTGCAATTTCTCCCCCAAAAATCAATTGTAATTGACAGTGGTACGAGACAAATCAGCCGTCTTAACTTATAAACAAGGAACCACGGCGCCTGATGAAAAACAATCAATCAGAGACAGAAGGCCTCATTTAAGAGGTGTCATTCATTGCTTGCACACTCGCAGACTCACTGGGCCAGAGACATCTTATTGTTTTCACGGATCGTACTCTATCTGTCATGTACTACTGTCAAGCCATGTTGACCGTATGAACAAATACTGTGTTACTTCTTATTTTGGAAATTGCAAACCCCCCCTTTGTTTTGATGTCAGCCAGTTCCCTCGGATTTTTTTTGTATGATAATATGAAGAGGATATGAATCGCTCATGGCCATCAAAGTGGAACATGCGGTCAAATAGTCTGCCTCACAATGAAATGTTCTGGGTTCAAATCTTCGTATATTCCTGTGTGGATTTTACACATTTCATTCTATTGTATTGTCTTGTACTTTATTGTATTGTATTGTAATGTGTTGGACACAGGCGTTTTGTTGTGTACATTATTGGTTATGAGTCACAAGAATACAATAGACAATTCAAAACTATACAACATCATGACGATGATTGAAAAAGAGATCAAATCTCAATCTGCTCGTCCGCACTTAAACCTCCCAAAAGATCAAGCAGATGAATCCGTATTTTTCTCAGATTGTATTCCAACATGTATTACTGTATGTGCCTGATATTGACATTTTGACAATCACCATCTAATCATACAGTAACATATATTTGAACTCACTGTCCATTGACCTCATTTGATGCAATGAAACCTCCATTTTGATCCTGTTGTGTAATAATAGGACCACATACAAAACAAAAAAGTGGAATGAATTTTTCCTTTGGAAAGTGGAAATGTCATGCAATCAAACATTCACATTTGTGATCATTTATCATTTAAATTGATCATCAATTTCTCCTGTCTCCTCATAGCCTAAAGAAATGTGAAATGTTGAACAAAGCCATACATCATCAAACATACCAACAACGTATAAAGTATCTCAGGAATAATCTGTCTCTCTGGGCTAGATTAGATCTAGCGCTGTAATCCTCATACTGGGACCCCCACATGAACAGATGGCAGATAAGGCAAAATAACCTCACTAATTCTCGACGACTGCCTGTAAAATGTAACCGTAAATGTGGTCTAGAAGATTAATACTTCACAAAATATCCTTTTTTTTATTTTGTAATTATAGTCAGGTATCTAAATAAAAAAAAGAAGTCCAAAACATTATGACTATCCCAAAAGCATGTATAGGTTTTGTTATACACTTTATATCATTGGTGATTCTAATTGACAGATCACGTGTCAGTGTGGATAATTAGCTACTGTGCTTGAATAAAAATGAGTAACAAGAAAAATGTCACAGGAATCGTAGCCTTCAAGGAAGCAATGTTGGTAATTTAAATACATTTGCAGTTTCCTGCAGTCGTTTTTCAAACCGAAAACTGATGCAAATTAGTTTTGAATGTACAGTATGACCTATGTTCTGTTCACACCAAAAAATCTCTGTAGCATCCTTCATAAGTATCCATTGTCCATTAAAACATACTCTAGCATGTTAATGAGAATTGATATTCTATTGTATTTTATTTTTCACAGTGTGTTGACTCGATCATCGGGTCTTGCTCTAAGTGACACATGCGTCGACAATAAACATGACAGTCAAGTTTCACATGCAAACACCTTTGTGAGAATATTATGTAACATGAGGGCTAACGGGGGAAAAAACAACTCGTCCGTTTGGATGCTAAAGGAGGTCTTGTTGTATCTCCAAGTGACGCATATTGTTCGTGGCAGCCAAAGTTCATCTATCATAATATTTTCATGCACGCACCACAAAATGCATCAGGGGTCAAAAGTGCAGAAAATGGCCACCATGATTTTCAAGGCTAATGCGCACAGTGATTCATAGACTAGTGCACAAAACACAAGGCGCCCCCGCATGTTGCATAACTCGCAGAGAGTTCAGAGGTCATGGTGGAGTCAAAGTGCTCAGAGATCCGGACTGAACATGAAGTCCAACGCTTGTCTCTCCGCTGCCGCCACATTCGGATGCCAGACGTCCACACTGAAAATAACTCGAGGTCCAGCATCTGGGGGCCCTTTGTAAGAAAAAAAAAATGAACATGAGAAGTTTGAAAACTCAATTTAACAGTATTAGGGATCCAAATGTTACTTCCCGCTTGCGAATTGGATTTTATTCTAAGATGAATGGATGTGATTGAGCATTTGTAATTTGTAAATTTGTGTGATACACTAACCTTTGTGTGACACTGTGTGAAGGAATGAGTCATCAATCAGCAGGCAGTGTCCCTCAGACCAGCACTGAGGCTCCCCACCTACCACTAGCTCACACAGAGGCGGAGTTTGCAGACCTGCAAGAGTTATTGGCTCCAAAATCATTATGTCTTTATTTTAAAGCCAACATGGTCTTGCGCTCCATCTCTGTCTGTGTTTAAGGGGAGAGGATTATAAGACAGCTGGGTGGCAGCGGAAAATGGGCTAAGTAGAAATGAACCTAAACGTTCATCTGCATCTCTTAGCAGCAGTTGTGGACAACCACAAACGGAATGTCACAATATGTGGTTTGAAAAAGGAATCAAAACTTGTCAGTGCTTCTTCATGCAGTGTTTGATTATTTACCCAGTTTTGGACCTGGATTTGACAATATGACAAATCACGAGTCCACGTCCAGCAAACTCACCATGTTAATGTATTGTGCACTTTGCAAATGTTTTTTAAGGTCATTTGAACAGCTACATTTGTACTGATCATACTCCCTCAAGGTCACATTCACTTAAAGGGGAAGTCAACGGAAAGATTTTTTCTTCAAGAATATGTTCTATGCAAAACAGTCTACTAGTCAAAACAGGGCATTCTGATAAATATTGCATTTGTCGAATAAGTGTTAATCCACTCGTTTTTAGACATCTCTGGGGGCAGCCATTTTGTCTTCTGTCCACTGATAATGACATCAGAACTGCTCACAACGACCAACCACGGCTCAGATTCAGAAAACAGGTCAGCCACGATTGGTTGTTTTGAGCAGTTGTGATGTCATTTTCAGTCGAAGGAAGACAAAATGGCCGCCCCCAGAGATGGCTAAAAAACGAGTGCATTTTGCTGCTTAATTTATGTTCCAAAAACGAAAATGAATTAGAATGCCGTGTTTCAACTAGTGGGCCTGCTGGGAACATATTCTTGAAAAAAATATGTTTGGGTTGACTTCCGCTTTAAAAACTTGTAAACACTGTACATCTAGAGTGTATTGCAGATTTTGTGTCTTATATTTTTCTTTACCCTCTCTTATCACAATTTGTGACTTCCCTTCTGGATGTCGCTGAATCAGACAAAGACTCTGAGCACCCATTTGTTCATATGATTGCCTCGTCTTGGTCAGGCATTTTAGGGATGGTGATTAATATGTACGCATTTCCAATGGATGGGTAATTATCATAGAAAAACATAACTAAAACTCTTTAAGACCCTGTTAATGTGAATTCATAGATTTTACAGGGACTTTAAATACTGACCTAGATGGCAGCGCAGCCGTGTATTAGTTGGTCCGTAAGAGCTGCCCAGTGCAGCACCGGGCCCCAGCAACCAAAATCCAGCCGATCCCAAGGAGTTGCTGCTTATGAATGTGCGCAGGGATAACAGTGTCCGGTATGTGCAGGGACAGCAGCGACAGTTGGCTGCCACGTATACGCCTGCACTGTATAGTGGAAACACTGCCTGACCCTGAAAGAGACATGTGCCTTTGTCTTTACACTGTTGTGGGTAAACCTACACTCATATGGCCAAATAATGGACTCCAATGTGAAGCAGTACGAAAGGGTTGGGTAGGACATGAGAAATAAAAGATTTTACTTTGAAATGGAATTGTACAATTATGTATATTCTTCATAGTGAACTGTTTCCATGAAACTTCTACTAACATTGTGAGATTTTTGATATTATCATTTAAGTTCTCTGTTAATAATTCATACATTTATCGGGGAAATCAACCCAAACGCATTTTTTCAAGAATATGTTCCCAGCAGGCCCACGAGTTGAAACACGGCATTCTGATTAATATTGCGTTTGTGGAATATGAGTTCAGCAGTAAAATAAACCCCTTTTTAGCCATCTCAGGGGGCGGCCATTTTGTCACATGACATCACAGCTACTCAGGGCTCAGATAACGACCAATCACGACTCAGCTTCTGAAAACAGGTCAGCCGTGATTGGTCGTTACCTGAGCCCTTAGTAGTTGTGATGTCATTTTCAGTCGACAGACGTGACAAAATGGCCAAAAACAAAAAAACAGTGGATTAACTCTTATTCCACAAATGCAAAATGTATCAGAATGCCTTGTTTCAACTATAGTGGGCGTGCATAGAACATATTCTGGAAAAAAATATGTTTGGGTTGACTTCCACTTTAAGGCTGTGTTCACACTTAGCGTTCACTTCGCAAAATCAAAAGTCCCCAGTAAAAAACATATGCATGAAGTCAAGCCCTGAATTTATATGTAATGCTTGAGAAAAAAAAGGCTTCCGATGGGTTACATCCGCTCGAGTGAATCAAACCGTACCAGTGTTCCCTTGCAAATGGACCAAGACCACCTCATCAAGAAGTTTCTGTCTGTCTGTCTGTTTGTTTGTTTGTTGGTTTGTTTGACGCAACAAATCAGACCAATCAGAATTTGAACCGTATCAAAAATGCTGTTTGGTACCTTTGGTCCCACGGTCCAGCCCAGTTTGGAGTCAATGCCTCTCTGGTAAACAGCCTGGAACTCAGCCAGGATTACAGTGTAGTTGGCTTCCAAGACTTCGATATCATTCCGATGGGCATCACGTGGAAAAAAAGGAACGCTTGGGACATCTGGCAGGAAGAAAAGATGAGGCTTCTGTATAGCTGAGTGGTCATTTAATTTGATCTGAAGAGAGGATCATGAGAAATTGCTGATAGATCTGCAATTTCAAATTTAAGATGTGAAAACAAATGACATGGATAGAACGCATACCTGCTCACGAAGGCCTTTATGAATGCGGCCCATTCCCACCCAGCTGTAGCGTTTGGCATACTCTTGCAAGGCTGAGTACAGTTTCTTGGCCTGTGCGGAAGCATGTGCTGGGAACAAGGCATGGCTCAGCACAGGTGTGAGGTAGCCATGGCCCAGCTCCTCATCCTCTTCTGTTCCGATGCTTAAAAACGCATTCTTTTGGTCACCCCTGTAAATCTTGGACTGGGTTTTATACTTTGGTCCCGCACCGCTTCTGCCGAGAGACATTGTGGACCTTCTTGAGCCCATCTTTCCACCGTGCGCGTGACCCCCCAGTGGGAGGTCCGATCCTATCCGATAACAGTGCCACAGGAACAAGAGGGCAAGTGTCCACAGAAGGCCACTCAGTGAGTGGACGCCGAGCTCAACATAAGGAGGCAGGGGCAGCATGTCCAAGGACCAGTGCATCTTTACGAGCGGGCGGTAAAATACTGAAATAGAAACAGATTAAGAGATTAAGGGATGTATTATTATGAGTAAAGACAGACTGAGCAAATATGGCTCAATGGCAGCGTTTATTTAAAAAAATAAAATCATCAGAGTTCATTTATTTACTAAATGAATATATAAATGTTAAGTCTTTCCCCGATTGTAAAGAGATCATGTTAAGCGTAAGATGCCGTGTTTGCCAACATGAAAAAAAAGCCTGAACCAGCCATTGGCTTGCCCTGCTTTCAGACAGCCTCATTCACTTATTTTCTTTATTTAATCCCCTTCTGGCCCACGGAGCGCTGAGGCCAAGCCCGGCATGAGGCATCCTTCATCCATGTTAGGTCACTGCTTCGCCACAGAGCACTGACGAACACTGACCTCTTGTTCTATAGTTGCTTGTGCAGGTTTAAGACTTCACCCAAGTGGCGAGGCCTTGTATTTGTTGCTGCCGGATTAAAGTCAATATGCAAGATCTTACCCTCGCTGATCAGTAGTGCACATATTTTTCATCTCATAAAAACGTTTTCAATCTTCTCCCTTGATTAGTCAAGTCTCGAAAGCCACCATGTATTTTAAATCTGTCTATGCCAATATTTCTATTACAACAGTTCCGTGTGAGGAAAGGATCCCATATGTTTTAATTATAGTGACAAAAGTTGACATGCAAAACGAAGAGTAAGAGTTTTATGTAAATGCGTTCTGTTGTACTTTTAATTATCACATTGCAGCAATTTGAAGACTTAACAGAGCACCCATAAGCACCACGCCAATAAGATGGAGCCAAAGTGATTAAATGATGCCTTTGAGCTGCATAGAGTATTATGTAATATTGGCTACAGCTGTCCACGACCCTAATATGGAGAAGCAGTATGGATGGATGCTACAGCTGTACGTCCACTCAATGGCCACAACATTGTGTTAAACGATATGCTAGATTGCGGTTCTACACCACTACAAACCTCAAACGGTCTTAAAAATTCATTTTTATTTATGACTCGTCTGTCTTGTGTGAAAATCAAGCCTGCATGGCCCCCAGACCACAGTCTTCCAGACACCTTTCATTCTGTTAGGCCCAAGATGTTAGCATGCAAAGACTCACACTGCTAGCCCGCCGCTCACAGTCCCTGAGGCTTTCAACACTTGAGCGACGACCACAACATCAATGTTCAAGCACAGGCACGTCGTTTGGGAATCCTACATCCTATGTCTGCCCGCCCGCCCGCAAAAGCTGATTTCTCGTAAGGTTTGGCTCCAGCACCTGCACCACTAGAAGCCACAGCACTCTTTTAAGTGTCAACTCCCATTCCTTGCTCTGTCTCCTGCTCCTTCTTCCGTTTTTGCTGTATCAGCATTTTCAGCTCTGTCCCATCTTGGGGCTTTCACTCCTGTTACTGCTTAGCCCAAGGATCCTGAAGCACGTAAGTATAGTACTTATGTTCTTTTATTATTAATAATTATCTTGGAGATATGCATGTGCTCAGAAGTAACAATCACTTTCAATGTTCATGTTAAATGGGAGTCAGCCATGGTTGTCGATTTTGGGGTACTTTCTGGGGGCCCCCAGCATTTTTTTTTTTTTTTTTAATGGGGGCTGTGAACGCCTGTAAATAACTTAGGACATGCAGTCCAGATACACGAATAGCCTATTGCATTAAACGACCACATGCACCCCACTTGAGATGTCACTCGGAAGGTGTCCCACAAACAATGTGTTTGCTCAAACTGTCTCAAGTCCGCAGCGATCGTTTTGAGTTCTGCAGGTTCATATTGAACGCCCGCAATCTTTGACGGCGCAAACGCCCAGCCACATCACATCAAAGGTGCGCGTTTGGCACTTGCAGACCTGCTACAAATCACACAAGATACACATTTTAGCGTTGCGCATCACGTGACTCTCATTACCTTGATAGATGTGTCACAAGCACGTACGCTCACGCCTCTGCACCGTGCTCGCCAGATCGTTCCTCCCGGACTGGATGTTTTTTGCCGCGCGCCTCCCCGCGGTTCCAGCACACAACCGCTAGAGCGCGCCTGGCGCCTCCACACTGATATCTCACAATCCGAACCGAATGCGTCAAGCCCTCAGTGTGCAGCCATAGGGGGGGACCTCGGCACCTTGTTGACGGGGGCCTACAGCAACAGGATACTGTCTAATAAAGCCATCGTAGGAGGCGAGAATAAGGTATGTAACGGCGCATGTTCCCCCCCCCCCCTCCCCCCTCCTCTCGTAATCAGAGCGAGTGATGCCCCAAAATGGTCCTCGACAAAAAAAAAAAAAGAAAAAAAAGAGGGGCCGAGGAGGTGCGAAGGATGCTGCCTTGCAGAGCACCCATCGTTTTGTGACATACGAGGTATCACCGAGGAAACGCCTCGATGTGCTTTTTTGGATTCATTGCAAATCACAAAATGATAGCAGCAAAAAACGTTTGTGGTGTCGTTGCAGAAAGAGGACGGTCATTATGTGCATTTTGGAATAACGCATTTTTGGACATGCATTTGCAGGTTTGGGGGAGGGAACGCAGGTGCAAAGCATGGGTATTTTCCTTCTAATAGATGCATTTTGCACCATTTCGTTGGGTCCACACTTGTAAATCGTATTTATTTCGTTGATTTGTAGTGAATGACGTTGATTATTCTAATAATGAATACGCGTTTTCAAAGCAATGCTTACCTAATCCAAATCAACATGGTCTGAGATGTAAACATAAAACCTGCAATGTTACTACTTTTTGCGACAACTCTAGCTATTAATGTTAATTTCCTGGGTCACATTGCACACTGTTACAAACTAGCAATAGTCCCTCAATGTACAATGTAATGTACCATACAGGGTTGATAAATTGACTTTAATGTATATGTTTGTTCCTTTTTCTAGAGCAGATACCGGCATATTCCGAAACTGTAAAAGTCAACATCAAGGGCACAAAATCATTTGGGTGACAATCAATATACTGCACCGCTATTGGTACAATAACCGTCTTTTTTTTTTTTTACCATGACAGAGATATATTTGTGTCCTTCATCAAAAAATGTTGTTCTTTTCAGATCATCATCATTTCATCTTTAGCCATGGGGTTCACATACCTTACTGTGATACTGTCTGCCACCATGATGCACCAAGTTTCAGGTAACAGATGTGTGCATGTGCTTCTGAATACTGTTGTCATCCTATGTGTGAGTTTATGTCTTGTTATGTTCTACCCTGTCTTCTTACTTACAAACATGTTTTTTTGGGGGGGCTTTGCAGGTATGAGCTTCATGATTCCTGAAACTGATACGCCACCAACATCACCCCCAGACTCTTACCCTCTGGGTGACCTGATCCACGCTGCCCTACAGAGTAAAGAATACTTAGGTCAGTCTTTTGCCACCACAAAAACAGACCTTAATAGCCATTGTTGTGTATTTAAAGTGGTTGACCCACACATGAGGCTCAAATCTATTTTGTTAAAACTCAGCAGGCACAACCACCAATCCGACACAGGCAGTGCCTGGTGTCAAGCAGAGCGAGTCAACGGCCACGGCCATTTCGCCAGGACTGCTCACCACGGCGCTGGGCTCCTCGTCTGCAGGAGGCCACGCAGGATTGAGGAACCGCATGTCCTTCGTTCCTATGGAAGAGGAGACAACCACTACTCTAATCACCACGACCACTATAACCACAATGCACATGCCAGGTACGTGCATGTTGCCACAGGGGAGTCCCTTGAATGATGGGTATTTTTCAATAGGAGGCAAGGAGAGAGCTGCATGAATTCCTCTCAGCCATTCCCAATCGTGTTTTGTTGTTTTTGTACAGGAAGACCACAATCGTCTCTGTTACTGTCAATTTGTCTGCCAACACAGACTATGAATAGTCTACATGAAACATTATGAAGTTTTGCATTTTAAACTAAATATTAGCGAGCTAGCAAAGACAGCTATCAACAAAGTTGTTGTTTTTCCTGAACTGTTTATGCCTTATGGTTTATTACTTCACATTAAGCTTTCAATAGAATAACTCTTTCTTAAATATGAAACGCATGTTTGACTGTTTTTTTATACAGCTGTAGCGATGGGAATTGATAAAAATGCAACGATTCCAATTCCATTATCGATACTGCATATTTATTTAATTCATGATCGATTCTCAAAGCAATTCTGAGTGGGTTAGGGAATTAATTGATACAAAGGGGTTTGTTTGCTTTATCTCTTTATTTTCACGTTTTGACAGCCAACAAGTCAGCAATATGCACACAACATGTTATGTATCCTTTTGGGGACAGAAAAGAAGCAGCTTACTTCTCAAAAGTATGTAAGGGACCAAAAAGCTTACTGCAGTTTTTGCGTACCTTGCAAGATACTAGAGTGCTTTGGGAAATTGTTCAAGTCCACTCTTATTGATCCAGAGAAAATGAAACATTTGGGTTTTTAAGACGGGCAAGCCGCAATGAACCCATGATAATACGTTGGATGGATAATGCCCGGTTGGATGATTAGTAAACTAAAATGTACAATTTTAAAAAATGGAATGTTAATAACAATTCGCCATCTTGGCTGGTGGCACAAGTGTCTGATTTTGAAGACATCACCCTGAACTGAAGGAAGAATAACAACAAGGTAAAATGACGCTGTCTTAAGAATGTAACTAGTTGAATCTACAATGTGCCAATGTGCATGTAAACTTTGGTAGCCAAATTCTTTGATCATTTCAAATGTTACACAAAGTCTTGAATTCCTTCATTTTTTTGCTGCCGTCCATACTAATGTGTTATGTAACGTGTTAATTTACAAATGTTTTTAAATGCCCTTAGCGATATCATTAATTCAAAATTAAGTAAAGATGTAAGCCTATTGTTCTTCTTAAATAATTAACCAAGTCAGAAAGTATGCGCTGCTGATTTTACTTATGCAGTGTTACATGCTCTTTGTACTTTTTCAGGAGTCTTTTAGTAGTGAGAGACACATAAGTAATTCAAGTGAGGGCTTGGAAGGAATAAGGTCCCGCTGGTGATGAAGATGATGAGGAAACTTTCATATCACTACTGTGAAACCCACATGAAGGAAGTCTAAAAGGAGCGTGATGTGCCCTATATGAGTATGTCTGACCCAGATGCCTGTTAGTCAGCACGGAGGCGTTAAGGTTGTCCATATAGAGGAATTGCGATGGCCATTTGCAGCCACTTAACGTGACGATTCCACAAGAACAATCTGTAAGTGGCCCACTGGAGCACGCGCATGTAATTGAATATGTAAAAATATAATTACAGCCTATTTGAAGGACGCTGGTGAGGTGAACCCAAGAAGACATCAGGATGTTATGAATATATTGCGGAGCGGTACGTTATTCAGAATGCCAAGGGTGATAAAGTGTATGCATATTTGTAATTTACCACATGCAGTGCTGTAGAGTTTTGCTCTGTTCATGTCATGTCCTGCAGTCTGACAATAAAATGCAAAATGTATGTGTCTTCACTTTTACTGAACAAAATGCTACGGATTAACAATAGATCACCATGGAAACAGTCTTACTTGTACACAAGTGGTTTGCTCTGATCTGGGCTGGCAGAAACTGCATCAGAAATGGACATTGTTGTACATTAATGTATTTTTTTTACCCAAGTGGCATAAATGAGAGGAATTAAAACTCCCAATCGATGTCACCGAATCGTTGTTTGAGCTTCTGTATTCACAATAATTCTTCATCTTTCAAATTCTGCACATACATTGAATTAAACCTCATCTTTTCTTATTTTTTACAGTTCAGTGCAACGCATCTTTGTCCGCAATGGAGGATGTTGTCGAGTCACCAGATTCTGCATCATCGTCATCATCTGTTTCCCCACTGGAATGCACCTACAGCATTACAGTGTATGCAGGCTACGGTGTCGAGATTCAGGTAAAGCATATGTGTGCATAATCAGTAGTTCTCTTTCAACTATTTGTTGATGCATTACATATTGTTTATAAACACATTAATCTACATTTAAATGTTATCACATTCACTACCAGGTGAGGAAGATGAGTCTATCCAAGGAGGAGTCCCTGACCATTATGGGGCACGGAGAGTTGACACCAAAGCTATTAGCCAATGAGACCCTGATGAGGGAGGGACAGGTGATTCGCAGTACAACAAATCAGGTGCACATCCACTACCGCAGTGGCCAGTCGAACAACCATGGCAAGTTCATCCTGCACTATCAAGGTAAATTAATTGTCTTATTCAATATTTTAGGACCACTCAACCACCTTAAAATATATATTAAAGATGTTTAAATTAAAACGATATATATATATATATATATATATATATATATATATATATATATATATATATACACACCCACACACCCACACACACACGGTGTATACTGTACATATCCACCTCTATTTTTGAATCTTTTCAAAGCCAAGGTCTACAATAGCACTGTCTTGTCTTGCAGCTTTTATGCTGTCCTGCACCTTCCCTCATTCTCCCGAAAGCGGCGGGGTGACCGTGACCGACATCCATCCCGGCGGTCAGGCTCACTTCCACTGCGATCCAGGTTTCCAAGTCCGTGGCCATGAGGTGGCCACTTGCGTCAACACAACGCGACCGCATTGGAGCACAGCAGAACCTCAGTGTGTTGGTCAGTGACGCCATTTAGAGTCCACTGAGGTGAAAGAAGACTAATTAGTGAACAGGGTGCATTTCTTAAAGCAATATGTGGGATGTTATCTTTCCTCAGCTGTATCTTGCGGGGGGTGGATTCGTAATGCAACAGTGGGCCGGATACTGTCGCCTCCCCCTCCGTCTGTTGCCAACCACAGTAATGGAAACAATCTGAGCTGCCACTGGTTACTTGAGGCCAAAGAGGGCCACAGACTCCACCTGCATTTTGAGAGGATTGCACTGGATGAAGATGACGATAAGTATGTTGTTTTCTGGAAGACTAACTGTGGTTTGACATTTTCTCTAAATGCTGTTCATTTTATTCTGTCAAATTGCTTGACATTCTATTCTAAATTTGCATTAGGCATCGAGGGCATGATTTAAAGTCCAAGTTTCTAATGACTGTGTAACATCCATAGCAAGAATAAAACTATAATACTAATAAAACCACAACAAATACGACTGAATCATTAAATAATACATAAAAGGGTAGTTTGCAATTTCCTCCCAAAATACCTTTTTGAGTATTTGTTGTCTGCCCTTGAATGCATGACAACAAATGATTTTGAGACATCCTCTGTCTCTGATTGGTTGTTTTTCCTCAGGTACAATGGTTTCTTGCAAATCAAATTAGAAGCTTGAATTTTTTTTTTTTTTTTTTTTTACTGTTCCGATTTATCAAGTCACCTACTACTGTCAAGTCATAGTGACAGGTTTATAAACTCCAACTCCCCAAAACTTTTTTGGGAAAATTACATACATATTTTTACCTTTTATAAACAAGTGAACAAAACTTTTAAATAAAGTGCCATAACAGTTTTATGATGATGTTTTCTTTATTTAAGTAAATCTGATGACATCGTACTATGAGAGTGTCCAGCATCTAAAAATATGCATTTCATATTGCCATGCATTTTGTCGCCTTAGGTTAATTGTGCGCAGTGGAAACAGTTCGCTGTCATCACCTCTCTTCGACTCAGATATGGATGATGTGCCAGAGCATGGACTGCTGAGCGAGGGCACATCTCTGTACTTGGAGCTCAAGGCTGACTCATCCTCAATCCCTCTACTCCTGGCACTGCGATATGAGGGTGAGCATATATAAATATATATATATATATATATATACAAAGTGTGTTCAATCTATATAGGGTAGTATGAAATCTCAAGACTGTGGAAATTGCGCTTCCCGGTGTCAAAAAAGCTTGTTCACTGAAAAGTGGCGTCATTTAGTTGGAAGACTCTCCTCATACCAGAGAAGCTCCACCGAGATGATAAGAAGGAAAATCTCATCTTTGATGTCTTTCCCTTTTTCTTCTAGCGTTTGATGATGAGCACTGCTGGGAGCCTTACATGCCACATGGAAACTTCAGCAGCAGTGACATTACCTACCAGCTGGGCACCACTGTTACCTTCAGCTGCTCGCCAGGCTTCGTCATGGAACAGGGGTCAGCTACCATTGAGTGTGTGGACCCCAGCAACCCCCACTGGAATGACAGTGAGCCTGTGTGCAAAGGTATACTAATGTGACTCTGTTTTTTTTTTGTGTGTGTTTTTTCGCTAAATAGATTTTGAATCAAGTCAGAATGACAAACCTATTTTTTGTCCATCCTGGGCATCATTATCCTGTTTAAATGACCCAAATCTTCTGTTATCTGTGTTGCTGGGTGTCAAGGTGACTAGACAGATTTAAACAGGCACTGACGGCAGTTACTGGTGGCTAATACTTATGTAAAAGTTTTCTTATTTTCATAACGTAAACATTTGTGCAATAGCAGGAAAACTGATTTGGAGGTTTTCTCTGTTTGTTTTTGTAATATTTAAATGCAGTATTTGAATGTATCAAAGGACATTAATTTTCCATCCTTCCTTCCATTTTCTATGCCGCTTATATTTTTAAGGGTTGAGCCGAACAATTGGCTGGCTGAGCCTATCCCTGTACCCTCGACTACCAGCTAATTGCAGGGCACATATAAACAAAGATCGATTCACATTCACATTTACAATCAATTCAGAGTCTTCATTGTTATGCAATTTAGACTTCTGCCATTGTTAAGCTCCTATGTTGGTCATACAAATCATTTTTGCTACCTCAAGGACAAGACTGAGTCAAAATGATGAATATCATTGACAAGAAGATGGTTAAATCATTTGATTGACGGCATGTGGAACTAAAGGGTGGTTTCAAATGTATCGTTGTACAATTTCTGTGGTCCTCTCATCATGTTCTACATTGCGTTTGTCATCTAGACTATGTCGCTCACGTCGGTTTTCTACTTCTCTCTTGCGCTGTCAGCTCTGTGTGGAGGGGAGCTGACTGAGCCCTCGGGTACCATCTTGTCTCCCGATTGGCCTCAGAGCTACTCCAAGGGCCTGGATTGTTTATGGCAGATCCACGGCAATGAAGAGAAGCGTATTGAACTGGACATCCAAATGTGAGTTTGATTCATTTTTTCTTCATTCAAGCAGTTGGCACCGATTCATTTTTTGTGCTGAGAGTAAATATTAAAACAGTCTTGTTTGAGGCATGCTATGTTTTAGTGAATATATTTTCTAAAATAAAATAAACATGAATGCACCTTTATTTTTTTTTAGATTGATAGTAAACGGTATCCATTCAAGAAGTGCTGGTCTTGAACAATATGTGGAATTTTCCTGCTGATAAATAACATGTTTCTTTTTTCTTCTCTCTGTTTTTTTTTTTTTATCCCTCAAAAAGCTTAAATATTCGCCACACTGACGTCCTGACCATTTTTGATGGCCGCGATCTCATGTCCCATGCCATCGGACAGTACCTGGGTTCCAAAGAGCGCTTCCAAGTTGTATCCGGGGGGTCAGAGGTCACTATTCAGTTTCAAAGTGATCCGGAAGACTCAAGTTTCATTCTAAGTCAGGGATTCCTGATTCATTATCGCGGTAAGGTTAAAAAAGTTAATCGTTGTACTTTATACTATACTTAATACTCCGCATAATGTCTGTTTGTGTGTGTCAAACAGAGGTTGAGCCAAATGACACGTGTCCCACTCTCCCTCAAATCGAGTTTGGGTGGATCAGCTCGTCCCATTCCTCCCCAGTGAGAGGAAGCGTGCTGACCTATCAGTGCCAACCAGAATATGACATCAATGGCTCTGACATCATCACCTGTCAGTGGGATCTTTCCTGGAGCAGCAGCCCACCCACCTGTGTCAAAGGTTAGAGTCCACAGCAGTTGAGGCAACATTGTGAAAATCCGCAAGCAAATGAAAGTGTCCACTAAAAAGTTTTATGCTTGCCAATACATGCCACACAAGATGAGAACAGATAACTGTTTTTGTCTAAATGAAGCTCCTCAACTTATTTCAACATAGTGACATGAGATGCAGTATAAGGGAAAAGTATTTTTTTGTCTAAATGAAACTACTAAACTCATTTCAACATGGTTCCTTGACACCAAGAAGTCATAAAATGGGGGCAAAGCACTCCTGACTTCAACATGTTTCTTTGATAGATAGATAGATAGATAGATAGATAGATAGATAGATAGATAGATAGATAGATAGATAGATAGATGGATGGATAGATAGATAGATAGATAGATAGATAGATAGATAGATAGATAGATAGATAGATAGATAGATAGATAGATAGATAGATAGATAGATAGATAGATAGATAGATAGATAGATAGATAGATAGATAGATAGATAGAAAAAACGGGCATGTACAAAATCATGATGATTATTCCTTGGCAACTTGATGCCCATGATTGCTATCCCACAATGCAAACAAAGGACATAAAGGGATCCAACAGGAGCATTTTTCGACCTAAAAAAAACAAGAGATTATGAAACTCGTTTACAAGTTCAAATTAGGTAGTAAGATGAATTCTGTTTTTGTTTCTTATATTATCCCCTACAGTCCAGCAGTGTCCTGACCCGGGAGAGGTTGTAAACGGAGCTCGCTCCGTGCGCCCTGAAGCCGGTTTTGCAGTCGGAACCATTGTGCGTTTCTCCTGTAACCAGGGTTACCAACTTGAGGGCCCCAACCAAATCTCCTGTCACGGACGAGACACTGGTACCCCCAAATGGAGTGACCACAGCCCAAAGTGTGTCTGTAAGTGTCATTGTCCAGCTCCATTCATTGTGCACGAGCAAAGGAACTTATTTGTGACTATCTTCGCTATGTTATGTCCAGTAAAATACGATCCGTGCCCGAACCCTGGCGTCCCAGACAATGGATACCAAACGTTGTACAAGCACAGCTACCAGGCAGGAGAAACTCTGCGTTTCTTCTGTTATGAAGGCTACGAGCTCATCGGTGAGGTTATTATCAGCTGTGTGCCTGGACATCCATCGCAATGGAACAGCCCACCACCCTTTTGCAAAGGTAAAGATCCCCCCCGAATCGTTTTCTGCTCCTCTGGAGACACAACTCATTCGACCTTGACTGAATTAAAGTAATGAGTGTTATTACTAGTCATATCCTAGGTCATTATTTCACTTAAGGATGAAGGAAATATTGTGTTGACCTGATTTTGGCTTTCATTGTTACATTATAATAGCCACTTTTTTTGAAAGGTGGTACTTTTTACTTTACTTATAATTTTGACAATATGTTCTTTATTTTGTCCGCTGATAGTGTAGTGGTACACACGCCTGAGTTGTGTGCGGGCAGCGTGGGATCGATTCCCGCTCAGTGACAGTGTCTATGTGTGCCCTGCGACTGGCTGGCGACCAGTTCGGGGTGTAGTCTGCCTTCGCCCATTGACGGCTGGGATAGGCTCCAGCAACTCCCCGCGACCCTATATAGGATAAGCGGTTTGGAAGATGACATGACATGACATGTTCTTTATTTCACACAGTGGCCTATGAGGAGCTTCTGGATGATCACAAATTAGAAGGTGGCAATATTTCTCCTAATCTCTTTTCCGTGACAATAAATATTTTAGGCCTGGTATCAAATTACTATTCCGGAATAATGGATGAATACTTGATTTTAGTTCTAACAGAGATTATATCCGTTTCAAAGTCGTGAAGGGTTTTCTTAATATTACAGTGGCACAGTCATTCGAGCCCTCCCACCAGATCCTGAGTGAAAACATCGCACTTGCAATAATTTTGCCCATCATCCTGGTCATCCTCCTGATCGGAGGAATTTACATGTACTATACAAAGTAAGTGCTGTTTGTTTTAACTACCGTAATACATCCATGCTCGGATACCATGGCATGAATTTACGGGATCATATGTCATTATATTTTCTTCCTCACAGTATCTGTAGACTAGAATGGAAGCCTCTCTTCTGGAAGTCTCTCTCTCACACACATTCTTACAGTCCCATTACAGTCGAGTCGGATTTCAACAACCCTCTGTATGAGGCAGGGGTGAGGAAACCGTCCATTCCTCTGCTTTGTTTTCACACTTATGATAATATAGTTCATGCATGTATCATAATCTGAGACTGCTTCTCATTGCCTTCTCTTTTCGACCACAGGATACACGGGAGTACGAAGTTTCCATTTAAAGGCCAAAATATCTGGGTGAGATTTCAAAACAATTCAATTAAAATGTTTTGGAGGACATCATGTTTATTACTATTTGTCAATGAAATCCCCTTTCATTTTATTGATCATCTTTCAATTCTACTACCACCATGTATTTATTTTTCTTAATTGTTGTCCTGCTTTGATTTGTTGTATCTGCCGTCGGCGGATCTGACCTCAGTCAATGTTACATTGGGACTTGTGCCTTACAAGGGTTAACAAATTCACTCCAGCAAAGTAAAGGGCATGGGGACAGAAGAATTGTTTCTTTAGTTACATTATAGTGAGGCCAAAATCCTGAGAAACTGGCAATATAAATGATGAGCAAATTTTACACTCATGACCAAACAGAACGCACTTGAATGTTTTGTGCTTATTTTTGTGGCTTACGTCGCAGACGGTAACATGTGTTAATTCACCATTTACCCTCTTACTCACTTTTTCTCTGTGTAAAATACACACAAACACAATGAATGTAAATATATGACTTGATATTGGCTGAGGTTGATATATATATATATATATATATATATATATATATATATATATATATATATATATATATATATATATATATATATATATATATATATATATATATGTATATATATATATATATATATATACATACAGTATATACAGTACAGTGTTAAATTAGATATATATACATATAAACCTCATATTTACACTTCTAAATGGTGATGGGAGGATGTATATTTTCATTAAATAGATCATGAAAATTTAGTGCCAAAATATAATGTTAAATAATGTCCTTAAGTGTTTCATCTGTTGTTGAAGTAGTGTTTACAAAGGCGGTGTTTAGTTTTTATGCTTTGCTGTTTCTGAAAAACAGCCAGTGTCTCATAACATACTGTACATGGGAAGGTGAGGACATGAATGTCATTATGCTTATGGCATGCACTGATTGTAAATTATATTGCTTCTGCTCAATCTTGCCATTATCATTATAGTTATTGACATATCAAATTTGATGTTGTATGCACTATGTTGATGAAAAATTACAACCCTGGCTGTTTGCTGTAATGCATTATGTATTTATTTAAAACGGATTGTTTGGCTCATTCAACTGTGCCAAATGGGAGCTGTTGGAGACTTTGCGTGGTAGATGTAATTATCGGTAGCATTTCTTTGCTTCATTTATGAGTAAGTACATTCTTTTGAAGGCAGTAATTTTATTGCTGAACTGGAAATAAAGTCTCTGTTGAATGGCGTAAAATCTGTTGTGATGTCATATTTACAATGATAAAAATTCTATGAGCATGACTTGATTGTGGGCAAGACAGCGTGGTGGCATGTGGTTAGCACAGTTGTCTTGCAGACAAATGTTGAGTTCAATGACTAGGTATACGCTTTTAAATTAAACTCTTATGAGCTATTTTTGTTGTCATCATTATATTTGTCCAAACAAATGTACTTTTCGTTGTACCACTACCATACATTTCAAATCAACAAGGAACTAAACAAACAATGGTGGCATAATGCTTTTTCCATGATGTAAAATCATGTTTGCTTGGCTCAATAAAGATTGGGAAAAACTGAGGTAGACAAATAGAAGAGTCTGAGTGTTATGAGTGTTTAATTCGACAGAGGGCAGTAACGTGTCATATATCCTTTTTGAGACGCGATATAGAAGTAGTAGAAGAAGAAAATACCGGAAGCCGTCGAGGCTTCCTTACCGAGTGACCCAGTTAGCTGCTAAGATTAACAATGAAAAATCCTAATGGCAAACAATTCACTGAGTGACTATATTTGTAAAGATTTATTTTTATAATGTCTCATTTTTAAGTCGTATGTCGTCAGCAAAACGAATGTAAAAACAAGAATTCGCGAAGCAAAATGGACTAGTCAATGTTGCTATTTGGATTAGCTATGCTAACTAACATAAAATGAATTGTCTCACATTAGCTGCGCTCTCGATCAACTAGAAAGGTTTGCCTTGTCCACACGAGCGTGGGTTGTGTTTTGTTCGCCGGCCGATTAGTAATTACGCAATTAAAGTTTTCAAAGGATACTTCTATTCGTCAGATCCTTTTGATGTTCCGTGTTGTAAGTACAATTTATCATTAATAATACAACTACGAAATGATGATTTCCGACCGGACGAACTGCTGTGTCATGTTGTCTTGTTGCAGCAGCATCTGCAGCAGAGTAGCGTCTCTGTGTGTTGACTCGTACATAATATTCAGAGTTATGTATGGCATATTTCAAGACTACGTAATTTAAATGTCATGGTCAAAGCACAGGTAACATAAAAAGAGTGTCCAATTGACATTTGTAGAAGATAGATGATCTAATTTAAAAAATGTGGGTACGATTTATTGTTTGCTTAAAATGGAGATTGTTTAGTTGTTCAATACTTTTGTCAGTATCAAAGAAACATCCATCCATCCATTTATGATACCAATTCACATATCGATCTCTTCATATAAATCCCAAGAGTTTTTCAAGAGACGTGAATGTTCCACGCTATTTTCATTTGAGTGAACCCTAAAAAACAGCTGATTTGACAAAGCAGTCAATCCCGCCGTGTTCCATTCTGTTGCATAAAAACTGTCTGCCTGTTGTATTCCAGTCGGAAAAGAACCGATCAATCCCATGTCTGCTGAGGCGTCAGTCGGCAGTCATGCTGCAAACTCTGCCCAGTCTGCTGTTTCCCAGCCTGTTTTCCAGAGCACTCTTGAAGACAGACATCAGGGTCTGTTGGGAAGCAAATATGTCAAGTTGAATGTGGGTGGCTCACTTCATTATACAACTGTCCAGACACTGACCAAGGAGGAAAGCCTGCTGCACAGCATTTGCAATGGAGGAACGGAGGTGAACATTGACTCAGACGGTGAGTAGAGCATTTAAATGTTTACCTCTGATGCTAACTTTCAAAGTCATGCAATTAGAGTGCAAGCAAAAATTTCTGCAAAAATCTCCCCACAGTTAAAGTCACCGTCATACGTGACACCTCATGAGACCAACGAATTGCAATTTCTTTTTGTCTGCAGTAGGAGTCGAACCGTAACCGCCAATCCCAAGGCCCTGTGACAAAGCTATTGCCACTTTTCTCTTCCTGATAATTCGGGATGCAATGAAATCGAAATTTTTGGCTGAAATAGGAAAATGAAACCAATGCTAAACACCAAAATGGGTTATAGTACTGTATCTTGAAAACCTAAAAAAAATCATTGGGGGGCGATAATTTACTGCACTGCCGATTAAAAATTTAATCCTCTGTTTCTGTCATTCCGTTATTATTTTACTTTAAATATACACATTTAGCTGAAGAGAATACACAAGTAGTGTAGGGGCGGGTGGAAAGGCGCTTGGGAAGGACCATTCATGATCGCGATTGCATCTGCAAAGTTAGGAAAAGCAACAATGTTGGTCATAATTGACTTTAATCCCACTTGAAACCTAACCTAAAGCACGCCATGCACATATGTGGCGATAGTAAGAACTGCACCACAGAGACAGTTGATATGTGACACGAGCAATGGCGCGATGCAATGTTTAGTTAATGAGGGACAATCGTCTCAGTTTTTAAAAACATTTGGTTGAATTTTTGTTGCATCACGACAGATAATTCAAATGGCTGATTGCACTTAACTTTCTGCATCAGGCTGGGTGATTTTAGATCGAAGTGGTCGACATTTTGGGCTCATTTTGAACTTCCTGCGGGATGGCTCGGTACCGCTCCCTGATGACCACAGAGAACTTGATGAGATCCTGAAAGAGGCCCAATACTACAGGGTCCAGGGCCTCATCCAGCACTGCCACACTGCCATGCAGGTAAGGCATGTTGTTTCTTTTTGCTTGAAACTCGAAAATTGTCGTAGGATGATTTAACTATAGAATCATCTGATATCATAACTTTATATCAATTATTTTTCTACCTTTGAGTATGATCTACTTTTAATGCACTTGTACTTTTTTGAGTTGATTGATTTAAATTTCAATCAACATTCTTGGATGACTATATTAGTAGCGTTACTCAGCTATGGGATTAAATTTGCATTCAGTCGGTGCTTTCAACCAAATAATTAAATGTTACTAATGTCTGCCTTTAGAAGCAAAAGGACATATTTGAAAGTGTATGTCGCATCCCAATGATCACGTCAGCCAAAGAGGAGCAGAGGATGATTGCTACCTGCAGAAAGGTACATTGTGTTGCTTATCTACTCAATATTGTTTAATAAATTAGCGAGATGATACTGGTCTGACAGGAGAGTCAAGGTGCTAAAACAAAGGCCTCAAAACACAGCGGTGACACGGCAGTCAAGGGTTTAGACATCGCATCGTTTGATATTTTGCTGGCTTGGCGCAGATACCTTGTACCTTCACAACTATCACATTTCAGGAAATACCCCTGTTTATTTTAATTAATTGTTTTCTTATCCTCCAGCCGGTGGTTAAATTGCAGAACAACAGGGGAAATAACAAGTACTCGTATACCAGGTAAAATGGCTTTGCCTCTGAAACACAATTACTAATCAGGCATTGACCACCATTCATTTTAAGATATCAGTGTTTTTTTTTTTTTTTATTGGCTTTTAACTTAAATGAAATGACAGTAGTGTGCAGATCTCCATCACAGTAAAATAATCCTTCTTTGAATTCCAATTTCCATGTACTGTGTATTCAGAGTTCCAGAATGGCCACCTTTATTCCTCTGTTCCTTCTTAGAGCATGAACTACCCCTTCACAAAGTTTCATAGAAATAGGGTAGTAGATTTTGCCCAATCCTACTTACATACAGTCCATCAAAACAAAACATCTCCTTGGCGGAGGTCAGGATAACACACAATAACTATCTTTTTGTTTGACCAGCAATTCAGATGACAACTTGTTGAAGAACATCGAACTTTTTGACAAACTTGTACTCCGCTTCAATGGCCGGGTCCTGTTTGTCAAAGATGTTCTGGGGGATGAGATTTGCTGCTGGTCTTTTTACGGCGAAGGTCGTAAGATAGCCGAAGTATGCTGCACGTCCATCGTCTATGCCACAGAGAAGAAGCAGACCAAAGTAAGCATCAGAAAGTGATTAATTGGAAACATGAACAACGTTGTGAGGCACCGATAATCACATCTTAATAAATGATGACATTCTTAAGAGGCAGCATTGTATTTATTTTTACTCACTGTATTTTGTAGTTGACACACAGCGATATCATGGTATCCCACGTGTTTATTCACGAGACTCTACCTTGATCTTTGTCTCTTATTTCTTCTTTGTGAAATGAAATGTGTGGCAAGACAGTTAGAAAAAACATGCAATGGATTTTTACTCCAAAAAGTGTTCGAGTGAAATGTATGCCATGTTCCAGAAATGTTTGTGTTTTATATTTTTATTTGGTTAAAATAAAACACATTTTCAACACAATTGCAAGACGCAATTGCATAATCAAGAATGGGTACTACTAAAGATGTATCGGTGCATCCTTAATTATATGGTTTGATTAAAAAATACAAACCTAATCTAGCAATAAATCGCCCGAGATGCTACAAATGTGTGGAATAATGTGAGGATGTTTGGAGTCGTAACTGTTGGAACAATTTTGTTTCGTTGGAGCTGATCAAAACATATTCATGAAGTGCAAT
Source organism: Filicampus tigris (assembly GCF_054856515.1). NCBI lineage: Eukaryota > Metazoa > Chordata > Actinopteri > Syngnathiformes > Syngnathidae > Filicampus > Filicampus tigris. The sequence goes on from NC_141232.1 coordinate 9,564,549, forward strand.
TACCTCATTCCTAAACCAGAATACCCACTTGAGTGTTTATGCTCACGCGCTCTCTCACTCCCGCCCTCACGTTTGTGATTTCAGGTTGAGTTTCCAGAGGCTCGGATTTTTGAAGAAACTCTTAATATCCTCATTTACGAGACTGGCCGAAGGTCCGGTCCCGGAGGCTTCCACCTCTTAGATTCTCGAGGGCCTGGTTCCTCGGTGGGCACTGGCCAATCAGAGGAGGAGGGCGCAGTGGGAGGGGACAGGCGAGTGAGGAGGATCCACGTCAGGAGGCACATAATGCATGATGAAAGAGGGCACGGCCAGCAAACTGTGTACAAGGATTAACAATGTGAAGACAAAAAAAACTCGCCGCAACAACCTGTTGGATGACAATATCTTTATTGTCATTACTCACATCATGTCACTGCCCAAATTAAGGTGTAACTGGAGAAAGGTGAAGATGTTTACAAGATAAATGTGTACAGTTTTCAAATAGGAGAAATAGCCTGGGACACGACACTGGCATAAATAAGACTTCAATAATTCTTCGCCTTCTTTTGATGTGGGTGTTGATGATATGCACTGGCAGCCTCCGCTGTGTTTGACGTTATGGGAACACTTTTTTTCAGGCTCGATCTGCTTGTATTTTGTCAGGTTGTCCAACTTTTCATGAATAGATGAGGTGGTTTCTCAAGTTTAGCTTAGATATGTTAACACTGGAATAGCCTGCGTAACCATTTTTCGGGGACGTTGTCTGAGGATGAGATTGTTGGGCAGCTCTAATTTTCCATATTTAAATTATTTCTGCTGTCGCTTTGGGATGTCTTTTTAATTAATTTATGAACCTAATTTATTGTCATGTATTTAACTATTGTATGCGATCCCAGTGTTAACACATGTTCAAGTGGGTATACATTTGCACTCTATAGCACACATCAGATTTTTTAATGACTTAATTGTTTTATTTAAGTTGGTTTGATGGTGATTGCGTTGTATCTTATTCTGAGCCATGATTTTTCACTTTTCTTCATGTCTTATACCAAACCACTGATACTTGTTCCAAGTTATTGGTCTAGCAGTTGATGTTAATACATCCAAGGTTTTTAGGTTTTTTATACCCCATCCCTTCCCCAATTTCAATTACTTGAGAGTATTCTCAGATGTTTTGTGCGCACCTAAATCTTAGTGTCTGTCTCCTTTTTAATAATTACCCAATAACATGATGCACTACTTTACCTTCCAACTTCCGTCCGACTGTGGTGAGAAATGTTCTGAATAAATCAAGAAATCCAATTTGCTTTTTAGGCATATTGTCTCTGTACTTATTTATTTATTTACTTAAATAAACTCGTCCACAATTTACAGGAAAAACATCCGACTCTGAAAATACCAAGACCTTGTGACTGTAGTTTGCTGTTAAGTAGATTTTTCTTGTATCAGCAGTGTACTTGATTGTTCATTTTTTCTGACTATTTAATTTGACTCCCTACATTTGAACTCGGCTGTACAGTACTACTTCCTATTCCTTACTTCGATCGTCAAAATTGGCTTTTTACTGTTTTTAACCACCGCTGGTGACACGACCAAAAAAATTGGACTAATAATAATAATTGAGGTATTTGAAATGGCAAGATAGGTAGATAGATATCAATATATATATATATATATATATATATATATATATATATATATATATATATATATATATATATATATACATACATAGTAATATATGTGTATATGAATATAAAAGAAATGGCATTTGAACAGGCTATGTACTTGTTCACTTTGTGAGCGTGTACTGTACAGAAGTGCGCTTTATTTATACCGGATGTAATTTTGCGTCACATCCGCTTTATTGTTGCCGCCAGTACTGACAATGATGCGTGAAAGTGAATTGAAAAGTATACGCCGGTTTGTCCGCGGTCAGCTTCGTGCAGAGCAAGATTTAAGGTAAACTTGCCGAAACCTGTAGGTATTTAGAGGTATTGTGAGCCAGTAGTGTGTAGTAGTTGGTCACGCTTATAAAAACTGTCGCTCGTGCAAGCATAAGCAACTAGGGCAGGCAGCACCCTCGGTCTTTCAGAATGATTCAAATGTAAGCGAAAGCCGATGAGGGAAAAAAAAACCCACACATCACAAATGTAGACGTGATAATTATGACAACATCGACGTCTTACTTGTAGCACCAGGTAGCAAGTTTGGCGAAGTCAGGTACCAGCGGTGGCAGCTGTAGATCATGGGCGACACCCGCTGGTTACTCATTGTAGTTGATGAACTAATAGATACGTTTCTTTCTAAGCTTTATTTTGTGTAATTCATGTTTCTTGCATGTGTGTGTTATTCAGCTCACTGACTTTGGGAATTTTGAAAAAGCGATATTTGGCCATGGTGGGAAGTGACTCGCTCAGTGCTTCTGCCAAAAGTCTACTGAAACAAGTGGTGCAAGAGGAGCTGATAAAAATGCAGGTATATTTTTAAATGCATGTTATTTTCATTTAATTGTGTGTTTTGGGAGGATAAACGTATTGGATAATGGGATGGATGGATGCTTAAACAAATCAGTCCAGGATGACAAACAAATATTTTATTTTCTCAAGGAGAACAAAAGTGGTGGTGAGTCAGAGGCTGAAGACGTCCAAAACAAAAGAAAAAGAGAGAAGGAAAATGACACTTCAAGTGAGAGCGAAAATGAAGTTCCATCCAAGCGAATAAAATACAGCCGTCATGGGAGCTCCAAGTCTGGTGAGTTTGTTGTTGACAATAGTAGCACCTGTTTTAAAAAGCCCGGCCCATTTTGTGTAGATTTTATTTAAATATATATTTATATTTCCTTTCTGTGAGAATTAACTGTTTGGATAATGGATGGATTCATTAATCTTGTAGTGATTGAAGAAGGCGTGGTCTGCTCCCCTCTCCCAGCTTGTTACAGGGATGCCTTGCATATTGACACTTCTGCAGTTGCAAATTCTCCCAGTTTAGGAAATTTACTTTAGCCTATCCTCTCATTTACTGAAAATCTTGTCTTTTTGCTGTTTTTTTTTTTTTTTGTACTTCTTGACACCTGGAGGCATCTTGGTGCCATGAAAACAATTTGAAGTGAGTGTGGTAGATTTAGACAAATGTCCTTTGCCACCATCTTGTGACATCTCTAGGCAGTTACAATTAACTCTTTCACTGCCAAGTACATATTTGTCTTTTCACAGGCCAGCCATTTAATCCCAGGAATGTATTTACCGTATATTTTTTTCTATTTTTTTCAAACTTTAGGGTAAAAGAGGGTCTGAAAATGTCAGTGAAAAATGGCAGTGAATGGATTAAAATTGGGTCATCAGTCTCACAGATTTTCACTATTCACATCACTGAGTGCTTTGAGCACAAATGTTATTATGGGGTTTTTTTTGCCAAAGAATTATTTCTTGTTGCACTCTGTTGCAGAATCTGAGGATGAAGAGAACAAGACAACAGAAAGTGTGGGGAGTGAAGAGGAAGAGCAAAATAAAACTGGATCAGGGGATGAAAAGCAGGAAATGAGAAAATCACCACAACAGAAAAATGGAAAGTATGAAGAAGACTCTGAAGATAAAGACAGACAGACAGAGATGAAAACGAACATGGCAAAAAAGGAAACAGATCAGAGTGATGATGAGGATAAAAGCGACTTGACCAAGCGTGACAGCTCTCAGTCATCTGATGAAAGTGAAAAAGGTGAAAAATTGTAAACTTTATATTTTACTAATATTCATTGCTCTTAATGCTATTTAGTATGTATCAATCTCTGTTGCGGAACACAGAAGAAAACAACGTGGCAAAAAAGGAAACAAACCAAGCAGATTCGGATTCATCATCTTTGCCATCTTTGAATGATGAGTACGAGCCCAAAACCCCCAAAAAGGCAGTCAAAACAAAGGAGTCGACCAAAAAAGACAAAGGCGGTGCCGCAAAAAAACACAAGGTGATCTTTGAGTAATCAGACAAAACTTGTCACTGATAATAGTACAGCTACCCTTTTATTTTCTTTTGTTTTGTTACCTACGACTTTTGCTTTTAGTTTCTAGTGTTTAATTACTTATCATGTCAACATTTGTCATGACAAACTAATCTACCAACTTTATATATATTTCACATCTAAATCAACAGTTGCCCAAAGTTCTTTGCAATCCATCTCATACCTCTTACTCTTCATACAGGAAGACGACAAAGCAGTCGTGAAGCTGAAACGCTACATTTCTCTCTGTGGCGAGAGACGCAATTACAAGAAGCTCCTCGGTGAATGTCGCTCCGTTCGCTCCATGATGGCTGTACTAAAGAAGGAGCTGGAAGATCTTGGCGTTCACGGTCAGTGGGGGGGTACGAACTTTAACACCGTTTAACATGGCTTATGTTGTGATAAGCTTTATTTGCAAACTCAAGTTCAAGAGGCCAACAGCATACCTAATATCAAGTCGCCAATAAAACGAATTAGCCACAAGTGGTGTCTCTAAGTATGTAGCAGAAATGCAGTGTTTGTGCAAGAGACATTACACCCTTGTCAGAACCGTCTTTTTGTTTTTGCAGCTTATTTTGCATTGACACCATGCTTTACTAGATGAGCGTACATTGCTCAACGTCCCACAACCAGAGGATGTCTTTGGAAAGTTGATGTATGGGTGTTGCCAGCATTGCTGCTGAAGTTGAAAGGGTTCTGGTGAGCCTGTCAGTGATCAGGCACCCCACACTGAATCTACGTATTTGGTATTCATGTCTGTCTTCCCAGAAGAAGACCTTTTCTCAAGATGTTTCGCAACAAAAGCTTCAAATGGTTTGGTGAAGATGTGCAGATTTGAGGATATGCGTGACTAGAATCATGCCCTGTGGTCTGATGAGACCAAGATAAACGTATTTGGTTATGTAAGCATCATGCAAGAGGTATTCATACCAATGTCTCCAAATCTGGTACTAGTATTGTGTAGAACTGAACTTTGTTCGACAAGTACTTTGTATAATGATTTATTTTAAATCATTAATGTGGCAGATTTCATTTATACACGAATGTCAAAGAACTGTTTGTATTGACTCAAATAGCACACATGACTGTCTTTTACACAGGTCAGCCATCCATCAAAAAATGCAAAAAGGTACGTCTGAAGAAAGAAGAAGCTCGGGAAGTTGCTGAACTGGATGTTAGCAACATCATTGATTGTCAAGGTGATTAGTAAGATTATTTCTTAGTCGCCAATCGATTACTTAAATTTGATTTCCGGGCCAATGTGTATGTAAAACTAAATTCAATGAAGCTTTTTAAAATGGATTTTGATTATGTACTCATAGCTAAATATACCTAAGATTTGCATAAAAGCAGTGAATTCTTCGAGTTGCGACATAGTAATAATGCAATAATTACACACAACACAGAACTATTGATTATGGATGATTCCTTTTACTCAGGTCGACCCAAACGAAGAGGAGCCTTTGCACAACAGCAACAACATGAATCCCCGCTCCATACATTCCAACAACCGCTGAACTTGGTTTCTGAGAGCGAAGAGGAAGACGTGCGGCCAGTACATGGAAGGGCATCAAATTGGGCCAACCTGAAGGGAATCATCAGTGATGATGCCGACAGCGACTGAGGCATAGCTCTTAATGCAAATGCTCTCAAAGAGAGAATGCTTTGAAGTTATTTCAAATTAAGTTTTTGTTCAAGTACGAGTCTGTTTTATATATTACCGCAGGGAAGCACTACGGACATCGTAATTTCCTATGAATGTTGTAAAAGTGACCATTTGGAAATGTCAGCAATTTCAGAGATTTATTAAAAAAAAATAGTGTTTAATATTTGATATTTCTTACCTTGTCAAGTCAATAGTAATTGAGATATAATTGACATAATCGGTGTCTTCACAGTTCAACATATAAATAAATGTTATTTTTTTAATAATGTATATTGTTTGTCCTTCAAATTGATCTGTACCCAAGAAGCAGCTGTTTTTCAAGGGGTGGTGACCTTAGAAGTTTCCACAATTTTTAATAAGAATGTATACATCAAATATTTGTATGTTACAGCGCTGCACTTTTTTTTTTTTTTTTTAAATTCCCATGTAAAGAAGGACCGGGGTACGCATCCCTTACTTCTCAGGCCTTTCAATACGATAAAAATGATTGACGTTCCAAAGAGAAGCAGAAACATGTACAGGTACATACATGCAGTAATGTGAACGTACCGGAATATGTTGCGTATACGGAATTATTTACACGCGGACTTGTCCGTCTGCCTAATGTGTCCGCATACCGGGAGGTCAGTGGAGATGAAATGTACTGTTTTTACATGCGAACTTAGATTGATTTTAAAAACTACATTCGAGGAAAAATACATACAAGGCACCAGACTGACAGCCCTTCTGTCACATTTACTGTATTGAGGTAACTTTGTTTTTTCATTCAGTTACAAATGAGTAAAGTTGTTCTATATTTGTAGGTTGTTGTGTTGTTTTTTTGCACCGTTTTTATTCTAACAGATACCAACTCATTAGTACATCTGCTCTTTTTGTACTCATTACCTGCACATAGTTACTCATCTGTTTATTCTTTTCTTACGACACAAACGTAACCCGTAGTCTCACTATCTATGCTGATGAACCGTCATAATTACAATAAACGTTTATATGAAAAACATTTTAGGCAATGAATATAGCATAATCAAAAGAAAAAAAAAGTGGGGTGATAAATGAAGACATGACAAATGTCAGGATCCAAAAATGCAGATGCATATTGTGAATATCAAATGGAGTCGGACTACATGGAACAGAGCCGAAACAATATCTAAAACCATCACAATTTAAAAACAAATGGTCTTTACAAAATATGAAGAGGCTGTAGATTCAATATATAGTATATTTTATGGGACAAAATAAATGTATATAGGTCTCGGTATATTTTATTTTATGTATTTGTCTTTTATGGCTGTTTTTGTTGTTTATGGTACTTGTCGATCTTTTCATTAAAATCCAAGATATCTTACTGTTATGAACAAGTAGTATACATAAAAATAAGCATGGTTATACTGTATATCATTTCCAACTTATGATTAGTACTACAGTACAGGTATATTTGTGTTCATAAAAGGTATAAAGGAGAAATGGGGGTATGAGTAAATTTCGATTCTTCCTACTCCATTCCAAATATGTATATATATTTTTATGTTCAAAACAAAAAATAATTCAATCTTCATTCCTGTATGATAAATCTTTCACTTGTAAAAAAAAAAAAAAAATTATTCGTCACGTCCACTAAATGTCATTAAAACAAGATACTGATTCTTCACTCAGGGTGACAAGAAAAATGCTGTTAGGTAGAAATGGATGATGATGCCCCAGACGATGCATTTGCTGAGCTCAAGACAAGGGAACTCCGAAGTTGGGATCTTGCTCAGATTGCTGCTGGAACTGGTCTCGCTGTTTACGCTATGTGGGTAGGCATCCTCCAGCCAGGCTTTCGAAAAGTCCCATTGAGGTTACAGGTATGGTCTAGTCGACTGTATATTGTTCATTACAGTAGTACAGTATGTACCGAGGATTGAGAGACATCACTGTTTTTCTATTCTTGAATATGTCCCCCAGGTACCATACATACCTGCCAGTAGTGCCCAAGTGCGCAATGTCATAACATTGCTGAGAGGTCGAAAAGGGGTCCTTGTGGATTTAGGATCCGGTGACGGTCGCATTGTAAGTGCATCGTACCAGAAAATCTGCTTCATTTCTAGAGGACTTGAGTAATGAACCAAAACTGAAGCAAAGTGCTGTATAACAATAACGATCACAGCTGTCACACTTGCCAAAAACAAAACCTCTCGCATGCATCCAAATACCTCACACTACCAATAAACTTAACACTTCACATGCAAAAAAAACCTGACTCACACAACCAGTCTGAGAGTGAGAGGTAAATGTTTTTTGCTTCGCCACTTCACAGCACAGCAGTGCATTTGCTCACACTAATGAGAAATAGGTTTAATTACCGTATTGTCTTTGAAATCTTTCAATGAAGGTCTTGGAGGCGCACCGACAAGGCTTCACTTCTGCTGTTGGCTATGAGCTTAACCCCTGGCTGGTTCGCTTGGCCCGCTTCCATGCGTGGAGAGCGGGTCTTCATGGTAACGTGTCCTACCGAAGAGAAGATTTATGGAAGGTTTGGCATTTCTTAAATTAGGATACATCAAATCAAAAAACTCAAAATTACACAAGAGTACGATGTTGTTATACATATAAAGAGTGATAAAAGACTGATAACTTGGGGTGGCAGCAGTTCATCTGTAAGGATTTGGAATTAGAATGGTTCGAGGCCTGCTACTAACAAAAAAATTAGCTCCTTATTTTTTTCTTAAATGCTAGTTTGCTTCCTTACTACAGTCGAGGTTCCCTTGAGCAAGGCACTGACCCCCAAACACACACACACCTCAACCCTAGCTCAAAAGGTGCAGCATTGTTTGTTTGCGTGCGCCTTCACTCTGACATCCCTCCATCACGAAAGCTTTTCTGTATGGGAATATTTATTTCTTAAAATATTTAATATCTTCCTTGTTTGTCCTTGCAGGTGGACTTGACAGAATGCAAGAATATTACTGTGTTTTTAGCTCCTAGTGTGGTAAGTAGAAGAAACCACAACAATTACATTTCAAGTAAACTCTCAAGGCAAAAATGGCTCCTCTATCTGTATCGGTAAATTTGTAAATGGACATTAAATTGTATTTGCCAGAATTGTGTTTAATATCGTCTTCCATCGTTGCTATGTATTTCCACTTAGCTTTCGCTACTGCAGAAGAAAATGGAGGCTGAGCTTCCTGATGATGCCTTGGTGGTAGCTGGGCGGTTCCCCATCCCTGACTGGACACCATGCAGAATTGAGGGACATGGTGTGGACAGAGCCTGGGCTTACAACATGAAAGCACAAAGACGGCTCACTCCAAATAAAAATAAGAAGTCCCCAGATGGGCACCTTGACAATAAAACAAAAACAGACACCGCTTGATTGATCATAGTAGGTTGCCCTCGAAAAAGGACACGCAGAACTATATTTTATGATATGGTATTTTAAGGACTTTTAACTTGATGAATGCATTGTGGGTAAATCCACATTTTACAATGTCAGTCTGACTGCGGTAACATACATTTCATCATTGCATTGTCCAGTTTGTGTAAGGCACAAATGCTCGCATTAGTCCGTTTGACCATTTCTTTGAGGGAAAAAGGTCACCCAAAGATTCTTTGTATTTTGTTCCTATTGCAGATAACATGCTTTTTCAATTTGCAAAACTTAAAGATGCCTCGCAGACTAGTTATGAAAGTTCAAGGTCAAATACCAGAAAAATCTACGTAAGTGCAGTAACAAAATATTTGTAAATCGTTTCTTGCCACCTACCACTTAATAATAGATGGAACACAATGCTTGTACACGTCATAATGTACCTTATTCAATAAGCATGTTTAATAAAAGAAGTGGGACTACTTAATCTGTTACTGTAAAGTTATAGCTAAATGATCATGACATCACTGTGATTGTGTAATTGTTTTCAAATCAAATGTATAACGTCAACAGTTAAAGCGTTTAACTTTGAAAGGAAATACAGGATATTGGTGCTTTGACTTCCCTGGGTAGCTTGACATGAACCGCTTTCGGCTGGTTGATTTCTGCTTCAAAATAGGAAGTGGCAAAGTGAACGTAGAGTATTTTAATCGAAACAAATTCCTGCGCCGCCCCAAGCGAAGAAGAGGGGGCAACAACAGCCACTATCGCGCTGAGCATGTAAATTGTTCCGAAATTGTCAGCATAATAATTTTAATGTGCACATTTGCACGATTTTAAATTACCCACGGTTACAACAAGTGGTCACGAGCACCAGCCCTGGAAGCATGTCTACGTTTGGCCAGCTTGCACAGCGAACGAAAACGATGCCTTCATCCTTCTAGAAAAGCTAGTGAGTTAGCCACGGCAACGTTATAGCATTTGGCTAAACTGACGCCCGCGTCGCGATACTTGATACAGAACCACAAAAAGATAACTAGCGTTACACATGTTTCCAGGGTTGGGACTAGTGGTGAATGTCAGCCAAAAGAAATGATTTTCGAAAATGAACGGGTAACGACATCGCACGATCATGTAGAGCAGTTGCACGTAGCATGCTTTATTCATCACATGCTTAGTAATCCAGAACGAGTGCAAGTCGAGCGAGGTTCTAGTCAGTAAATGTTTTCCAGTGTTTGGGCAAAATAAATCAGTGTTTTGGTCTTGGAATCGCGAATTAAAGCGAGCAGACCATGACGAATCCCCTTTGCGGTTACGTTAGCGAGCTACACCTTAGCTAACGCTAGCTGCAGTTTTTTTGCTAGCTCGGTAATTTAACGTTGTCGTATTAGTGTAATTAATCCGAGACTAACAGAATTGAAGGACACGTCCAAGGCAGCCCAAAAATGGTAAGTACAATATACACGCCTTTTTATTTTTTTGGGGGGGCCACGGCTCTTCCTGCCGTAAATGCTAAAAGATAACGTAGGTCATAAAAGCGCCTCTTTCAGGCCAATGAAACAGCAACAAAAATGATACTGAGTTATAAAATAATCTAATGTATTTCCATACAGCCGTTGTCATTTGAATATTAGGTCAAAGGTCTTTGACGCTGGTTCATCGTGTAACGGTTTGCAGGTAATTCACGGGATGTGACAGCTCATTAGGCCATTCCATAACAAGACGCCCATCTTGCAAAACTGAACACTTCCTTATAGTCATGTTGAGCCCCGGCAAGTTGTGGCCCATATGAGGAATTTGGACCCGCATGCCACAGGAACGCCTTTTAAAATCTTCACCTCTCCCTTTTTTTAATCGTTCACCAATTGAATGATAATCAATAAATTTTAACCACATCGACGTTTCGTTTAGGAACAATACATTACGATTTAATGTGTCCTGGCGTTGTAATAAATGTTATCAAGCGCAGCACTGCACTGTACTATACTGTACTATATTTAAAATCCAAACTACAAGTAATCCTCATTGAGTCTCGAACACTTTCCCAGCCTACTCTACCACTCCTTCATGCACATCAGAAAAGAGTCTTCCAGGATTCCAGCACGGAGATCTTTGGCCAAGAGATATCAAATGTTCATGGCATTGGCAGTCGTTGCCATGGTGAAGCCACCAGGAGTTGTCCTGCAATAATTCTAGCTTCTTCTCATGCACTGAGCAAAATAAACACAGAAGGATGTTTGTTTATACATGCTAGTTGATCAACACTGAAGGGGAAAACTCGTATTTTGGATTTGAAGTACATAATTCGTGGAAGTTCTATGACACACCTCATATGTTAGCAGCATTCGGCTAAAATGTCTACCCTATTTCTATGATATCCTATTTCTATAAAAGTATGTGAAGGGTAACGTGCGTCAAGGACTAAAGGTGGACATCCATGAACTCTCAATATATATAGAAATGGGCATTCAAATTAGGTTGTTTTACTATGGTCTGCACATGAGAGCCTTTTAAGTTAAAGCTAATAATTGAGTAATCATGCCTAAAAAATAATGGTGGCCAGTGTATGTTTAGCTTTTGTTGCTCACTTCTTTTAACCGACATGTAAAAATCAGAGCTTCAATGTGTGCACCAGTTCAGTTTAAATTCCCCTTTAATCATTTGTAAACAATACATCTTATCAGGTTTATAGAAATTATTATTATAGAAACACTCCACCTAAGGTTGAGCAATTATGGCCTTAAAGGAAGATCTCCATGGTTTTTGAGAAATAGTTGGTGGAGGGTTGGAAACATCGCAAAATAAAGCAGCAAAATGGTCAAATGCAATACTGACTGCTTTTGTTAACTAGCTTCTCTCTGTTTGCAGTCATATTGTTAGTACAAGCAAAGCATTTCAGATCCCACCCCTCCTCTACGGATTACAAAATGAATATGCCAGACATTCCTGAATTGTATTTGAAGGACTATTTCTTGTACGTCTGATTTGTGGCACTTATTATTAGGCTCTTTGTTTTATTTTGCACTCTTTGTTACTGTATCGTTATTCATCAGGCTTCCGAGGAGGCGTCACTGCGTGCACTGGAGAGCCTGATGACAGAGTTCTTTCACAGCTGCACAACCAATGAAAGAAAACGAGAAATAGGTATGTGCACTTTTCATCAAAGCAGATCGTTACACAGTGGAACCTCATAAGTAGCGATGTAAAACAGTAACGGCGATATTAAAATAGCCACGATATTGATGTTTGCATGTTATGATATTAAAAGCAGCACATATCCGTCAAAAAACATTACTTTTTGCACGCTTTATCCGAGCACAGCATTGTGAACTACTACATAGACCTTATACTTTGCACCGCCAGTAGGAACACATGACAATAAAATGACAGGCCCAGCCTATTTCTTTGTCACTGCTGTTATGTACAAAAACACATTATTGAGGTTTTTCACATCGCCGACCCCCCCCCCCCCCCCCCCACACACACACACACACACACACACACACAATATCGCGTATTGTGACATTTGTTTTTTTGTTACCTCGCTATTTAATAGTTCAACTGCCCCAAAATTATGCAATATGAAGTCAGGAATAACAATCATTTGAAAACCGTTTTCACAAGAGGGCTCGGCTCTTTAAATAGCACATTGACAGAAAGAAAAGTTGTCCTTTATATGACATAAAAAGATCTACAGCATTTGTAGACCAAACATGCTGGCAAAGTCATTTTTATATCTTTTTTTAAATACAGAGGAGTTTGCCAACATACTATGCTTATTTAGTTTCACAATTGTTTGCATTGCTTTTGTAATTTACATCCCGCGCTCTCACAAATGACATGTCGCAGTCCACCTTTTGGTGGTTATCATTGATCAGTCCTACTTCCTTGTTTCTACAGAAGAGTTGCTGAATAATTTTGCACAGCAGACTGGAGCGTGGCGCCATTGCTTGTTCTTCCTCTCTAATACCCGGAATGAGTATGTCATGATGTACAGTCTCACCGTATTTGAAGTAAGTTCTTTTTTTTGTTTTTTTCTCTCTGTATGGGTTTTAAGTAGAGCGATGCAGCGGTGCATGTGGTTAGCCTGTCTTCCTCAAAGTCAAATGTTGCAGTTTTGGGCCTTTGTGCAGCAGCTTCTCACAGTATTCCAAAAACACACATGCATGTTTAAATTTCCATTAGTTGTGAATGTGGATGGTTGATTATCTTATGCGCAGTACAATTGACAGATAGGCTTCAGCTATACGTTGTTTCTATCTGTATTTTTTTTCCTCGTTTAGCAAAACAACCTCAGCATTGTTTGCTAAAGTACACAGCTCTGCAGTGTTGCATTTTCAATCTGATCTCACCACGGAAAAACATGTTTACCATCACAGACTACTACTGTAGTTATCAAAGAGTCTGCAGGGAGGCCACATTTCCCAAAGTTGTCTTGTTGACTTTCAGAACCTGGTGAACAAGATGTGGATCGGTGTAGCTTCGCAAGACAAAATGGAGATTCGCAGCTGTTTGCCCAAACTCCTACTTGAACACCACAAATCGGTGCCCTATTTCATCCGTAATAAACTCTGCAAAGTCATTGTGGATATTGGTCGCCAGGACTGGCCGATGTTCTATCACGATTTCTTTACAAACACGCTTCAGGTAAGCCCCGTTGGCGTTCACAAGAAGCTTATTCTATTCTATTTGAGAACAATCACACATTTGTGCAACCTCTTAAAAGTACCGTAATTTTTTTGGGGGGGTGTTTGTTGGGATGTGATTTGTAGTTGATTCAGTCCCCAGCTTTGGCACAGTTAGGCTTGGTAATGCTGAAAACCACATCGGAGGAACTCGCATGTCCTCGGGAAGACTTGAGTGTTGCCAGGAAAGACGAACTGCGTAAACTGCTGCTGGATCAGGTACCGACAATGCTTGGACTGTTGACAGGTAAGCACAACCATTTGTACTTTAACACATTGTACAATGAGGTTCCTCGATTGAAAATGCTACCCATACAGTGGTACCTTGACTTTTCATTGTCCCAATTTACTATATGTACATATGTACTTTCATTTTCAAATATTTAGAGAGAAGATCCACTGGTCAACTACAAAAACAAATACAACTACATATTATAATTGAATATGTCAATTTTTTTTGGAGGACACGAATTTACAGACTTCTCATACACGTCAAATGAGCTGCCAACACTGAGGGGGGGAATTGCTGTTGTTTGTGTACTTTTGAGGCTGGCATTTTGGCGGCCATGACACACACTTCTTCTCTCGTACACGGCCTGGGTTTGGAGATGCTGGTGAACGATGTTTGCCATCCTGTGGTTAACACTGGTATTACATCTTTCAACAGCTCAGCAAAATGTAACTTTTTTTTTGTTTGAAAAATAAATCGAGGGCCACACCGAGTGTGAGCCACCTGTTGACCATCTTTCTTAGACCTACCACGCCACTGTAGTTTAATGTTAGTAATTGCGGTAATACTTGGAGCGCTCAGTATTATTTTTAGTTGGTACTAGGTGGTAAAGGTTTGAGAATGTAACAAAGAAAAACGTCACTGCATCCTACCGAACACCCAATGTGAAATTGTGGTGTTTTTTGGGGGAGTAGAAAGAAACAGATTGGCATTTCAGTTAATGTCAATATGAGCTTAGTCACAGAACAAAGTAAACTTTTACTTCAGTTTGCAACTGTAATTGTGGATTGTCTGATTGGTAGCAATAGTGCTGTTATGCTCAGTTTTAACTGGCTTTACCTTCTGACCTCCTTTTTAGGCATCCTGGAGACTTATTGGGACAAGCACAGCATCATTGCTTCCACGCCGCCGCCCTCTCCCACATCGGGAGAATGTGGTGAGTGGATATTTCTCCGATTATTTGACACGGCAAAGACTTGGATGGTTATTGCTTGTGTATTTCTGTAAATTGTATAAAAGTGTGTTGATCACTCTCTTTTGTGTCTTTTCAATCTTCCAGTGGAACTTTTGGGCACGCTGTTTCAGGGTAGTCAGTACTCAAAGCTTCTGTGCCAGCCCATGGCAGCACTAGACAATGAGAGCCAGCAGCTCTGTTGTCTTGTTTTGGAGTGCTTGGCCCACCTGTTCAGTTGGATTCCTCTGTCCACCAACATCACACCCACTCTGCTGGCATCCATCTTCCACTTTGCACGCTTTGGTTGCGATCTTCGGACAAAAGCCAAATCCGGGTCTTTCATCTCCTCAACCTCCTCATCTTCTAACGGACACCTCAACGCCGGGACAATGCCACCCTCGTCAAACGGCGGAGGGCGGCCGAGTGAGGGCAGCAAGGTTGATCGTTCCCGCCTCGGCGTACTTGCCATGACCTGCGTCAACGAACTGGTGTCAAAGAACTGCGTGCCCATGGATTTTGAGGAGTACCTCTTACGCATGTTCCAGCAGACTTTCTTTCTTCTACAGAGGCTCACTCGCGAGAATAACGCTCATACAGTCAAGAGTCGGCTCCAGGAACTTGACGAGAGGTTTGTTTCAGACCAACTGCACAAAGAGTTCCAAGAGTTTTTTTAATTTTTTTATTTATTTATTTTTTGTATTCCTAATGCAGCGCTGCGTAGAATGCAAGTGCAACCACACTATGAGACATTATCATTCAATGAAAACCGCTGTGACAGTGTCACTTTCCTTTGTAAACGCAGATTTCTTTGATGCTTGTCTAATTGTGTCCAGACATTGACATCCCCAAAAACGTAGTTGAAATTTCCCGATTATCCTAAAACGCACTACAACCTTTACAGGTGAACCTAATTTGACCTCTAAACCTTTGCACATGTCCAGCTGCTCAGTGTTCAATGCTTGCTCTTCGAGTTGAACGGCAAAATTCCCAACCGGTGTTACGTCAATGAATTGACCAAGACATTTTCAAGGACGTAAACATGAACTCGATGCCTTTTGGTGATCCATCCAGTTGGTCGATTCATGCGTCAAACACCTGTTGTGAATTTGACCACTCAGCTCCTTGGTATGTGCAAAAAGTATTGAAACGTTGAACAGCTTAATGCGTGCGTTGACAAGTTGGCAGAATGTTAAAATGAAGTTGCCCAGTGTATGTTAGAGTGCTTTTTATTAACTCTTCTCTTTTAAGATTGCTTTGAGCTGTTATTTAGTAGCCCGTTTCTCAACATTGTCATGTGTTCAGAATGTCAGTCACATGTGTGTCATGCTAACATCCTCTTTTAGTTGTGTATAAACAACTTTTTTTTTTTTTTTTAACTCTTATTTATTTTGGAATTCTAGGCTGCACTGTGACTTATTTGGTTCATAATTTTGCGGGTTTGGATGTTGGCTCTGCCCTTTGTGTAGTGTTTGCTTGTTTTCCCTGTTCTTGTGTGGGGGTTTTGAAGGTGTGGCTTCCACCCACATTCCCAAAACCAGGTGAAGTGAAGACTAAGTTGGGGTAGTCTCCAACTCACACGTGACCCTGAACAGGGATAAGCGGTGGTAAAATTGATGCATCTGAATTAGTATGAAATAACTTAATAATCTGTCTTGTTTCTCTTTGTATATATTTTTTTGTCTTACAGCTACTTGGAGAAGTTCACAGATTTTCTGCGTCTGTTTGTCAGCGTTCACTTGAGGCGGATTGAGTCCAGTCCTCAGTTTCCAATTGTAGAGTTCCTTGCCCTGCTTTTCAAGTACACTTTCAACCAGGTAAGGTTCTTTGCAATTAGGTTTGTTGTTTTTCTTCTGTAGGCATGATTGGTATCCATTTTTCATATTTGCACAAGAGTTATAAACTTGTCCTAACAATAAGCTTGGTTTGTTTTGTTGCTTTTTTTTTCTTTTCTTTTTTACGGCAGCCTACCCATGAGGGCTACTTTTCCTGTTTGGATATATGGAGTGTGTTTTTGGATTTTCTTACAACCAAAATCAAAAGCAGACTAGCCGACAGAGAAAGTGTTCTCAACAGGTACCTTGAGTCCAAAAACATTTTCATCCTCCACTCGTTCCTTTTGCCGTAGAAGAGTAAAGCATGGTTGATTTTGATGAATCTGTTATTCGTTTGCAGGTACAAAGATGCCTTAGTCCTTCTGTTGAGAGAAGTTATGAATCGCGTCCAGTTTCGATACAATCAGGTTCAATTAGAAGAACTAGATGATGAGACGCTGGATGATGATGTAAGAACATGCTTGCACATCCGCAGCAGTTTCCCACAGCAGAGGAATTTCAGATCTTCCAAATTGCACTACAGTCCTAATGTCTTTTTTTTTTTTTAATTTGATAACCACAGCAACAGACTGAATGGCAAAAGTACCTGCGTCAGAGTCTGGAGGTTGTTGCCAAGGTGATGGAGCTGCTGCCTTCCCATGCATTTTCTACTTTGGTAAGAATTCTAGATGGCTTCTGTGTCCGTGAAATCACTTAGATATTTTCATGATTTCATGATTAATGTTTATGGCATACTATACTACAAAGTACTCCAAACAAATGTTGGCCACTGAATGTATGTCAATTTTTGTAACAGAAAAGTGTGTTGTAAAAATGAAATTGAGTGATTAATAATTTGCTTTCCCCATAAGTTTCCCATTCTTCAAGAAAACTTGGATGTGTACTTGGGTCTGCAGCAGTTTATTGTCACCACTGGCACAAGTAAGAAACCCTCCCATCCGTTCCCTCATTGTGTGTGGCCGCGGTCCGGTTCCGAAGCTCAAATCTAAGCTCTACCATTCCAGTTCGCAGGCTAAATATCACTGCTGAGAATGACTGCCGCCGACTTCACTGCTCTCTCAGGGACCTCAGCTCCCTTCTCCAAGCTGTCGGGCGCCTGGCTGAACATTTCATCGGGGAGATTTTCGCATCACGTTTCACTGACGCCCTTGCAGTTGTTGAGAGGTCTGCGAGCTCGTCTTTTTCCAGAATTCCAAAACTTTGTTGATGTTTGAGCTAAACGGTCTATAAAATGTTGTAACTGCCTGCATTTGACTCTTGCTTCTATGCGTTTTTCAGGGCAGGGCCTGATATATGTGGTTGCTTTGCGTCATGAAACTAAAACCAACTAAACTATTATTAACTATTTCAGGCTGGTAGAAGTGACTTGCTACGGGTCTCAGACCAGCTTGTACGACCTGGAAACCGCAGTGCCTTCTGTACTCAAACCAGACCTCATCGACGTGTAAGTATTTAAAGCATTGGCAGTATTTTAAACACGTATAGACAAGTTCGGCTTCCAAAAGTGTGCTTGGTGGCGTACAATTCATACATACAGTGCGTACGGAAAGTATTCAGACCCCTTGAAATGTTTCACTTTCTCAGACAATTCTGACAGTTCCTTCCTTCAAGCTCATGATTTTCCCTCACTCAATCAAGTCTGCCTTTAATTGATCAAATTCATGAATTGCCCAGAACTACTGTAAATGTCCCTTAATACCAAGGTGCAGTCACAATCTGGAACTAATAGCCAATGTGTACGTGTGTGTTGCAGACATGCACAGGCCCTTGCAGCTTTGCAAGCCTACTCCCATTGGCTTGCGCAGTTCTACAGTGAGGTTCACAGTCAAAACCAGAGCCAGTTTGTCAACCTCATAACGTCTGCAGTGGATGCCAGTAGCCCCCTCATCACTGCCAAGGTAAAATGCTCTCATTGTACTTAAACAGTTTTTCACTCTGGTGTTCATACGGATTAACCATTTGGCAGTTGTCAAAAATGTCATCTTTACAAAGATAACAATTCAAGGTTTCGAATGAGATGTTCATCTCGCAATGTTTGATGCTGGAGTCGCTGTGGCGTAGCGCTCCACTGCATCATACTGAGAGCTGTTTGTAATTTGCCCCAAATTTGCCAGAGGTTCAAAATATTAGAGCCAGTCACAGTTTGATGCAGTGCAGGTCCATACCACAGCGAACAATTCACACAATGCCATAACCACAACATGTAGTTTGAGCCTAAACTTAGAAGTATGGCTACCCCAGGCTTGTGATATGCATTTAGATTGGCTTCAGAAAAAAACAAATCTTTTGAATCAAGAATATTTATTCAGACAGCCCTCACTTAAAGAGACACTTGGGTGAGCTTAACATTGGCACTTATATAATAGGTTTGCATATGAAAATTAGTACTAAAATGCCCACCTCAAAAGACTCTGTAGTGATATAAGGTCTTTTTTTATGATTAGATTTACGACAAATTGGCCCGCCCCCTTTTGGGGAGTGGCTTATGTTATGTTTTCGGTCTCAGCGGTCTAGGTCACGGGAGGGAGCCAAGCGTGGTAATATTGCTCGCTTTGACAGTTCTGTTGTCTAAAACGGTGACCGATCGCCACCAAAATGCAAATGCACATTACTACTCTTGTCCACTTCAACCTGTGAAAGTATAAAAGTGTTCTGCACAATAGTTTGGATTTATTGACATAAAACGTGACCCCATCATGATCACCTCCACAAAATCAAAAATACCGTGGGGATTGCTCCTTCACTTTCACAAGCTGAAGAGGACAAGGGCATGGATGCGCACACAAACCCGACTGGTTATATTTCGGACATTAGCTCCTTACTGTCCACCCCGCGTGTGGAGGTGAACATGAGCCTGCGTCTTCATGTCGCGGGGTTGCCTCCCAAGCAATCGCGTGCGGTGTCCGACACCGCTTGCAGCCGCCACCTTCGGCGTGAGTGAGGTAAGCCCTCATCGAACAAGCGTCAATGTTCAGCGAACAAAAAGTTCCAGCGAGGAGGCTGACTGCACAGCCGAGTGTGGCTGCATTGGAATGTGCCATTTCGGCTGTTATGTTCCAAATTGGACGGCGTGTTGTCGGTCGAAAAACTGGGGCCATTCCTCATCCAAATAAATGTGCACGTCTACTCATTTCCACTTCAGTCTCTGTAAATATCCTGACTGGTGTTTAATGCCCTGCCTGTCTTAACCGTGATCAGCAAATAAGCAGTGTTTTGTTTTTTTTTTCTTCTTCTTCTAAGCAAAGAAGCAGTGTTGCGCTTGTCCCAGCATAAATCTATGTAGCTCTGCTCACTTCCACATTTCCTCATTCTCATATAAATCAGCCACGGAGAGGCTAATCCCTTTGATATGTTGAAGTGGGCATTGGTAAGGATGCCCACATAAATTTTGGTGCCAATCGATCGTCGTTTTTGGACGTTATAAGCAATAAAAGTACAATGATTTCCAATAAAGAGTTTGTAATCGGTTCCTCCCGTGACTCTGGCCGTACAAGGATAGAGCGGAAGGGGTACGCGGCCATTGGCCTAATTAACGAGAGGCGTTATTCATTGAGTTACTTATTTCCTCATTTTTCCAAAATGAATGGATACACTAGAAAATGGCAACTCTTTTCATTTTCCTGATCAAAAAAATATATAAAATGAACTTGTTAGTGAAAACATGGCCATCCCGGCCCCACCGTCCCTTTAATATCATTAATTCAAACAAAACGGTCTAATCCAAATATTAAGATTTCATCGGTAAAACGATGTCCTTTTCTGTGTCATCTCTAACAGTTGTTGTTGTTGTGTGCAGGTGCCGGAAAAGTTACTGCTGTGCGCGTGCCATCTGATGGTTTCCATAACCTTGACAGTGCGACCTGTGTTTATGGTGACTCTGCCTGCTGTTCAGAACATCTTCAACCTCATAACTGAGAATCAGACTCGCAGGCTCCCCCTAGAGGTGAATGATGACACGTTGCTCCTTTGCGCATGGCCATCTCTGACTCACGGATTTACTGCAATGGATGGATTCATTGGCACTTGCGTTGATTTGTGGGTGCGATTGCATCGTTGCAGGCCCACTTGCTCGTGTGTCGGGCTTTGTCCAACATGCTGCTTCTCCCGTGGCCAAATTTGCCAGAGAATGAGCAGCAGTGGCAGACGCGGTCCGGCAGCCACGCCAGCATGCTGGCGGCCCTCACGCGGGAATATCGTATGTTAAGAGGGACGGTGAACATAACTCCACGGCGACCTGAAATGCATGCCCGTAGGTCATTTTGCCCTTTTGCCGCTAAATGGATGTTGCCCTTCCCTAATGTCCTTCCATTCTTTTTTTTTTTTTTTTTTTTTTCCCCTTTAATCAGTGAAAGCAGTGATACAGCAAACCTTGCCTGTCCTTCGAGACATAGTGGATAGCATATCAGGAGAGTCCACCAAATCCCGTCAGATTTGTTACCAGAGTTTGCAGGAGTCGGTCCAAGTGTCCCTCAGCCTTTTCCCTGTGTTTATTCAGCAGCCAGGTAAGTGCGTCTCTCTTTCTCTCTCACTACTTTGACTTGGCTCGGGGCAATGAAAACAACCAAGCTTCATCACCCACAATGTCGGTACTACAATTCAAAGCAGGCACAATATCCTTTAAAAGACCGCGTGAAGCAAAGAGGGTTTTACCGATTGTGCTTTTTTCCTTTCAGACGTGACGGATGAGATGTTGGCCTTCTTCTTGACGCTGTTTCAGGCGTTGCGAGTCCAGATGGGTGTTGCCTTCACCGGACAGATCCTCCACACATTCCTCAGCTTGTTCACCAGGTTAAAAATCTCTCTTTGTCGTTGTTGCTTTTGTGATCTTGTCTGCTGTCCAGAGCAAGGCTGCGAGCCGAAGCTGAACTGGTCGTTATTGTGAGGAAGAAACGCTTGAGAGTGACGACGTCATTCCTGTGTATATTTTAGGGAACAGCTGGCAGCCAGTATTTTGCAGGAGGGCAGCGCAGGTTGTCGAGTGGTACAGAAGTTCTTGAGAATCCTGCAGGTGGTGGTACAAGAACCCGGTCAGGCTTTCAAACCGTTTCTACCTAGCATTCTCTCTCTATGCATGGAGCAGGTCTACCCAGTTGTGGCAGAGGTCAGTTTATTTCATCCCCGAGAATGAAGCTGTTGTCATTTATGCGTGTGAAAACTCTGCAGCAATACTTAAAGCGGAAGTCAACCCAAACATATTTTTTTGGGAGAATATGTTCCCAGCAGGCCCACTAGTTGAAACACGGCAGTCTGATTAATGTTGCATTTGTGGGATATAAATTAAAGCAGCAGAATGCACTCATTTTTAGCCATCTCTGATGGCGGCCATTTTGTCTTCTGTCGACTGAAAATGACATCACAAATGCTCACAACGACCGATCGCGGCTGACCTGTTGTCCGAATCTGAGCCGTGATTGGCCCTTGTCAGCAGTTGTGATGTCATTTTCAGTCGACAGAAGACAAAATGGCCGCCCCCAGAGATGGTGAAAAACGAGTGGATTAACACTTATTCCACAAACGCAATATTTATCAGAACGCCCTCTTTCAACTAGTGGGCCTGCTGGGAACATATTCTTGAAAAAAATATGTTTGGGTTGACTTCCGCTTTAAGCAACATTTGAATCGTCCAAAAACGGTCCAAAACTGTCATTGGGTTAATCCTAGTATGGCGAAATGCTCGTGTACGAAACGTTTGCGGATATTGGTCTCGTCTTTTGGCAGCGGTCCTCTCCTGATGTGAAAGCAGAGATGTTTGAGCTTTTATACCAAATACTTCACCAAAACTGGAGGTACTTCTTTAAGACGTCTATTCTGACAAGTGTCCAAAGAGGAGCCCCTGAGGACACGATGGAGAACGAAGCCCACTTCACAGCTGCCATGCAGGTAAGTATCCACATCACTGCTCACCTTTGTCACTGCATTAAGACATTTGCCCATTTTCTAGTTCCTGGAAGTCGCACGTCTTACAGTGAACCTCTGCTGTTTCCTGGAAATAGGGACAGAGTGTAAAAATGCGAGGAATTGGCACAACCAGACCTCCTAATAGTCACTCAATAGAGCAAAAAAGTTCACATGCGACGCGGGCTAAACTCCTCCCCAGCAAACAAAAATTGAAAACAGTCGAGGTGCATCATGACATCGATACTTCCTTGACACTAATACTAATTTCATATTAGCCATGGCTCTGGCGCCATCTTGGGGCATCTTAGGAGGTTACAGAAAGACCCCCAAAATACTCCGAAAACCAGAGCTGGGGGAATTTTTCGGTGAATAGCTTAGTCCAGGGAATAAAAAGCAAGGGGGTGAATTTGAGAATAGCGAGCCATAAAAAAAATTAGAAGACCTTCCTGAATATTGGAATCCGTCATAGCTCTCGTTAATATCAATACGCTTCAAGTCGGACACAATGCTATAACTTGCGCTCGATTATCTCCGTCAGGCTTTCGGCCAATCTTTCCTGCAGCCCGACATTCACATCTTCAAGCAGAATCTCTCCTACTTGGAGTCCCTCAACAGCAAGCACAAGTTGTATCACAGAGTAAGGAGCAGCAGTCACAGCAGTAATCCGCTGCGAGTCGCACCTCTTGGTCCAGCTGATCCATGCTCATGCCTGATGTCCCCTCCAGAAGCTTTTCCGGACCTCGATGCTCTTCCACTTCATCAACGTGCTGCTGCAGGTCCTTCTCCACAAGAGTCACGACCTTCTCCAGGAGGAAATCACCCTGGCCATTTACAACATGGCCTCTGTGGATTTCGATGCCTTCTACTCAGCCTTCATGCCAGAGTTCCTCAACAGCTGCGACGGTGTGGACACCAACCAGCGAGCTGTCCTCGCGCGCAACTTCAAGATGGAACGGGTAAGAACGAACGACCCGAAACGAGACAACTCTGCTCACGATCACGGTGCAGTTTTCAGAGGCTAATTTTAGAGTAAAAAAAAAAACACAAATACCTGAAATAGGCGACGCTCGGAGCGAACAATGTTTTTGCGGGTGGAACCACAACTGAACGTCCCACGTGGATGCTGTAACTAAAAGTGAATCGGTGGTGGTGAACCGAAGCAATATTTGTTTGCGCAGCCGTTTTGTTCATGAACCGAGGTTCCGCTGTATTTTGAAACATGACTACAGCTTCTTTGTAAGTTATCGGGACTTTTCTTTTGCTTTCTTTTCAAAGGACCTACCTTCGTTCACTCAGAGCGTGCAGCGGCTGGTGAATGACCTTCGCTACTACAGACTGTGCAACAGCAGCTTGCCCACCGGCACTATCAAGCTATAGCGTGACTGAACCACTTCGCGATGCATCCAGGACGTTCAAGGACTGCCTGTGCTGACCACTTTGCCCAACACTCCAAACTCGGCTTTGGCTCACGTGTTCAAAGTTGTAGGAAGGTTGCGGATGCTGCTGTTTTGTTGATTTCTACTGTAGACATTTGGCGCATCGTTGTTTTTGTTGTCGTTTTAAAGCGGCGCCCACCGCGTCGCCAATGATTCATTGGCGGAAAATGTTAACCTGGTCTGCAGTTGGCTTTTTTTTTTCTTTTTTTTTTTTTTTGGACCCGGACCAGTCTGAGCCAGGCCTTCTTTCCCTCGCCTCGGCCACAGGGCCGAGCTGGGACTGAGCACTTTTAACTCATTTTGAGTTTTTGAAATGTCTGCTTCTATTCGTTTTTGCCTTCAGGTTTTTTTTCATCTCCAAAGGAGACTGACTCTCGACTTAAAATCTTTCACATCATTCCATTCTGAAAGAGAAAACTTGCTTGATTTAATAAAGTGCTTTTTTTTTTGTAAAAAACAAATGTATGCTCGTTAAACACAAGACAGAGTTGGAGTTTTTCTACACCCATGCATCATTTCAAATGATAAATGCGCTTGTATCAAGTATACAGTAGTTGTCCTGAGACAAAATGTAATTTTAGCTTGAGTAAAAGTGATTCTTCAAATACCAAATAGCTCTTGAGCACCCTCAAATTGGCATTTCTCTTTTCACTTCCTCCTGGTCACCAACTCACATCAAATATAACAAATGAATTAAGTTTTTAATCAGCATTTTATTTTGTCTTCCTTGTAATTTTTTAAAACATTCACGCAACCCAGTTACGAAAACGTTCTTAGCCATCTAGGGGAAGAAAAAAAAAGTGAGCCACATGCCGAAGCTTCAGCCGAGATGTCAAGCTAAATCCTTTGACCGTGGGTAGACCTAACGTACATCCTTTTTTTTTTTTTTTTTTTAATATTTCCACGTTTATTTGTTTTCCAATTTTCAGTTGGGCTGGAGTCTGACACTCCAAGCAGTGCAACTCTGTTACTGACATGGATTTCCAATTTTATAGCCTATTCAGCCCATTTTCCCTAAATTGCCTAAATTGTCTACCAATTTTGCAATGGCTCACGCGACTCATTGTCACGTTATGAGACTTAACCTTTGCCAGCAATCTTCCCAGCAGGTTTTCTATGTCCCTGCCTTTTATTTTCAGGGAAAACCTCCAGCTTTCAAATGCCTGCACTGGTAGCCACCTTGCTGGAAGAACTTTAGCCCACAACAAATAAATGAAACAAGCAAACCATCCAACAGCAGAACGCACTTTTGGCATCGGTTGAGTTAAACATGTTTGTAGACAGTCAACAATCCGCGGGGGTCAGGCGGGGTGGGTGTGGGACCCTCGTGAGTTTAAATTGACAGTCTGTCAGTGGCGGCAGCTGACTCGAACGTACGACCATGTTGTTGCAGCGCGTTATGTTCCTCCCACTGTTTTCTCCGTGGAGCAGGCAAATCTCCCAAAATCTGATTCCTCGCCTCCCCGCTGTGCGGCTGGCCGGCTTCAGGAACAACTCGAGTAAGTGCGTTTTCTTTTCAAGGCATCATTTTTGTAATATAACTCTAGTGTCCCCTGTCGGGCACCTGACACACATCGCAACCGGTGTTTTTATTTCTGGTTCCTATACCCTGTTCCTTCTCCTCAACGCAATAAGACCACCACCAAATCTTCCTGCTCCTCCTTCCACAAGAACAGCCCCTCACCCTCAATCAATCCAAAGTCTGTGCTTCAATGCCATTCACATTGTAAACTTGCATCCGAATAGTGCAATAGGACTCTCAAAACTAGGTGCATTGTTGTGTGGTGTTCTTTTCGTGGGTCACATGTAGGCCTATGTTTAATTGGCAGCACGCAGCCGCCCGTTAGTGTGGACACCAGTTTACAACCAAACACGGGAAGTTTGTTTGTTTTAACCCTTAATACTTACGTTTTCCGTGAACAATTATGTTCTGTGTCATTTTTTATTCAACGCCAAGAATATCCTTATCTGTATGATTATAAACTACTGGACTGTATCCAAATGTGTCATCTGACATCCAATGGGTGAGTAATCTTATCAATGCTTCAGAGAAAAAGGAAAGTGTAATTTTTTTTTTTTGCTGCATTGGGTACAGAATAGGCCATTCTCGCACCTTTGTCAAGGCACTCTAACCTCTGTATGACTTTTGTTCCTTAAGTTTGATGTGTATAATTATTTTTATAAAGTTTTTAGTCTTTTGAGATTTCCTCATAACCTTTCAAAGACCGACAGGTGCATGCTTATATGGTGACGTTTGACAATGTAATCTGAAATCCATACTTGAGGAAGACAAAGCCTCACATAAACTTTGTACGACCTGTCCAAACTAATGGAACGAAAACCCCAGAAAATGCAATCAAATTTAACAAACAAAAAAAAAAAAAAGTGATGCGTTTATGCAATACTTATGTTCTAACAGGCTTGCCCGATGTGAAGGAGCGGACTCTGATTGCTGTCAAACCAGACGGCGTCCAGCGTCGTCTCGTGGGACAGATCATCCGGCGCTTTGAGCAGAGGGGCTTCAAGCTGGTGGGCCTGAAAATGCTGCAGGTACATATTCCACTGCACGTGTGTTAAGCGGTATTTGTGCCATATCCAAGTATGTGCGGTATGTGGTTTCATTGTGTTGAGAAGGTTCCCGAGGAGCTCCTGTCCCAACACTACTGTCAACTGACGCAGAAGCCCTTCTATTCCAGTCTAGTGGAGTACATGACCTCGGGTCCTGTGGTTGTCATGGTGAGAGCCTGGTGACGTTCGTTTTGATCAATGGGATAATCATATCAGAATGCAATGTACAATTTGGCGCCGAAATTAGCATTGTTTAGGTCTATTCTCAGCTGACTTTCTTCAATTAATTCAGTGATACTGTTACTTACCACTAGAGGGCGCTTGCATGCCACTACTGGTACTCGTATCACACTTTCAGAATCGCGGTTTTAGTGTGCGCATCCTAATTAACGATACAGCACTTAGATGTGAATAATTTTGTGACACTGTAAAAATGATTTTAAAAAGAAAGGAATGTATTGATTGAAACATCAACATCTGAATGCCTCACAATTTTTTTTTGACGTTATTTCAATTCCAAACAAAAAATACGTTTTAACTCAAATTGTCAATAATTCTGAAGTGTCCGTTATTTTGGCCTGAACTACCTGTTTAGGTGTGGGAAGGGCACAATGTGGTCCAGTCATCGCGTGCGATGGTGGGACCCACCAACCCTGCTGCGGCCCCAGCAGGCACCGTCAGAGGAGATTTCAGCCTTCATGTCAGCAGGTAATATAATCAGAGTCATATTTGGTTGTGTCAACTCATTAGTGGCATATTAATCATATTTTACGTTGCGAAGGAATGTGGTCCATGCCAGTGACTCCTTGGAGGGAGCGCAAAGGGAGATTCAGCTCTGGTTCCAGGGAAAGGAGCTTGTCAAGTGGGACTGCTGGGACCAGACGTTAACCTGCGAGAACTAAAGACGCCTAAAAGTGATGCTACCTCTTCTCTTGCTGTTGGTGCCGCTCCTTTAAAGGTCCCTAGAAAAGGATGTACAGTATTTACATAAGAGTCACCTCAGGAAATGTGTTTGTTCAAACAAAAAAAAGGTTGTTTTTTTTAAATTTAACATCAGCTTAAGTGCATTTCGCTTTTGTGTTACTGCTGGAATGGGTTTTGTTGGATATACTCAGTGATCCGCAATCAGGTGATAGATCAAAGCAATTTTGCGACTAATACAGTATGAAATATTTCCAACCTAATGCAGAAATGAAAAGCTCAGGATCTATAAAGTGAAGGAATTTCCTTCAATTTTATTATAACCACTGCAAAGAAATTAATTAAGCCATTAGCGGGATCAGCATACAAGTGGAGGGCAGAGGCCTTTTAAAATGTTAAGTAGTGAACTAAAATGATATTTTGTTAAGTATAATGTCAATGATTGAAATTTACAGTAACTTGAAAAAAATCTGGTGCTTCCAGTAAAAAAAAAAAAAAAAAAATCTTTTAATGTATTATGTCTGTCTTGGAATAACTCAGGTTTTGCATATTTTAATAAATACTGTATTATGCCTTAAAAATAATTGTTTTTCAAATCAGCCATGTTTTTGTTTTTTGTACGACGCTTTGTGAAACACTAAAATTACTTTGTGCTAAAATACTGTAATTCCAGCAATTATAATATAAATAATGACAACAGCATTGAGTTTATTTTCAGTTTAAAGATGATGCAACAGTCAGGTTGCAGTAAAAAGTCGACAGTCATCTGCTGGTTTGCCTTCAAAAATCCAGAATACATATTACATGGCTTTGTCGCTCTGACAAACTATCTCAGTCTATTCTTGTAATATCTTTTTTTTTTTTTTTTTTTTTGCTTTTGCTTGCACATTAGAGGAACAGAAGTACTTGAGAACATTAAAAAAAACAGGTTTGTCAATCTGCAGTAGAGCCACTTGACAGATGAGCTGTGCATAAAATAAATGATTCGCATGTACGTTTTGCCTAAGCATAAAGTCCACTTGATCGACTGTACGCTGTATCATTCACTCATGCCAATCTTCAGCTTCTGCCTTTCCATCGCCTTCTCCAATTCTGAGTGCTTTTGCACATCCTGAGGTAGGGACATCGAAGACAGGGATTAGTTCATAATTGTTAAGCATTTTAAATTGGAATACTTGGTGTCACTGTAAGTAGGTCAGTAACAATTGGGCCAAAATACACGAGTCAAGGTTGGGCAAACAAACGGACTTTGTAAACATACAGAGTACTGCACTAGTACGCGCATGCACACGAAAAAAAACCATCCACATTCGCACACACAATTCCCCAGAGGTTAAAGACAAGACTTTAACCCCACTTGCCTAAAAGGTAATGGGGACATTTGCAAGTGGCCTACAATTTGGGGTGACATAAAAGTTTAAACATACACACTGTCGACAAAGTTGACTTATTTTGGCCACAAAGGTAACTGCATCAACACAATAAATTCATACAGACAAACACATGCACACGGACATTGTCCATAACAACAAATTGACCAACCTCAAGAATGACCTTCTGCATCATAATATGACTGTACACTCGACCCCCTTCATCTTGAGACACTTCACAGAGTTCCCTCTTGTTCAGGGAGAAGAGCTGTGCTCCAGTTAAAACGCCAAGACTCTGGACCGTCCTAAAAGACGAGGAAGGAGAAGCAAACTCTAAATTGGTTTCTGTTCACTTTCCCCCCCATTCCTATTTGTCAGCTGTTTGTGTCCAACTCCGCTCAGATTGAGTGTTTGTTGAGACTACATTCTGACACTAGAGGGCAGTGTAGTGCTCTTTAACCCTATGCCGGGGAAAGAAGAATTTGCCAGCCATACTAATGGTAACATTTTATTTTTCACTCTTGTAAAGAGGTCTAATGCAGTGTAAAAGAGTGACATTCGCTTACTGCTGACTGAAGCCCTTTGCTACGAGCCAGGCCTCCACCTCGGACGCCGGAGAGTGGTAGTTCAATGTAAACGATGGTTCCACGGAGCGTGACGTCAAAAGAGGAGGGCGGCTGCCGGAGATTCTTTTCTGCGCCATTCGTTGGAGAAGCTCGTCGTTCATTATCAGTACTGCACAAACACACGGAGCCACGTGCAAAATCATTTGCATGCAGCCGTGCACATGCCGTACAAACAAGTATGGCGAGAGTAGGTATGACCTGCTCAAGCCAAGTAATGTTGTTTTTTAAGAAGAAGAAAAAAGCCAATACTATATTGTAAAACGTACAATAATGATCCTTATACAGAATTAGTTTTTTTCTGCATTTTTTTTTTAAACTTCAATGGATATTGTGTTGCTCCTTGGCCACCTGGGGGTAGTATAATACAGACGTGGCGATACGTGGTCTCCCCTCAGGAAGCTGCAGTAATATTGGTCATTCTTCACAGAGGATAAAGAATATATGCTTGTGAGTATTGTTCTATTCTCTGTGTACATATGTTGAAATATGCTTAGGGTTATAACATCAACGATATTTGTTCGCCTGAAGGTGGTACCTCGATCTCCATTGTCGCCGTATATTGTGGACGGCAACACCATGCTCTGAGGTCTTGGTGTTGGGCTCATCGCAGTTGGACAAGTGCCAACCGGACTCAAGGGAGCGTATGAAATGGGTGACATCTAGAGAGCAGAAAAGAAGCAATAAGGCAAGTTGCGAGGAATTTTGGCAGAATCAATATAGACTCTAAAATGAGGGCACACCACTGTTTTTTCTCCGCTGTTGTTGTTTAGAGCTGACAGCGGTTCCAAGATATTATATGGAACAAATCCTATCTGGTCAAAGCGGTTGCGACACTTCCACCATCTCTTTGATGACTCGATGACCTGAAACGAGTAAATTGCAAATTAAATTGCAGTAAATCATATTTTAAGACTCCGTATATTTTAAAGGAACAGATATACACATGAAACTCTTTAATTGTGCGTGTGCATGTGTACCTCCAGTGTTTCTCCTTGCAGAACCGAGAGCTCACTGCTGTTTCTTGCAACAAAGTCATAGGTGCAGCAGTAATGTCGCTCCCCAGGTGGCGGAAGTCCATTTCCCTCTCTGAAATGATATTTACAGTGACATCAGTACAGATTTGCCCAAAGCTAAGTGGTGGGGTGGTGCATGGACCAAAAAATGAAATTCTAATTACTGTGTAGGGATAGACCGATTATCTGCACCGATATTTGGCTTTTGGACGAATATCGAATCGGCATCGTCCTTTTTTAAAACTCTGCTGGCCGATAATAAATCAATTTAAAACTGTGGAAATCAAAACAAAGACAAAACAATTGTCCTTTTTACTGAAAATTAATACCGGCTCCAAATATCAGTTATTGGCATCCTTGACTACTTATAATCGGTATCGGCTCTGAAAAAAGCACATCGGTCTATCTCTATTACTGTGTTTGCAAAGTCTGACCAGAACTTTCTTTTTTTGCCAAGAGAATGGCCTCCGGGCGATCTCCTTTCACATTGTTACCAAACACTTCATGCCAAAAATTGGAAAACAATTGTGCTTATGGTCCATATTTGATGTGTAAAGTGCTTTGAGTTAACATCTGTTGTGAGCTGGCGCTATACAAAAAAAACTTGATAAGTATTGCACTTTGCCCACTCCACTCACACTTCATCTGTCTCGTCAACAGGGCTTCCCACTGCGTGTTCACTCCGCGCGTTAGCATCTTGTTTGTGCTGCGACTCAACAGGATCTTCCAAAGGCAAACCAGAGGAGTGGAACGCCTGCGGCCGCCATCCGTCCAGGAAGACGGGCGAGTAAGGAGGGACGGATACCCCGAGCTGGGAACTGAATCGAGTGGTGATATTAGGATTTGTTGGAGACGTCTAACACAATTGGAAACGGGGGGGGGGGGGAGAAACACCCACCACGGGGAAGTCCAGTTGGGGCCTAACTCAGTCCAGAGCTGTTTTTCCTCCTCAGTCAGATGCTCCTGAAGCAGCCAAACAGCACCAGTGGTCAGTGCTGGACTGACCACTGACCCAGCCAATTGTGGCCCGCATGTGGTTTGCACCATCTGCGACGGTGGCAGCGGTAAGTCAGCAAGAGACGAGCCCATCGTCCAAAACGTGAGGGCGACTCACCAGTTGGAGTGGGAAAAAGATGTGATGCAGCAACTCCGGTGCGCTGGGTTGGGCTATGGCTGACTTGACGCGATCCTGAAGTGAGCAGGAAATAGTCACAGGAGTGAAAAATTGGAGTCATCTGAGTAGTCTCATCTCACCAGCAGACTGAAGGAGTACTTGATTTTCTGGAAGAGGTCCACAAATTCGTCCTCTGATGGAGGAAGCGCTTTCATGGTAAGCAAGTCATCTGCACAATCGCAAGTATGAACAATTTCATGCCAATATGTACACACACACACACATAATGTAAACCAATCAAATGAATGCGCCCCAATTCAAATAATGTATAATATACACTCTTCAAACATTTTTCAATAAGTAGTGTATGATTATTTCCGAGCAGAACTCTTGTCTTGCACGTTTGATTTGCAAACGTCTGAATCTGAACGTGTAAAAAAAAAAAACAATTATAATAATAATAATAATAATAATAATTCCTCTCCATTCTGCAACCTTCCAAACGACTGTATTGTAGGTGGCAATGAAAGCTCCAACAGCAGCGCTCATTCAGCAGCAGGTAAATGTGTGCTCACTACCATCTTGGCTCTGCTTCTTGCTCTTCCTGCTTCTTTTGGTCCTCTGATTGAGGATGCTCTGGGCCTCGGCCGTCTGCTGCAAACGCAACATGAACCGCTCGATGTCATCGAAGCAGTGGTTCAGAATCTCCTGGTGAGGATTTGACAAAGGGGGAGATCGGCTTGTAGTAGGTCGCTCTGTTACTCCTCCTCCGCAGGTTATTTTCTCATGCAATATGACGGGCACCGTGACACAACATTTCCCCCGGTTCAACCCAAGAACAGAAAATAGAATATTACGTATTGAGACCATTTAAGTTTAAGGGGCTGACACTAGTTTCTTAACTTCAGTAGCTGTGGCACATGGTTTCAAACTCATGGCCATGAAAGCTTGTGACCATTTTTCTTTGACTTCTGTCCAAAACCAGCCATAAAATTAATAAGCAAATGCGGAGGAAATTATGTAATATGGTGAGGCAATTATTACGATTCCCGTAAACAAACAGAGTGCAACTCTGGTTCTGGCTAGCAAGATGTCGTGGCTAGCAAAATGCTTTTTTTTCTTTCTTTTTTTTAAGTGGCCTTCAAACAGATCTCTTCAGTCACGGCAATTACTAAATGCCATTATTATTGGTTTTTTTTTTGTTTTTTTAATAGCAATACTAGAACAATTGTGTGGTTGTGTGGTTTCACCGTTGAAATCCATGACCTGAGGTCAACTACAATTTGGCACGCAATGAAACAAGCTTGACACACCTGAGCTATGCTATTAATTAAACGGATGAATTACAAAACACAGCAATTTTGCAATAGTTGCACTACATGTCAAACAAGTCTCCCCACAAAGACAAAAACGCTGTGTACATTGGTGTCATCTGCATGTAGGGTTTTTTTTTTCAGTAATTCAATTTACCGCTGCATAAGTGTCACAATATGAATCAAAATGTCAAAAGTAAATCACATTAAAATGAACTTTATTCTATTTCTCATAAAATGTCAACATATATTGGCTATTTACTTCATTAAAGAGGAAACCAGCCCCCACATTTTCTATAATATGTTCTATGCACCTCCACTAGTCTAAACACGGCACTCTGATTATTAATATTGTGTTTGTGGAATATGAGTTAAGCCGTTTTTAGCCATCTCAGGGGGCGGCCATTTTGCCACTTTCTGTCAATTGAAAATGACGCCTCAGTTGCTCAAGACTCAGGCAACAACTGATCACGGCTCACTTCATTCCTGAAGCTGAGCCGTGATTGGTTGCTACCGGACACCCTGAGCAATTGTGATGTCATTTTCAGTCGACAGCTAAAATGGCCGCCCCCTGAGATGGACACAAACGGGTGGATTTCATTGCTTAAAGTCAACCCGTAAAATTCCTTTTACTCGCTAGTTGAAACATTGCATTCTGATTAATATTGTGTTTGTGGGATAAGAGTTAAGCATAGAACATATTGCAAATCATTTTGGGGGGTTGGGGACTTTCCCTTTAACAGTTTCATCTTAATTACGTGAGATAAATGAAATTAAATGAAGCACTTACCACTTCTCTCTCTTCATTCAGTTGAGATGGAGAGTTGGACTCTATTTTGACATCATTCTCTAAGCACAGAATATCATCTTTTAGTTAGTTCAGTCAAACACACACACACAAAAAATGCAAACATTTATTTAAGAGTTGAGTCCAGGATACCTTTACTGAAATCAGGGCTTTCAGGGAGCTCGCCCAAGGCAACGTGCTGTTTGGGGGCGGGCATGACTCGGACACCTGAAGGCTTTCGAGGCATCACCGGAGGAGGTCGTGCCGACATCTGTTAAGTCAAATCAGAGATACATACAGTATGTCACATCCGAGTGTGCAAAAGGGGGGTTTCAACGGGGCGGTGCTCCCAGCCATCCACCTGCGGGTGTGGCGGTGGGGCTCTTAGAAGAGATTTACATTTAGATTAGATTAGAAGCACAAGAGGGGACCAGAGACATCACAGATCGTATTTATCACACACTACTACGCACTAAGTCACTTTAGCATTATGACAAAAATGATTGTTTTTTTTATTATTGCAAACTCCCCCCTTCAAGTAGAATTATGTACAGATTAGTGCTGTCAAGTGATTAAAAATGTTTCGCAAAATTTTCCACAATTGATCGCAATTAATCGTATTTTTCAACTATAATTTTTTACAAAGCTTGGAACCGATATTTAGTTTTGAGATTTATAGACTGTTCTAATAGCTTTCTTTGATTCTTGAATATGATTCTTTTCCTGTAAAAATACAACAGTCGATACACGATACACCAAAGACGTACAATTAATATGGTATTTGAGCTTGGCTTTGCGAAGTGTGCAAATTATTTAGGATTTCTCAAATGAGCCATCGAGCATCTTTTTTAATTAAAAACTACGTAAAAGTCTGTCTTTCGACAGTGACTCTCCTCTAAGTTTGTCTGCACAGTGAGCACAGGTCAGCTGCAACAGGAAGTCAATAAAACTGAGTTAACTGAGTTAATCTTTTTAGTGCATATGACATTTAAATTAATCTCCATAGTTAATGCTTTAATTTTGACAGCCCTAGTACAGATACTGTGAAAAACTGTGATAAAAAGTAGAAGTATATAATATAGACTCAAGTACAGACACCTGAAAAATCGACTCAAGTACAGGTTGTTACATTGTTCCAACAATGGCAGGTATCTTTAAAAACTATTATTATATAACTAGAATTATTACGGTGCTGAGGAAGCCCGGAAGAATGCTGAGAATTTAAAGAGCACACTTTCGAATCTGGATGCTCGGAAGTGACAGGTACACTCTACAGGAAAAACCACCGACACTGGCTGCGTGGAATGTGGATGACACAATCCTCCAGAAAGTTCCTCTACAAATTCAGTGCGACACGAGACGACTATCGTGGAATGATGCCGACTTAATTTCATCCTCATAACCTTTTTCTTACAAAATGAAGAAAAAAATCC
This sequence comes from Filicampus tigris, assembly GCF_054856515.1. NCBI lineage: Eukaryota > Metazoa > Chordata > Actinopteri > Syngnathiformes > Syngnathidae > Filicampus > Filicampus tigris. Next base: position 9,599,717 of record NC_141232.1, read on the forward strand.
CTCAAGGTGAACATGAACAGTCAAAGCATATCAGGCAGTGATTAGTCACACATATTCTAATGATGAAAGTGAAACTGACAAAAACATTTCAGCCAATCTCACTCATCACACTTGGGGCACACCCACACACACGTATTATTTGCAAAGAATTAGCGCATGTATTATTGACGCATTACTGTACCCTTTGTTGCGGTCTGCGTGTTTTAAGTCCAAGCCACAGAAGACAACAGTAGTGGCGCTCACTGAGCTGAAGCTGTTTACACGAGCACGTCCCACCTACTCCAGAAATGCAGAAACGAGAAAAACGAGTCTGACTTTAATCCGTCCCGCTTTCACTCTTCCTCCCCCCCCCTTATTGCCTGATGACCACCTGCAAAGGTTGGGCAAAATTCTGGCACACCTGCGCCAATATTATTTCAATGTTAATGACGGTATATTTATCAACTCAAACATCCCACATTCACCTACTTGAAATTTTGTCTACATAACATATGACATTATATGTCTTTTTTTTTTAAACATGACTGTGAGCCTGACATTGAAATATTGTATTTAATATATTAATATTTAATATCACTTAGTGCTGCTTTTCATAGTACCATTTCAATGTTGTTTAATTTTAATATCAGCCCTTGGTTATAAACAGACTTGTAACCCAGGTGTCACAACCGTGGTGCCGATTGGAACCAGACGCCCCACTGAGGACGACATGAGTATCCCTCAGGCCTGTTCTAAAAATAGCTCACCAGTGATGTGTGTGATTTCCAAGGAATGTTGTAGAACTGATCATTCGAAAATGTAAACACTGACGGAGATTTAAAAAGATAAAGTGTTGCGTCTTGCTATTTATCTGTTTCTTAATTATTGCGAGGAATCCTGAATTAATAATAATAACATTATCAATGGTAATTCGAGCAAATGTATTATTTCAGACGTGTATCAAACTTCGCATTAATCGATACCCAAGAAGTAGCTCTCAGTTTCAACAAGTTTGGTGCCCCCTGCTGTACCCTATTTTGTGGCGTTGCAAAGACCTAGAAATAAATAATTTTTGCATTTTAGCGCAGTGCTTCTCAGTTATTTTCTCTTACACTTCCAAGAAGAAGCAAACATGTCGCGCCTCCCCAACTCTCTGTCGTGACTAGAAATAGTATCATTTGTCTATAAAATTGTTATAAGTAGACCACTGCATAACATTGCCCCCTTGTTAACATTAAGGCAAACAAAAAATAAATAAAGAACACCTTATAACTATGAGCACCACTGCCACCTACTGTAGTGGATGTGCAATTACACTTTATTCTAATACGAAAAGAAAAGCATTTTCCCCTGAAAAAATCTTACGTCATGACACCAAACATTTTTTTGTTGTTGTTGATAAACCGGTTCTATATGCCACTCAGAATATAAATGTAACATTTTACAAGATCTTCCCTTTGGCAAATATGTCACTGCTGTCATTCAATAGTTAATTCAACGTTAGCGTTCCTAGCAATACCAGTCTGGCCATGCACACACGCGACAAAACATAGAACACGACAGCCTGAAGGTGATTTCAGAGCAGTTATGTCGCCAATTATAACATGACGAGCAAACCTGGGCCACAAGTAAGTGACTCAGACAAATAAGTAGTACACGTGAGTTTTAGTTAATTTCTGTGGTGCATGGTTTTACAAGTGGCCATGAAAAGTTGCTAATTTAATGATATATTTTCTATTCAGAAACAATTGCTGTAAAAATAAACGTATAAAGTATATAACTTCATCATACGAATGTTTGTTCATTAGTTCTGCTATACTCGAACTTAATTTATGATGGGAATTAAGTAGAAAATTTTAACACTACTGTATATTGCCAATTGTTGCCACGATACTCCACTGGTGAATGTGTCTTCGGCTCTAAACTGCGGACACTTAAGCACTCGGAAAAATATAGTGTTGACTTGTTTTCAACGTTTTTGGGGAAAAATGTATATCGTAAGGCTTTTTTTTTTTTTTTTTTTTTTTAAACGACCATGTATAGTAAGGCGTTTTAGATGAAAAAAAGACCATCTATAGTAAGGCGTTTTTGGGGCTAAAAATGACCATGCTTAGTAAGGTGTTTTGGGGGGTGAAAAAACGACCGTGTAGAATAAGGCGTTTTTGGGGATAAAAACGACCATGTATATAGTAAGGCGTTTTGGGGGGGGGGGGAAACGACCATGTGCTTGAATAAAACACACAAGTGTAAAGTAAGGCGTTTTTTGGGGAAAAAAACCAACCATTCATAGTAAGACGTTTTGGGGGGAAAACGACCATATATAGTAAGGCATTTTTGGGAGGAAAAAACGACTATTTATAGTGAGGCGTTTGGGGGAGGGGGGGGGGATTATCATGTATAGTAAGGTGTCTTTGGGGGGAAAACGACCATGTATAGTAAGGCGTTTTTGGGGGGAAAAATGCGATTAAATATAGTAAGGCGTTTTGGGGGAGAAAAAATACCATGTGTACTCCCGATGACACGTAATACTTTGATTTCATCGTGTTTCGTTATGTGTTGCAGGTTAAGGCTACAGATCTGTCGGACCAGTAGCGACCCACCCACTCCCCCCAACCAACGAGACGAGACGGGACGCTTCTCAACCTCCCAGCAGAGTTGTCTTTTTCGACAATGCATCTTGAAACAAAAACACGAACTAAACATTTGGGACTGTGACTGAAGTAGACAAGAAGACACTTGTGTCTTTTATTCAAGCACTTTATTCACGATCACCAATAAAGCAACGTAACAAACTACACTGCCTCTTTGTCATGTTCGTCTTCAATTTCAAACCAAGGTGACTTTGCAAACTCTCTCCTGATGGATGACATCATGAAGTTAGTGGTAGTAGACAGTTGGGGGCGGGGGGGGTTATTTGTCAGGTTTGAGTGTCATCACAGAGTCCACGTGGAATGTTAGCGGTGCAAGTGACCACTTGACGAGGGATGCCAACCCTCTCCCCAATTACATTTTCTTTTTTCATGTAACTGAGGATAAGCGGCTCGGATAATGGCTGGATAGGTGGCTGTTTCCAAGTCTGCAGTCCAACTGTTGATAATGATCCAGTAAATACACAACAAAAACTCGAATTTTTCCCGTCAACATGGCCGAGTGGTATAAGAAGTAGCGTGGTGTTCAGACGATCCGGGTTCGATCCTTACTCTTTGCTCCATTCACTAATTAAACTGTGAACAAAGCAAGAGTCGAACCCGGGTCTCCCAAAGACCAAACTGTAACATTAACCATTCGACCATGTCTGATCTTCCAAGGAGTTTCGATTGGTTATATATGTCCATTGATGTACACATTTGCTTTTCACTGCGTCACCATATGTGATATGTACTACTAAGAAAGCCGATGACGGCAACCGAGTGGTAGTCAAGGGGAAAATACTGTTACATCAAACGCAGACAACCCGGGTTCGAACCCGAGCAAGCATTTATGACAATGCTTCTATTATTTCCCTCCCGCACTTTCAATGCAAAACAATTTCTTTACTAGTGGTGACCACTTAACTTTCTGTGTTAAATAAGTTTTTTTTTTTTTTTTCCTCTGGATGTGACGTCATCACCGGAAACCTATTTAAGTCGGGGAAAAGGAGACATTCAGTCATTCTTCCTCAGCTCTTGGCAGCCTCCGGTCGTTCTCGTCCACCTGCTGCGTCGCACACATCTCCTCGACAAGATGACCGAAAACTTTGATAAGGTGAGTGCTCAAAACTCACTGCTTTTGCTCACTTTGAGCTAAAGTAGCACTTTAGGCGTGCTCGCGCCTTGCTAACATGGCAAGCTAAAGCGTTTGCTCTAGCGTTGGTAATTAACGCTTCCTACGACTATAAATTGCACCAAAACGCGTTTTTGCAACTACATGCCGACAAACGGATGAACGCAATTACAATATTTATTCATGGCTTGGTTGATGTTTATTCAACAATAATGCAGCTACTTTGTGTGACGATGACTAACGACGCGTTTGCTCAAATCTTTTCCAGCATCTGGACGAAAGTGCCGTTTTGCCGACGGTAAGTAGACAAAACTTCAATGAATACATCAATTGCAAGTATATTTTCATGCATGCGTGTTAACCGTCTCATTTCTGTCCACAGGCTGCATCTTCAACAGAACGGCCCAAATGATCCTTAAATGGCTGACTTCCTGTCTTTTTGGGACATGGCGTCATGAGACTTTTGCATTTCTACCAAATGTCAGGTTGCTAAGCCATTAGCTTGTCAGGCTGAGCATTTTAAAGTGGAATGCTTACATTCCTTACGTTTGTCTTTCAGGCCACCATGCTGTTGAAGAGGTGTCCAGCTCTGCTCTCCTCACTGGTAAAACACACGTTCTCATACATGTACAAATGTTTGACTAATTATTTCAGCATGTGCTGACCAGGGGACATCCTGTGATCTTTAGCAATCAGCACAGGTGTGTCAAATCCAAGTCCAGTAAGTAAAAACGAAGCCACAGTTTGACTTGTGTCACAGGTGCTTCTACTCAACCAGCTTCTGGGGAACTCTTTTACCTGCCAATTGAATGGAAGCACCTGCGGCTATAGCTAAACTGCGGCAGGGGTTTTACTTTTTGGACCTGGAATTGACACCTGGGTGAGGTGGGAACATGCACTCAATGGCAACACTTCGATCACTGTCAACTTCGTTTGCTGCAGTATCACTCCAGGAAGAAGCACCAGCCAAGATTCTGGATGCAACTGAAGGAGGGTCAGGAGACCTGATGTGACTTTCCAGCAGCGGCCCATCCAAACGTCTGCTTTTAGTTTGTCCTCCCCCTCTTTTTGCAGTCATGCCAGAGCTTCATTGAGAGCTGTGAAACAAGATGGCGGTGTATCAAGTGAGCATTGTTTTCCTCTGCAGTTTTGCGAAAGTTGCAGGCAGGAATCTCAAACCTGTTCCTGAATGTTTTCTCCCTGCTGCAACACACCTGATTGAAATCAGTCTCCTAAAAAGCTTACTGATTTGAATCGGGTGTGTAGCAGATGGGCGACCCACAATGAACAGGATTGAAGACCTGGTCAACAAGTTACTACTTTTGTCCTGCTCTTGTTCACCAGGTGGCGCTGAAGAACCTGATCAGTGCAGCCTGGATCATCTTGTGAAGTCGAGCTCCTCTTCAAGGTTGGCACCTGTTGCAAAAGACAAACTTGACGAATCAAGGTTGTTGACTGTTTTTTGTTTCTAGGTGGCGCTATGATCAACTTGGTGACTGGTTCAAGCTACAAAAAAACTCTGCATGTTGAAAGAGCACTTGCCTGCTTTTTCTTAGACTTGGCATGCACTGCAGCTTCCAGCAAGAGTGCCGTCAGGGACTCTTCCACCTGCTGGGCAAAGAAATGTTTCTAAATGTGGAAGGTCCTCAAAGCTGCCTCCATTGTCAATATTAAGACATGCAAATAAACATACTAAAAATAGCAGCTTGACTGGTCCATCGTTTGTGGTATTTGCAAGTTTGTCCATCTGGGGGAGGTCTGCACCAGTCCAGAGTTTCAGGAGCTCGACCAGCTGCTGCAGTGCAAGGTTCCAGTCTACAGTGAGAAAATATTTTAGTCAACTAAAAAAAAATTGTCAATGTTGTCATTAAAGATGAAACACTATGCATTCATGGTATGTTGCTGATGCCATAAGCTTTTGACTCACCTTTTTGTCTTTAGGTCCACATGCTGGTCAACTGACGACTTCGCCGTGCAGCGACGAGGAGACAGTCTTTACATGTCATCCAACTTGAATGGTGCATATCATGAAGCTTGCCAGGGTGTTCCAGACTGCATCAAAGAGGAGCCCCTGAAGAAGCGTAACAGTAGAATGTACCTGCATTTCAGGTTAGTAATAGAATTGACTACTCACATGTTCCTTGTCCCGCAGATGGCGCCACTGGAGTGCTGCAACATGACTGAAAATGAGTCCTCTGCTGGTAAGAAAAGGAACATTTCATTTCAGCTAGCATGTTCTGGTTGTCTTGACAAAGTTGACTTTTTCTTGTGTCCAGTGTGGCGCACGATGGAGTAGCAGCAACACTTTTGCCTTTCTTGTTGCTTGCTCATCCACGAGGTTCTGAAGCCAAACTTTGAGGCAGCCTGAGACGAAATGGAAGACATTTACGGTATGTTCTTTACATTTTTTTTCACTGGATAATCCTCATGACAACTTTTCTGACCCAATACCTTTGGTTATTTTCCCCTTTGTAGGCAGCAAAGAACAAGATCACCATCCATCATAACTCACCTCTGAAGAGTCTTGATCGCTGGTAGGTTTCAAGCCCCACATCTTCTGCACCAGATGTTGACATAACTTTTGACTCACAGATGTTTTGTTTTTTTTTGGTCTTAGGTCCACACTCGTCCAAGTTCTTCTCGCTGGCCGACCACTTTGCAACGAGCAGACTGTCATCAGACTTGCAACTTTGTCTTCTGGCTGGCCGACCACTTCAGCAACGCGGCAACAAGCAGACAGTCATCTGACTTGTAACTTGTTTGTGATTGTCTCCTCTGCAAAAGAAATAAAGCTTGATTACAAATGACACTTAAGCTCTCAACTACATTCTTGCACACATCACAAAAAACTTGCTTAAAGCAAAGTTAAAAAAAAAAAAAAATTCTAAAATCAATTTTTTTCCTGAGTTTTTTTCTGAAATTTTTTTTTGCAAAAAAAAAAAAAATCCTAAAATATTTTTCAATTTTTTTTCCCGAATGTTTTTTTTCTGATTTTTTTTTTTTGGGGGGGGAAGTGGGTGTGTCAAAGCTGGAATAAAGCTTTCTGATTCGCTGATGAGTCTGGAAGTAGGTGGAGCAATGTGGATAAAAGGCTATGATTGGTCAAAAGGTGGGCGGGACTATGCAAATTGAAAGTGCTGCGATTGGTGGGGCCCAGAGTGGGCGTGGTTATGCAAATTTACAGCGCTGTGATTGGTCGGATTGCCAAAAGTGGGCGTGGCTATGCAAATAAGTGCGTTCTGATTGGCTATGCAAATTCAAGCCACACTGTGATTGGTGGATTCAAATTCAGGCGGAGTTAGGGGCAGTCCTAGCAGCAGATAGGTTTTTTTTAAGGCACTTTTGAGTCTTCAGGTCAAAGTTGCACTTCAGTCACTACATGAGACACAAGACTTACTATTCCCCTCAATCTCACATGACCCAAAGCTCGATGAATTTAGAGATTGCTCGAGTTTTGAGTCATGAGGAGACAAACAGGAGTAGTAATGTGACACTTGTGTCCACAGTAGTAGTGGCTGACGTGCAACTCTCACCTCAACACTTCAAGCAGCCTTTGGAATAGTTTTCCACTGCAGCAACCAACATGCAAGACTAAAAAAGAGGGCAGATTTACCAATAAAACACAAAGACTCCAATTCAAGTTGAACAATTTATTGGACAAAAACATGACAATTTGAAAGCATCTCACCAGTCACTGTTTGTGAGAGCTAACTCAAGTTGCACACACAGACATTGACGATGGAAGCAGCTTAAGTGTCGCCTGCTTGACGAGCTCATGTGTGATGTCACTTACTTCAAATGACGCGCACACACTTTGGCCATGGCACCAAAGGGGGACGTGAGCACACTGGGACATAAAGTGTACTGCACGACACCATGGTCAGACACTTCTGGACATGTTTTTGAATGACACTGATGTGAACCAAGTTAGTCAAAAATAGATAGATAGATACTTTTTTTTAAAAATATGACATTACTTTTAACTACCTTGGCCCACATCATTGTCATTGAAAAACATGCCCAGAAGTGTCTGACCATGGTGTTGTGTCATGCAATGCATGAAGCAAGCAAAAGTTGAAGTTGAGTGCACACACGTCCACCTTGCGGTGAGATGTGACATCACACATGAGCTCCTCAAGCACACACACTGCTCAATACTCACATGGGTCCAAATGCAGCTTGGCCTGCCCTTCCGCATGTCCCACAAGTCCATCGGCTGCACCTTTGAGCACGAAGCCTCCTCCATCCATCTGGTCAGGCAGAAAATAAAAGCAGTAAAAGTTGATTTTTTTTTTTAATTGTCTATTTTAAGATTCAAGTCATATTATTAGGAAGATATGGTGGTATAGTTTCACTTTTTACACATCCATTTGCAAATGTGCCCACACACATCATGCATCTGTGTGAGCAATCAGCTGGTGGCTTTCTCTCCACACCTGACATCCAATGAGCAACTCATGCTCCTTTCAATCAACTGCTCAAGCAGGGCCTCAAAGTCCTCCTACTGAAAATACTCCACACATGTGCTAAGATAGAGTACGTAGTTTAATATTGTTCAAACATACACAAAAAGTAAAACTACTCCAACAGGAAGCAATCTCATCCCCTTGATGTTCCTTTTCCTCCCCTTGTAAAAATGTCACTTTACAACCCTAAATTATCTGCTAAGTATTACTTTACATTTCCAAAATACACAACTTTTATCAAAACTATAAAACTTTTCAAATTCATGATGTATAAGATTACACATTTTTGTTTGTTCTTTTTCCCCGTGGCCCAAATCTGTTGTATTAGAAAAATTAAAGCGTTAACTCTGGAGAATAATTTAAATTTCATAAAGCGTTAAAAAAATGAACTCAGTTTTATTTCATTCCTGAGGCAGCTGACCTCTGCTCACCTTGCAGCCAAACTTAAGAGGAGAGCCACTAACGCAAAGACAGACAAAGATGGACTTCTATGTAGTTCTACTTGAAAAAGTTACTCATTGGAGGAATCCCAAATATGTCTTTGGCATATTGTATTTATATAGTGCATTTCATAACAGCGGCAGCTCTGACAAAGCACTTTACATTACAATCGCAATAATATAACAAGTGAACGCAATAAATTAAAACACAAATTACTATATACAGTAGACACTGGAAAACAGCAGAAACGTGTCAGTCTCACATCAGATCAAAAGCCAAAGACTAGAAATGTGTCTTCAAACAGTTTTTAAAAATGGACAGAGAGAGGGCTTGCCCGACATTTAATGGAATGTCATTCCAAAGGAAGGACCGGCAACAGAAAAGGCGCCATCCCCACATACTCAAAGAATCATATTCAAGGATCAAAGAAAGCTATTTGCACAGCCTCTTAATCTAAATATACTTTACTTTCTTTTTTAATTCCGAGATTTTGCTAGAGTAAATATCAGTTACAATCTTCATATAAAATCATTTATGAAATATTTTGCATGAATTACTTCAAATAAATTAATCGCTTGACAGAACACTTTTTTTTTTTCAGGATCAATTTAGATACGTCATGATATTCTTAATAAATCAAAGGTGTTTTTATTTTGAGATTTTACATTTATTTACATTTCTGTAAAGGCTTATCTATTTAATGACTTATTCAGTGCAATCGCCAGCATAAAAAAAGCAACGCAACATTTTGGTCAGTAACATATCGTCGCTGTCATGTGAAAAACACTTATCTCCATTTTTTTTTTCCCATTTTCTTATTTTTACCTGAATCATGTTTCTGCGTTACAGAAATCGCATTAAAGTGAAAATTAAAAAAAGTTTCCAAAATTGGAGATCAGTGTTTTTCACAGGACAGCGGTGATATTCAAGACGCCTCTCAGTGAAGCTGCACCTGTACACCGCATACTCAAAGGTTTGGCTAAGTTGTTGATGTTGGGGTGGAGGCTCTTTCTGTCTGGCAACGTCACGCCCCAGCACACTACATTTATTGACAACAGACAATTTGACAGCTCTGTCTTTAAAAGCTGCCTCTACAATCAATTTTTATGGGTGCTCACCAGAGTGGTGGCTTCCTTTGCAGTCTGAACCCAGATGGCGGGGACTACTATTTTGATTTTTTAAAAACTATTTTAATTTTATTTCAGTTTGAGATTTTTCATAAATTTTCTTTAAATATAATAACTTGCGCGTGATTGTGAGTGCGGATGTTTGTCTCTGTGTGCCCTGCGATTGGCTGGCAACCAATTCAGGGTGTCCCCCGCCTCCTGCCCAAAGACAGCTGGGATAGGCTCCAGCACGCCCGCGACCCTTGTGAGGATAAGCGGTATGGATAATGGATGGATAATAACTTGCTACTTTTTTTTTTTGGAAACAAAGAGGGGTTAGAAAAGTCACAACATTTTTGCAAAAAAGGTGTCGTCACAAAGCCCCAGGTTGTCAAGGTAAGTAAAAACCTTCCTTTAAGCACCCGAGAACTCTTTTGAATTGAAGAAAGAAATGATTCCTTTAGTACAGAGAAATCACATTCATTAATCTAAAAAAATTTAAGTATTGTAAAATGAGTGTAAAAAATTACATAGTAAAAATATACTGTATATTTTAATGTACTTCAATATTTTTTTCAAATCGGTTTAACACACACGATTTAAACTAAAAGTAAATTTATAACATAACAACATTGGATGTCATTAGACTGTGCCGGTGTCCCTAATGTTTTGACCCTCTCGAGCCACCAGAGGCATAATGCTACATAGAAGAAAATGGAAGGAACAAGCAGCATGCAGTACCTTTGAAGAATATGTTGATGGTGCGATGTGAAGGTAGACGACCAGCAGCAGGTGAACATGGGGAGAGATTTGCCACAAAATTAGTCACACAAATGCATTCGCGGTGTTCACGAGTTTTTCAGATCCACAAATATATTGGTGATTTTCACTTGTGTGTTTTGTTTTATGTGTGCGCGCATTCATCATGACTCTGCGTGTGAATTGTGGAACGTGCGTTTGTGGCTCAGCTGACAACCGTATTTTTTTTTTTACACAAACGTCATGCCATTTCCAAGATATTCCCACACTGGGGGCTGACATTTCAATCGCGCAATCGTGCAAACAGCAAAGGTGCTCCAACTGTGTCCATCTGTCGGACTGCGCGCACAAGGCGGAATGAGCCCATGTGACGCGCGTCATGGTAAATCGGTCCCCTCGGAATACAGTATCCGAATCTGGGTATCCGATTATTCAAGGAGGCCGATAACCGATATTTGGAGCCGATATTCATTTTCAGTAAAAGGGAAAATATTGGCATCAAAAAATAAAACAAATTAAAACTCTCAACTTTGTTGAAATGCCTTTACGCATGTTTGGTGAACATTTTTTTCAGATTAAAATTATTGCGTAATGTTGATGTTTTTTATTATTATACCTTTTTGACAATATGTATCTTTGTTGTAAAACTAACAAAGTTCAGGGAGCTCCCAGGGTCATCAGCATGTCTTCAAAAGTTACAAGAAGAGTTAAACAATTGCTCCCTATTGTTTTTCGACAGTAAATAAAGTTATCCAAAATTTCAAAATGACAGAAATGTTAAATTTCACTTATCTTTGTTTTGATTTCAAACAAAACCAAAAGGTGCATAGTTTCCCAGGATCAGTAGAATCTCTTATAAAGTTAACTGAAAGTTTAAACAAATAGTTCCTTGAAGTTAACAAGGTTTTAAATTGATTTATTATCGGCCGTCAGGTTAATTAAAAAAAGGCCAACACCGATATTCACCAAAATTCTGAATATCGGCACCGATAATCAGTCTATCCCTAGTGTGTACTTTGCCAAGTTAATGGCTGTCGAACTTAACTAGCAGCGATCGCTGGTTCAAACATATCATAACGGGAACGTCACATTAAACATTGACAACGCTCTGCTAGCCGAGACGCAAGGCGCGTTCAAATACAGTCGAGCACTTCACACTTCAGAAATAAGTGCATCAATGCATTAAAATGTTAATGCAGCACTGGGCAAGAAATCGACCTGAATAAAAACATTTCTAAAAAACTCTTTTGATGAAACATTGACTTACATGTAGTTGAATGGGACTTTGTCATGCCCTGTGGGGGTCTGTATCGTTTTTACTGGCATTCAGCAACTTTGAGGAGGATGGGATTAACCCTGGCACACAAAAAAAAAAAATACAAATGTCCTGAAATGCTTTACGGCATACTCACTTCTTCCTTTCCCTATAAGAACGTAAGTCGATTCGAAGGTCTATGCGCTCTTACTGGTTACATGGCAAAAGCCCCAATACAAACAAAGAAACAAAAGTATTATTTAAACAAAATTAGATTCATTACCTCATCGCTATTCATCTTTCACACAGCCACTGGAAATACAAATGTAATTCAGTCCAGCGAGAGCTCAGGATTTCACGACACTACGTGCTGGCGCGCATGGAAAATGTGGTTTTGAAAAGTGACTTTTGTCAAAACACTACCGCTTTTGTCGACATGGCGCCACCATAATCAACAAAAACTGACATATGACAATGTTTCTTTAATAACTAAAAAAATCAAAACAATGACATAGGCCTATACCATGATTCGATCCTTCAGTCTAGGGGTTGGGATGTCAAACATGAGTCTATGATATTTTATAGACCAATCATGGTTTACCTGTTTTCTGAATCTAAGCCGTGATTGGTCGTAGTGAGCTGTTGTGATGTCATTTTCAGTCGACATCAGACAAATGGCCGCCCCAAGAGATCGCTAAAAACGAGTGGATTAACACTTATTCCACAAACCCAATATTTATCAGAATGCCCTCTTTCAACTAGTGGGCTTGCATAGAACATATTCTTGAAAAAAAATGTTTGTGTTGACTTCCCCCTTTAAAAAATGATAAATATGTATTTTTTATGTTATCAAAATGTTTTTTGCTTTTGTTTCCTTTTTGTCTTCTTTTCAAGTTATATAAAGTAATTGACCTGTTTCGTCAGCCGCTGCTTGTTGCAAAAAAAAGTTCTTATTACAGCAAAATATTTTGCAAATATATCTTGAGTCACTGTCAATCTTTACACATGAAACTACAGTATGCCAACAGAGACGATTGTACATCAGCAAATATGGTCATGCCGTACGACACCAAAAAAGGGTGCAAACAGATCCTGTGCTGCATTGAATATTTACACGATAAGTCATGATAAATGCAACAATAAAAAAAAAAAAAAAAAAAAAGGGAAAATCACGAAAATATATTTGTGGATCTGAAAAGCACATTTTGGTGCAACTAAATCTTTGAATTCAAAAATATAAATATTTTGTTATTTAAGTTAAATACATTTGTGAATCTGAAAATAACGTGAAAATCACAGGTGCATTTGTGTGTGCATAATTTTGAGACAAATCTCTCCCATTATGTGAAGCCATGACTCTTCCATTTTGGACATCAGCTTTAGGGTGGAAAACATACAAAACAGCATTCAAGTTAAACGCTTTCCTTGATTGCCTTTTGATTGACAGCTGAGTTCGACTTGTGGGCGTGCTAGCTAATGAGACAATAGCTAGCGAGCTTCCAGTGACGTAGCGAGTAACAATAAACAAACTAGAAAGCCTCAGTGTTGTAATTATGATACCAAATAGTGTACATACATACATTTGTATATAAATGGCAAATAAACGGTTTAAAAATGTTTAAATTACTCACTGAAAACACAGCTGCCAGTCACCAGGAGACTTGGTCACTGAACCGGATGTGTACACGTACTATTCTTCTTCTTCTTTTCTGCTGCTACTTCTTCTTCGTCTTCTTTTTGGCGGGTTACATCTCCTTGGTGCACATCGCCATCGACTGGACAGGAGATCCCAAAGACATTTGGCAAGCATGTTATCCTATGAAATTATCTATCGACCGTAAATCAAAGAATGTGTACGACTGTACGGTAGAAGGCTCAATTCAAATGGAAAGAAAAGCGTGTTTGACAAATTGTGCAACAACTCTTCAAACAACAACAACAACACCGTAACAAATATACAACAGTAGTAGTAAGTAAGGGAAATATTTGTATTCGCCTTTTCGTGTTGGAAGATTTTTTGCATATATAAATACCACTTTGAGACTTCCACTTGTCTTTTTTTTTGTCTGCTTGTTGTTTTTGTTTGCCCTAAGATTGTGGAAAAGATGCCATTGCAGGCTAAAGATGAGAACAGACTATTCAAAGACACTTGTCTCTAAGGACACTAGACATTGAGTCTCCAGCGAAGATGTGACACATTTGCTAACACAGATGTCAAAGTTGTTCATGTGAATCTAATTCACAAATTATTATTAGTTATTATTAGTTATTTTTATAATATTATTATGAGTATTTTGTGCACCCATTATATGTGACTTTTTTATGGACACACATTAGCATTTTGTGTCCATGGTATATTAATAATGTGTCCACAAATTTAAAAAAAAATCATGTAATGTTTGGATCGTCATTGATGTTAGCGGATCTATTGCTGCGAGCTGTTTTGATTTCATTTTAAATGAAACAAAAAAATGGGGAAATTTTGATGTGAGAAGGTGGGACCATCTCACATTCTCCATCCACAGCATAGCATTGCTTCTTAGAGCAAAGTGAGACACCTAAGATTTAATCTTATTCATATGTACGAACATTAAAATAAAATCTCAACAGTGTATTCATAACACTCCTGATCTCGACTGATCTTACTTCACCATTCCCTTAAGGAGGAGCGTGCATTTAAAGTGCACGACGAAGTTTAACAGTGAAGCACAAGTCTCAAGATAATGTATTGAAGAATGGGTAAAAACAACAACAAAAAGTAAAACATCATTGTTGCTACCAAGCTTTTTGCACACAAAACAGAAAGGAGGTGGGGAACAGGGGGGAGGTTGGAGTGCTTGGCATTTTATTAAAAAAAAATGAATAGTCAAAATACTGATTTACAATAAAAGCATTCTTGTCTTATCTTATCTTACAGTCAAATGTGAATGAATACATTATGATTTCCTTAGTCCTCCATGAAAGCTTACATACATACATACAAACATACATACATACATACATAATTATTATTAATATTATTATTATTATTATTATTATTATTATTATTATTATTATTACAGTATTATAGGATACCTACATTTTTTTCCAGGTTACAATACAGTACAAGATATCGTCTTCAGGCGCTACGCTTTCGCCATCTCCTGGTCACTAAGAGCAATGCTTTCGGCGACAACTTCCGGATATCTAAAACAGATATACGAGCTATATTTCGATTTGTGTCACGTGCTGTATTCTATTTTCATTTTAGAATGAGACTTTTCCTTAGTCGTTCCAGACAACAAAATGGAAAATCAAGCTGTACTTCAATGTTGGTGTTTGTATTTTAAAATGTTTGTATTTTAAAATGAAAATCAAATAACGACTCGTTTTTTTCATTTTTGCATCTGCTTCCAAACATACTATCCAATGATCAAAAGAAACACGGACCTGTACTAAAGTGAAGTATTTATTTTCGTGACGACTTTTTTCTTTTACTCCCTATTTTGTACTTTCTACCATTTCTTTCAATAAAAAAAATCTGAATAAGGAAGCATTAGCAACAATGCTGCAACAAATTCAGATAAGTAAGATGGTCCTATTTAGTAGTATTTTTTAATATTGTTATCGTTAGATGGTTTAGCTTTTTTTTGTGGGGGGTAAGTCTGTTCACAACATTGGCAAACTCAATGGGGACACGTTTGGAAGATGAGCTCTAGCTAGCATGCGGCTTTCTTTTTAGTAAAAGTTAATGAAAGAGCGAAACTATTTTGTATTCAGGTGTGTTGATTGTGCAAGTTATCAAAACGGGTACTGACAGTTAAAAAATAAAGTAATTGTTACTTTTTACTTACTTCTCCATAGTTGAATGCAGTCCCTCCACCCACCACCCCCATTAACGTGAGTCTACTTCAGTACAGAACAGTATGAATTACTTTGCTACCTCCGGGCAGCTCACAGTTGCGCAACAATGAAACCGCGTGTTATTTTCGTGGAGTCCAGCCCCGGACCCGCCCCCTCCATCCTGCCCATTGGCTGTAGTAAACGTAACCTCTCACTTGCTCTTATTTGGATTGTTGAAAACGTGTGCGTGACCGCGTGGAGCTTCAAAAGTGTCTCCCTCCACCGTAAAAACACAATTCAAGTTTAAAAAAAAGGGGGGGGGGGAATTTTAAACGTCCTTCAGTTGAGAAAGACAAGTTGAGAAGAGGGGTATTGAGGACGAAAGATAACAACAACAAAACATTTAAAATTCAGCAAGATCGGGATCGTTTGGAAATTGGGAGCAGCAGCGTTGGAGCGAGCTGTCAGTCATGGTAATTTCCACACTCTTAAACGCTCTTCAAAATGTGTTTTTAGTGTCATCGCTCAGATTTCAACGTTGTTATCGTTATGGTTGATCCACCAACCGTAGCTGCTTTGCTATACAGTGCACACTACAGTCTGTGCTGTTCTGTAAATGCTAACTTGTCTCAATTCTACTGCTTCAATAATGGATTGAATATTTACACTGACAAATGTGTTCATATTTTAGATCAGTAGGTTCTCAGACATTTTAAACCAAGTACCACCTCAAACAATGCAGTAGCCTACCTCTCCAGGTACCACCATAATGACTGACATTATAATACAGTAACATAGTAGGCTTTCATTCATTCATTCATCCGTTTGAAAATTAACAGTGCACTTACGTATAGGCAAAGGAAAAAAAAGTGTACTTGGGTAATGATTCATTTAAAACATGTATTGTACATACGTTAAATAAAAAATTGTACTTAGAAATTGTTAAACAGCAAACTGGTCTTTTAAAAAAAAGTTCCATATACCTGAATTTAACAACAACCTGACAGCACGCAGTCCTTGATTAAATCCCTGTGATAATTCCGGCAGTGATTCTCTCTTACAGTGCTGTTAGGGATTATCAAATGCTGTGGGAATTAATCCAATTTCACATAAGTGGCCTGAAAAAGATTCTTTTTTCTATTCATGACTAATCATGTGTCTTTGTTAATCTATCTGTGACATGTAGTGACAGACAATTAAATGCTCTTCCCCAAGAAAGTACAATTAACCCATTTATTATATAATTTAATTTTTGGTTTTTTTCCACTGTATTGGTGTTGAACTACTGCACTGCATCATACTAAGAGGTGTTAATAAGGTGCTAATATTTTGCCACTCTAAATAAAGTAACCAGTACATTGGCAAGGACTCTCAGTATGATGCAGTGCAATTCTTCAACACACAACAACAACATTGTTCAATTAACACCATGCAGTACTTTAAGTCAAGCAGTTATGATGCAGCTACTTGTTGACTTTAATTTTATGAGTCTTACTTTTGCCCTGTCTAAATGTTTCCATAATGTTCTTCCACTAAAGTGTTGTTTATCTGAATGGAAGTAGAAACCAGCAGATAGCAAGCTGGTGGCCTGAAGAATGTGTTTGTATACCTTTATTGATGCAGTGTTTGTCTTATGATAAGGTCCCGTGAAATGAGGATTTTCTGTCAAAATGACTTGGGTGGCTTTTCAGGCATGGAAGCCTTTATGAATGTTTGCAAAGGCCAGATGCACGAGAGGTTGCTGTCTTTTGTGGAGGGGGAGATGACAACTGAGATTATTCAATGATTAAACCTCACTTCAAACATATACTGTAAACTAATGAGTCTGACATGAATATACGCTCCATTCATATCCTCGTGCACTTATAGAACACCCACCAGGGTAACAGGTTCAGTTCTAAATGTTGACCAGTGAAATTGTCATCTTGATGTTAAAATGCTTAATAAAGTCAAAATACTGGAAAATGAACCATAGAAAATAATTGTAGTCCACTCCAAGCCTTTTTTTAAACTTCGGTGACTTTTAAGCACATTATATTTATTCTAATAATAACATATATCAGGATACTATAATTTTGTTTTGTTATACGTAATGTTTATTTTCATCATTGCTCCTGTCCGGCTGGGAAAAATCACATAGTTCCATACAATTAAAGTGAGGCTTGCTCTGTTAATTTTAGACTTTGGTTAGCAAATATGATTTTTTTTCTATTATAAAGGGCTCCGTAAGTATTGCTAATATGTATCAACCGTGTTTCATTAATTTAGCACAGACGTTAGCAATCAGGGGTGCATTTGATCGTACTGGAAAATTTCTCCATATTCACATTTAGTATAAATTTACCGTCTTCATTTTCAAATAAAATATTCCCTTTGTAAAGCCACAGCCATAGTTGTTATTTTCATCTCATCACCCCTAAAGTTTGAGAATGTTTTTTCCTTTTTTGCGGTGACTCCACAATTAAATAACCTTTATTTGATTTGATGGTTTAGTGACAGACTTCCCCCCAAAGTCTTGTGCTTCTCTTTCATAAATGTGGGTATGGAACTGTGTTAAAAAGCACAAAATAGTGAACTTTATTTTGCCTTGTCAGAAGGTCAGCACCCCTAACGTTTGATCCTAGAATCACCCCTGGCTGCAACAATGTTCTCAAGTTAGAGTAGGGCATCGTGACATAACACATTTGCCCTCGCCTTTTGTCCACTGGTGCCCTTGACATTAGAAGCCTGAACATAAAAGCTCACAGAGGTGTGACAATGTTTTCCCCCACAGCTGCAAGGACTCACTGAACAATCTGAATGGTTGTAAATGATGTTTGGTGATGTCACCGACATGTCTCTGCGAAGCTCCTATGTATCATTTTCACATTTTATTTGGACAATTCTGACCACCGCAACGGCAAAATGTCAGCATGCCTGACTACAGTAATGTTAAGGTTGGTGAAATAAAGTTTATTTCCTGACCACATGCCCTCCGTTTACACCTTGGCACCACCCACAGGCTCAACCAATGTAATCTTACATTCCCCTCACCCACCATCCATTTTAAGAGTTGACTGCTCTGCACATCTGTCATTCTCCAAATAGCCTCTACATAGTCTGTTTGAATATGTTTTGATAACTCTTTCTAGCCAAATATGCTCGCATACTAACTACGCGGTGAGGTCATGTCACTCACGCATATGAAGCCTTTGAGTCACTCCCTGGTCACATAATGGTGTTTGTTTATTATGGATGTTAAACTCACACGTTCTCTTCCCGTATTCCAGTCAAATAACATCCCACATGTTCTCAATCTGCTACGAAGTCGATATTTGAGATGGGCTTCCAAACCGAGCCCAGCCCCCACTGCTTGTTTGTGCACTAAATGGAGTGTGGCTTGAGTCGCAGCACACGTCTTGTTTTTTATCACATGGCAAGTGATGGGTGGGAGGCGAGAGCTCCACACACACGATGCTGTGATAACCATACAAGCCGTCTGCTCTATTCCCTTCCAATTAAATGAGTATAACAGTTGACAACAAGTATACTTCAACTTGTTACTCTCTGCAAAATATGTTCCAAACACACCCGCAATAGGTGAAATTGAAACACATTTTTTAACACGTTTTTTAAAACAGAAGTACTGATGATTAGCCATGTTATAGCGGGGAAACATTCTTTACTTGAGTGGATTTCGGCCATTGTGTACAGTAAGCTTGTGTTTCATCAACTTCTCTGCCATGTTTTAGAAATTGAATTTATCAATGGATGTGTTTTTTTTTTTTTTTTTTTGCTGTTCTTTGTTCCAAGACAGAGAAACTGTCGCTGAATGGCGACGAGGATGGCGCATGGCTGACTGAGAGTCAGACTCAGCTCGCCCTCAGTTCTGACGCAAACGAAACCAACGATGGAGACCGGCCAGCCTGGGATTCCAAGATCCAGTATGTGTTGGCCCAGGTGGGCTTCAGTGTCGGCTTGGGGAACGTGTGGAGGTTCCCATACCTTTGCCACCAGAATGGAGGAGGTGATGATCAATGTGGAGATTATCATTTGAGTTTGGAATTACTAACATGTTTGTTTTATTCTAAAATATAAAAAAACGGTAGGTCCGCATATAACACTGACTAATGGTCCAATAATAAAAAAAGGTGTGTACTTCTAGTTTATGAGGATGTGGGTCATTTTCCTCTAATTGGATCAATAACGGTAAAGACGTAAAAAAGGAATAATTTAGCAATTTTTTTTATGCCACTTGGTTTTTTATGTGAAACGGCCACGCTTTATCCATTTATTTATTAGCTTTTAGCCATTCATAGTAAAGGCAATCCTTATCAACCATATTTGATGACAGCCATATTGTAGTAGTAGCCCTAAAAGTAATCCACACATATTTTCTTTTCCTTCCTTGCAGGGGCCTTCATGCTTTTGTATGTTTTTCTTTTGGTGGTGGTTGGCGTTCCCCTATTCTTCATGGAGTTGGCAGCTGGCCAGAGCATTCGGCAGGGCAGCATCGGAGTGTGGAAGCACATTTCCCCAAAACTGGCCGGCATCGGCTATTCTAGCTGCTTGGTAAGAAAGAATTTATCGAAGCCGTTGATTATCTTCCCATACGCTGTGCATCCAATGTGGGCCTCTTCCCAAAGGCAGCTTCACGCAAAGTATGTTTGGGTTTGAAGAGATTGACGAGTTTGACTTCTCTCCGCCCTTCTTTTCCAAAACGCCTCCTCACAAGGCCATAGACTGTATCCTGTGTGTCAGCAAGTCTTTCGTAGCCCGTCTCTATGTAAAACGAAGAGAGGGCGATGAGGGGCTGTAACATGAGAGTTGTTGTGTAACACTTTCTCCCGCTGACACTGAACGCGAATAAGAATCTCTGTGTTCATCCAGCGTGTATGTTTATTTTCCAGTACGCCTGATTTGTCAATCTTTTACAGCTAAACCCCTCAATTGTCACTGTTCACTGTGTTGACTGTGTAAAAACAAATACAGTGGGATATGAAAAGTTTACACATGCCTGTTAAAATGCCAAGTTTTGCAGTCTAAATAAAATGAGAACAAGGTTCATCATATCAAAGCTTTTTCCAACATTAATGTGACCTGTATCTGTACAACTCAATAAAAAATTATGCTAACATAATTGCTATGCTATTTTATGCTAACACTGACTGCTATTTTGAACTGTTTATAATTCCCTTCACTTTGACTATGACCGCAGTTTAATTTGTTTTGTTTTTTGCAATTGAGTTGTACAGGTTGTACATCACATTAAAGTAGGAGAATGTGTTGGAAATGATTTATCTTGGTCTTATTTTTTCATATCACAAAAACAGAAAAACCTGGCTTTGTACAGGGATGTGTAGACTTTATATCCCCTGCAAGCAATGGGTATGTACATACAGTATGTAATATTTGAAGTTGTTTTCTCCTCAGGTTTGTTTTTATGTGGCTTTGTACTACAATGTGATTATTGCATGGAGCCTTTTCTACATGGGCAACTCCTTCCAGTATCCTCTACCCTGGGAGAACTGTCCCATTGACGTGGCCACCAATGACACAGGTAGACTCTGCCTGTTCAGACTAATAATCCAATTGCAGATTCAGTAAATGCCTATTTTGCTCTCATCTACAGTGAAAGAATGTGCACAAAGTTCAGCAACATCCTACTTCTGGTTTCGGAAAGCTCTGAACATCTCTAATTCCATCGAGGAATCAGGAGAGTTTAATTCACTCATGACGGGCTGCTTATTAGCCGCATGGACCATTGTCTCCTTGGCGATGATTAAAGGCATCAAGTCATCGGCAAAGGTGAACAAGAAGAGCATTCACAACCTCATACTTGATAAATGTAACATGTTTTTCCCTGTCCTTTGTTCCAACAAGCCTCTGCCAAGATTCCAAGAGAGGCCATCTTTGACTGAGCTCAACTATAATAGCAGACAAGGCTAAGCATTCCTCTTCTGCTTCAGAATTCACAAAGACTATTTGATAGAAGAAAACATCCAAAAGAAAGTTTATTTGAAAATAAATCACTTTGGTGAAATTCAGAATTGATGATACACATTTTTCAGAAGTAGGCATCTCAACAAAATATTTGCTCCTTTAATTTCACACTTGGTGGGTGGGTAAGCCCTCCGGGAACCCGACTATCGGTATACAAGATGTTAACATTTTTCATAATGTCTTCTTAAATTACTTTGTTCGCAGCAGTTATTTTTACATAGTAAATCAAGTAGTGAGAAAGATACTGCATAGGCATTAGCCTCTTAAGCTAACCAATGTTTCCCATATTCCTGTCAAGTGACTTCTCTCTCTCTATCTGGTTGTTCCAAATTTCAGGTGATGTACTTCTCCTCAGTCTTTCCCTACGTGGTGCTCTTCATTTTCCTCATCAGAGGCTTGACATTGGATGGAGCAATAGAGGGAATCACGTATATGTTTTATCCAAGAGTAAGCATGAATTTCATGTGAATGTTATAAGGCACGCTTTAAATAAAAGGAGGCTCAGTTTCACTTGTGTTTTTTTTTCTCAGCTGGAGATTTGGGGGAACATGCAGGTGTGGCGGCAGGCTGCTACTCAAGTGTTTTTTGCCCTGGGACTGGGCTACGGCTCGGTCATTGCGTATTCCTCCTACAATCCGGTCCAAAACAACTGCCACAGGGACGCTCTGCTGGTCTCCGGCATCAACTTCATGACATCTGTTCTGGCCTCGCTCGTTGTTTTCGTCATCCTGGGTTTCCGGGCCAAAAACATCGCAAAGGGCTGCGTAGCTGAGTATGTATCAAAAACCATATGTTTGATTGTGATATTGTGAGAGAAAATAACCACTACCGAGTTATAAGGTTTAATATCATTCTAAATTTATTAAAAGGTAAACATCGACTCCAATGGTGCCTTGATTTACACGGTTCATTCATTCCGTGAACATGTTCTTAACTCAAAACACTTGTATCCCAAATCATCTTTCCTAATTGAACTGAATGGAAATGCCATGGCTGGCCTGGTTTCTGAGGCTGAGCCATGATTGGTCGTTACCTGAGCCCTGAGCAGTTTTGATGTCATTTTCAGTCGACAGAAGTAACAAAATGGCCGCCTCCTGAGATGGCACAAAAGGGGTAGATTTTGCTGCTTAACTCATATTCCACAAACGCAATATTAATCAGAATGCCGTGTTTCAACTAGCGGGCCTGCATAGAACATATTCTTGAAAACATTTCCCCAACCAAAGCCCGGACCTAAATCCAATTGTTAGGCACCTACCCAAAATGACTTAATGATGCCATTAAGTCAATACTGATGTGATTGCAAAGTATTAGTTTTAGGGTGTGAACACTTATGCAAGCTACTTCTTTGATTTTTGAATAGTTTACTTAAATTTTCATTTGAATTGCGCAGGTTCCAATTCTTGTGTTTTTTTTTTTTTTGTTGTTGTTTTGTTTTTGGGGGTTTTTGTTTTGCAGAAACGTTCGTCTTCTAAGCAACATGTGGATCCAGGAGGACTCGCACGGGTGGCCGAAGTTCAACATGAGCGAACCAACATCGGTATCCATATCACACTACAGAGAGTGGTACAGCCACTATGGCGCCACACTGGGTCTCAACATCACCGACTGCAATCTAGAGGAGGAGATGAACAAGGTGTGCAACGTCGGGTAGGGGCGGAAAAATGCAATAGTAAAAAAAAGATAATGATGATGTGTGTTAACAAAGGTGAACAAAAAATCCGGAATCTTCACCTTTATCTGGATTAACACCAAAATGTAAAGGTTCTTCCAATGGAGTACTTCTTGTGTTTCACCTTGGCCCGAGTCAGTGAACAAGGCTCTGTAAAATATACTGCCTGTGCAGCAACATGAAAACTGAGGTGTTTTGTATGTCCAAAGTTTCCAGGAAAGACAGAAGCAAGCTGTGTTAGACAAGTGAGCAGGAAAAGTACAAAAACAGCAGCCTATAGATGCAGGGTTGATCATTTATCTAGAAATGTACACTTTCCATAGACCTACCTGCTGGGGAATCTTGAGGCCAAATAAGGAAGCTGAGATCTACCAGAAAGGAAACATGTGTTTTCTGATATAGTTTGAAGTACAGCATTGAGACTACACAGTGACCAAACCTGCAGTGTATACCAGATAAAATAACACTACTTGATTGAAGCATTTATGTCTTTCAACTCATAATTGTTCTTTTTAAAATTTCAAAACCAAATGAAAAACTAAGAAGTTCTATTAATTTGTTAGGTTTTACGTTAAAATGAAGAATTATGAAAGTCTTTTTGTCAATCTGAGCAAGATGCCGTTTGCAATATAGTTAAGCATCACTTTTAGCTTGAGTTTCATTTAGATTTGGTTCTTTTTTCCCCCTTAGTTTTAGTACTAGTCTTAGTTTAGATTTCTTTTTTTAATTCATTTTATCTTAAAGCGGAAGTCAACCCAAACATATTTTTTTCAACAATATGTTCTATGCAGGCCCACTAGTTCAAACACGGCATTTTGATTAAAGTAGCATTAGTGGAATATGAGTTAAACAGCAAAATCCAGAAGTGTTTAGCCATCTCAGGGGACGGCCATTTTGCCACTTCTGTCGACTGAAAATGACATCACAGATGCTCAGGGCTCAGCTAACGACCAATCATGGCTAAGCTTCAGAAAACAGGTAAGCTGTGATTGGTCGTTAGCTGAGCCCTGAGCATCTGCGAAGACATTTTCCGACGGCAGAAGTGACAAAATGGCCGCCCGCTGAGATAGCTACATTTTGCTGCTTAATTTATATTCCACAAATGCAATATTTATCAGAATGCCTTGTTTCAACTAGTGGGCCTGCATAGAACGTATTCTTGAAAAAACTATGTTTACTAAGCAAAAAGTTTGGGATATTTGGGTTTCTGGAGACTTTATGTATTTGTACAATGCTGTCATGTTGCATCTGTTTGTTTCTGTCGGCGCTCAGGGAGTGGAAGGCACAGGACTGGCTTTCATAGCTTTCACTGAGGTGATGGCTCTATTCCCAGCCAGCCCGTTCTGGTCCGCTCTGTTTTTCCTCATGCTGCTCAACCTGGGCATGAGCACCATGTTTGGGACCATGCAGGGAATCCTCACACCTCTCATGGACAATTTTAATGTGCTGGGACGCCACCGCACCTTACTCACCGGTACGCCAGTCAAATTGAAAGCAAATTCAGCATGTTTTGGTACGTCCAGGTCTCAGTATTTCTCTCTTGTTTGTTTTTTAGTGTGCAGCTGTGCTTTGGGCTTCCTGCTTGGACTTGTGTTCACTCAGCGCTCAGGCAACTACTTTGTGGCCATGTTTGACGACTACTCTGCCACGCTGCCTTTAGTCATTGTTGTCATCTTTGAAACCATCAGCGTCTCCTGGGTTTATGGCACTGATCGGTAAGTAATGAAGAACTTTTGTTTTTCACTAATTGAACGCATTGTCAACAGACGTTGTGAGTCGTTAATGAATTTTAGAAAAGCTTTTATTTTAATTTTCTTTATTATGGTTGCAAGACAAACAGTTAATGCAACATCATATAATTTGATTCATCCAGGGGGTCTTCAAGAGCTATATGGTATTTCCTATATTTATGAATCACCTTTACTAAAACTACAGCTACATTTTGTCTCAGAGGAACTACAATTTACACAAGTGCATATTTGTGTATTTTTTTCATGGATTATGTGAAATGTAATGAAGGGTACTAAGTTATCTTCCAATTCTTGATGTGTGGTTCCTCTTTATTGCAGTTTCCTGGATGATATTGAGGACATGCTCAAATGGCGCCCCCCGGTGGTGTACAAATATCTTTGGAAATATGTGTGCTTGCTGGCCATGATCGGACTTCTGGCTGCCAGTTTGTTGAGAATGGTCTTTAAAAGGCCCACGTACACTGCCTGGAATGAAAACACGGTAAGAGAATATTTTTGGTGATGCTGAAGACCCACCGCAGAGCAAAATGTATTTGTGTCCGGTAGAATAAGTGCATTATTAATAGTATGGAAATTGGGATGGTTCAAAATCTAAAACAGGAATTTCAAGGATTCATTATCCAACTTTCATTTTTGACTGAGAGCATCTGTATGTTACACATTCCACATGCGTATATCTCTTTCTCTGGGCAGGGCTCTGAGATGACTTTAGAGTACCCAGGCTGGGCTCTGGCTATGATTGTCTTGCTCATCGTCTTTGCCAGCCTGCCGGTCCCCATCGGTTACATCCATTCAACATTGCAGCGCCGCAGGCTGCTCCGCGCTGATTCCGTGGAGGACGACGGCAAGGAGGTCAACCGCGACTTGTACACCAAGTGCAGCTCTGTCGAACAGCTGGATTCCAACTCCCATCGAGCTAGCCCCGAGGAAGACGGCGTCCCTCCCAGGACGACCTTCCTGCCAGTGGGCAGCGAACACTACCGCCTCTTGCCCCAGCAGGAGGAGGAGGAAGACGAGGAGGAGCAGGACACGGGAGTGTGAGGATTTGAGTGCTCGGAGGCTGTTTGGAAAGTGTTTCAAGTGTAGCTCCTCGGCGAGTGGAGAAGCAAGCAAGACACTGCTGCAGGAGAAGTGGGACAATAAATGGAGGACAGCAATAGACGCAATAGTTGTTTAGCTCAGGAAGCGACATTGTTAGCACGCCAAAGCTATCCTTTTAAATAAATACAGTGAGCCACCACCAATCACAAGGGATTTGAGTTACACCACACATCACGCAGGGTTCACGCCAGTCGTGAAAATGGAGCCCTGAGTGTCACAGCAGCCAGACAAAATAGATATGCTGCACTGTTTCCCAACATTTACTGAGCCAAAGCACATGTTTTATTTTGTATTGAAATGATCTGTTGGCACACCACAAAATAAAACATGTCATAAAGGGTATGAATATTGATATATAATGATCTTTTCTCATTTTCTCAAATTTACTAGACTCCGCATTCATTCTGGGCCTGTTTAGTTGAACACAAAGCTATTATGCCGTCGGATGAATGGCAAGAGTTGGATACACGCTAATTGTACCTTCTGCTCTCTAGTGTCATAAGACAATGCTGGCACGGGTAGTGATAGATGAACAAAGATATATTGGTTGTAGTAAGGAATTTGAATATTTGGTCCGATTAAGTTAAATTAGATCATTTCCACATGAATGTATCGCAGTGCAGTGATAAAGACATCAGACTGGGAAAAAACATGAATTCTTCTGGCTTGTATGAACATTTCCTACATGTTTGCATGTAAGTGTGTTTGAGAAGACCAATTAGAGTTGTAAATAATTTCAAGGAAATTAAGGACTATTTGATGGATCCTTATATGGAAGTTTTTATTTAGCATTTTATTTTGGTTGGAATGAATTCATGATCCTCCAAATATGTGCATGGCAATTTAAAGATGTACAGTATTAACTTGACTGCAAAGAGGCCTATGTTTGTCATATTTACATTTCACCCTCTTGATTGTGATGCTGTAAATTCTGCCTATTGTATATATATGTAGATTTTATTAAACATACAGCAAGTCAGTAACTTTGGACTCTTTTAATATTAATCATTTTATTTGTGAATTAATTTTTTTTTCAGGCATATGCTTTTTATTGGAAAATGCCGCCACTTGATTTAATGATTTTGCACTGACTTAGTGTTTCATTTATTATATTTTAATTCATAAGGTACAGGCGAGGTAATACATAAGGTCAGAATTTAGCTTGTTGCAAAGTTTTATAAAGTGATGAGCACTCTGCAAATTAGTGAACGAGGGAAACTTTTTTGTGTTATTAAAACAGGTCAGGTATTTTATGTCACTTTATTTTTTTACTTGAGTACATTGTTGAAACTGTACTTTTTAACTTTTTACACAAGGGATTGAATCAGTTGTTCTACTTTTTGCCAGGTTTAAAACAAGTGTCTGTACCTATGTACTTAAGTACACAATACTTTTGCCACCTCTAAATAAATCCAACAACACCATCATTGTGCTGCCTCACCTCCCAGTCGGGAGGCACGAGAGCGAGCAGGCGCGCTTGTGCGCGTGTTCTGTGCGCGTTCACGCGAGAGAGGAGCACACGGGCCGGCTGAGCAGCAAGAAGGATGGAGGTCCGACCTGACAGGTTCAAGGCGGTCGCGGCCAAAACTCTGGGCAGAATTAACAGGTATTTTCACTTTTCCCAGTTTATGTAAATCACCGTGTTCGACTTCAAGGCGTCTGCACGTTTTCCCACGCGAGAGAGAGAGACAGCTGAGAGTTTGGCAGTCCTTCTTTTTAATGGCGGAAAAGTTAGTTTCTAATCAAGTTCATTTCATTAAATGGCACGATGGTTAAAGTTTAAGATGCGTATTTTGTGATGGAAAAAGTGCAGATAACATCAAAAAGTCCCAAGTGTCTCAATGTAGTGCAGTCGCAATGCAGACCAAGTGCCGATGAAAGTGTCGAAATTTTACTTCTTGGGGTTCGTTTGGTAAGAATTAATACACAATTGATTTTTATCAGAAAATAATCCTGCAAACCACTTTCCGTGTTGACTACCTTTTCTGTATGTGTATAAAACGTCATTAGGCAAAAATGTCCTGATTTTCTTTGAGCAGTGAAAAGCCCATCATCCAAAACACTGAATGTTATGACAGATAAAATTGGTTCTGTAAAAGAAAAAATGAAGTCTTATCATGTCATAAATGTAGCACACATTGCTGCTAATATTTGTGTAAGTAATATTACAGTCTCATACAATAGATGTATATCAAATGCAGTGTTATTAAATTGCTACTCCAACAAAGCAATGGACAGGTGTGTAGAAAATATTTTTGCACACTACAGAAATAAAAATTTTTTTTAAAAAGCATGCAGCTCCTCGAAACATATTGATTCACATAATATTTGTATTGCAATGCAGACTGTTGCATGGACAATATTAGAGTATTAAAAAATACATAGATGGAAATCGCTGATAGAGGCTCGTGCAATAACCTTTGCTTTAAGCTTCCGTTCTCTTAGGATTTGAGGTAGCGAGCAAACGTATAAATCCCGTCCTGAAATAGCCTGTTTTTCAGTCCAGATGTCGAGCCACGCAAATCCCTAAACTCTCCCCTCCCACTCGTGCCATCCCAGCCCATGTCACTTCCTCCGGCCGCTCCCTCCTCATCCATCCCGGCATCCCGCCATCCATCCATCCATTCAGACAACTTTCATCCTATCATGCTTACAGATTAACAGACATGCACATTGAAGGCATTCCTTTCGGTCCAAATGGGCGACATGCAAGGCAAATATATGTATACACGCTCCGACACACATCTGTATGGACGTGTGTGTGTGTGTGTGTGTGTGTTTTGTGAGGAGGGCCTCCCCGTTGCCTGCCTTGCTGGAGTTGGAGCAATCTCACCAGCTCACAGACAAAAGCGCGATCTCTCCATGATGAAAGCAGCCAGAAGTTCATTTATTATTTAAACATTTTCTCCATCAGAATGCATCTCCTGTTTCTATATTAAACTGCACTAGGTAAGCACAAACAGCAGCGCTGTGAGGTCAAATGTACTCTTTCCTCTTACAGTTCACACTTTCGACATAAATAACGTCACCAAGGGTGCGCAGAAACAACCTATCGCACCTATCGCCTTGTGACTGTTTCCACTGCATCCACATTTATAAAGTTTCCAACAACGCCCTGCGGACCGACTCCGCAAGGAGGGTTTAGTTGCGCACGCACACGAGGCAATGCAGAAAGTAGCAGGTAATCCATTTTTAATCCATTTTACATCCGCCAGAGTGCTACAATTTCATTTATGATGCACAGTGGCTCGGTGCCATCGTGGCTTTGATAAAATATTCAAATTATGGTGGGGTGTATTAATTACTGTTTGATCATTTTTGCCGCTCGTTAGGCCTGACAATTTGACAGTATTTTAGTCTAATCGAGTTTCTTATCTGTCTATGCAATACGCTGCAGTTTAATGTTTTGAATAATAAAACCAGATTTAATTGGATGTGAATGCGCAGTGCAATATCCATCTATCCATGCGTCCATCCAATCCTGAACAGAAATATGAACACGAAACATGTTTTTACTCCCAATTTTCATGAGCTGGATTCAAAGATGTTTGCAAAAGGCCTATTTATCGCAAATTTTGTTTACAAATCTGCCTAGATCCGCTAATGAGCACCTCTCCTTTGCCGAGATAATCCTTCCATTTTACAGGTGTGGCATATCAAGATGCCGATTAGACATTTTGATTACTGCACAGGTGTGCCTTAGGCTGCCCACAATAAAAGGCCACTCTAAAATGTTTTATCTCAAAAGGCATTTCAGAGGATTTGACCACGATTTTCTTCAGAAAGCATCTCAGGGAAGTTCACTGCGTGCTCATTGTCCTCCTTGGGGGGAATTTTATTGACAATGAACACAAGCGCATTTTACTTATGGAATTTTGAACGCTCAGAGAGTCGTGCCATTCATCCACGATTGTCCTCTCAAGTTGGATCTGTTCACAAAACGTTCCACTTTTTGCATGGCCAGCATGTCACCCATTTAGCCTTTTTGGGATCCTCTCGATTAATTATTTAATTCATTAATTAAAACCAGCGAATTTGAAAAAACAAATGTAAAAATGAAACAACAAATAAATATAATGAAAAATCCAAAATTATTAAAACCAACCCCTCACCGAAACCAGTCCAATAAAACTATTCATTTTTGAGTGGCCTTTTACCGGAAGCTAAAGTGCAATAATCATGCTCTCAAATCAGCATCTCGATATGACATGCCTGTGAGGTGGATAGATTATCCCGGCAAAGGAGAGGTGCTCACTAACATAGAATTAGACAGATTTGTGAACAATATCTGAAAGAAATGGAAAGAAAAATACCGTAGAAAAAGTCTATCATCCATCGATCCATAGAAAATGTTCTATTAATCAATATCCATCACATTCTTAGTTTTGGATTGACACATTACAGATGTGTTAATTTAATAACAACAGCTTTCTTATCGTGGTTTGTACAAAGTACTTTGCATTAACATAGAACTGCACTGCATCATTCTGTTTCTGGGCTGTTTCTCTTGTAACTGTAATTCGCTTTCTTATTTAGCTCAGCGACAGAGGAAAAGTAATGAATTTGTTCGCCATTTCCTGACCTTATGTCCGCATTTAAGGCTGTTATGGAAGGCATGATCAAACTCCATCAGTTCATATAAGTGATGTCCATCCTGTATGTGGAGATTAAAAACAGTGACACGCAGCACATGGAGATTACAAATAGACCGAGGCTAGAACATTGGTTACATATGGAATCTAATCAGATTCAATGCAAGGGCTTTATTAAAATGTTAATGATTGTTATGTTACTTAAGTGCATCAGAGTGGCATAATGAATATATTGTTAAATTGTGTCAATCAAAGCATTATTAGCATTATTATAGTATCTTTGTACAGATTTTTGGGGTGCATTAGATTGTGCACGTGTACCTAATCAAGTGTCTGATGGTCGTATAATTAAGGATTAAGATTTTGACTTTTACGATCATCTTATTCCGATAATGGAGCGTATGAAAAAATACATGTGTAGTATGTCACAGATGTATGTTGATGGGCTAGAGTCTGGGGGGGGGGGGAGTGGTGACAGGATGTGGAAGGGGAGGGTGTCTCCCTGGGTGACACTTTCCCACCGAGACCCAATCTGTTCACTTCAGGGAGAGCGCATCGCTCACGGAAGGAGCGCCAGTGATAGCACAACTGAGAAAAATCGCAAAGTAAATTCCTTGACACGTTCAAACTGTGAAACGAAACCGTGTTTGACGATGGCGTTTACATGGAGAACAATGCCGGATCAATCGTGGCACATGGCAACGAATGAGGAAGGCGTCTGCTGTTATATAATATATTTGCTGTCAGCCATGGTTGTCTCTCTCCCTCCGTCATCCTCTTATGAGAGGATTACAGAGAACACTCAGTGAATTTAATATACAGGAGAACAAAGGTCATAGGTCACCAGCCAACATGTGAGTCACGGTCGACGTCAAATTATCTTTAGGCATCGCAAGGAGAATTTTGATGGTATTGGAATAGTATCATTTTTTAGTCATTCTGCTGTACCTGTATTACCTACAGTCTGTCTGCAAAAAAAATAACACATAGTCGGAGTAGTTCTGCAAACTTGGGTGAAATCCAATATTTCAAGTATTCTTCTAATATTTTAGCTGTGGTGAGCTTTCATGGCTTGCTATCACAAGCACTGACCAACATTTACAATTTAAATTCTCATATTTGTTCCATAAAATTGTATTGATCTATTCGCATCTGTCTTTCCTCTTCACTCTATAGCGTTTCTCTTGGCTGTACTGCTTCCAGTATTGTATGCAAATGTTTTTTTTTTTTTTTTTTGGTCCAATCAGATTTGAGCCTCTCTGTGCTGCCTGCCATATCAATCTAATCTGCAAAGTATTAGCAATGGAAGTGTTTCTTAATTCATCCCAACAGGGCCAGAGTGCATGAACTCGATGACATCAGCATTTTTCTGTCCTCTGATTGGTTGGACACAGCAAAACGTCAACTTCGACTACCGAAACACGCCTGTAACGATTTTCACATTAATACGTTTGATAATCAGCATCTCGTGAATATGATGTATTTTATTTAATTTTAAAAAAGTCAAGTAAATGGAGAAATATTAATTCGTACGTCACACAGTTGCATGCTGTTATATAGCATTTGCGTACACTATTAATGATTTCTATGATCACGAGGGAATAGCGGTGGTATTTAAGAGCAAGATGAAGTTGGTTATGTCCCTATTGAGTGCCCAGGTACTAAAAGCATGGCCCACCACTGTATTTTAGTCGTATCACAGTCCTCGGAAGTTGAATCCAATTTTAAAAGTGAGCGTGCAAAGACTTTTGGTGCTGGAGCGGAGAGCTCAGTCCCTCCCGGCTCTTGCTGTTGTTGTAATTATGATATTCCAAAGGGCCCGAGGTCAGAGGCCTCCTACCTTGCTCATTAGCTGTTACCAGCTGAGAGTTAGTCGAGGCAGCTCCTGTCTCTTTGCTAACGTGACAAGATGAGTACAAGGGGCTGGAATGGTTTGTCTTGGTACTGATTTTTTTTACCCTTGACTTAATAGCTTCGGAACATTCTTGTGTCTTTTGACCTTGGAAAGGCTGTGAATTATTTAGTCGGACATTAGCGTGATAGACACTTCTTATATTGTGGAAGCTGTTCACAAACGTGACATATGCTTCAGATATAGCAAATATGTGAGCTGTTTTGGGAGATTTACAGACCAAACTACACCGCGATTATCCTGTAGTGTGAAGCAGCTGTAATTAAGAGTCGTTTTGGCTGTGGGCTAGCCTCGTTAGCTGGTAGCATATGTGTAAGTGTCAGGCCGCAATCTGTCTCAGCGTCTAATGAGGATGCTTCCGCTGCACTTAAATCGGATTTCAGGAGGACATTCGGCACGTTTGTTTGCACGGGAGAAGGCAGCAGGGTGATTCATCACTTGATAATAATAATATATAGCCTTAACACCTTCTTATAACAGACTTCATCTGTTTTTTGGACCATGTCGGAGGTCTGTAATTAACTTTGTGGAATTCAATGTAAAATATTATTTGTATGTATTGATATCAACAAGATATGTTGAGGCCCTAGTTAGAATTGAACCTAAAACCCCCACTGCACGATGGGCTCTAATCACAAAAATATAAGGCCTTTGTACATACGTTGACTTTTGTAATCGAAAGCAAGAGCCCAAGGCAAAATGAATCCATTCTAAAACCGAGGCCATAACACAGCTATATGACGTCAGAGGGAAACCACGCCCTGCACGACTTTGCCACTCCATATTCATTTCCGGAAGTAAATCATTTTTATAATCCTAATCTCAATGTTGTGACAGATTAAGAGGTAGAGCTAGAGCGACTAGGAGGGAGGATGCAGATGTAGATAATCTCCTACAAATTCTAAAATGCTGCCTTTACAAAGTGTAATACAATTCACGCATTTTTCATTTGTTCATTAATATGTACAGTAAATTGAAAGAAAAAAATGATGCTGAGCCTGCAATAAAAAACATGGGGGGAGGAGTGAATTAACTGCAGATGTTAGTAAGAAATACGCGGACAGACAGCCATGCAGGCAGATAGATGCATAGTGACACATTACAGTATAAAAAGCTGTGCTGAATTATTGATCTCATCCAAAAACGCATCAATAATGAACCAGTGTCAGAATATGACTTGCCCCATGTTGTGTGTGTATGTATGAGTGAGTGAGTGAGAATCATGCAGCAGTGCTGAGTGCATGAGAGAAATGATTCATTTTCTACCATTTAGAGTTTCTCGTGTAAAAACAAACGCCAAATCTCGACCACACGGACATATCTTTGCGACGATTGCACTCGTTTCCATACATCACTGTTCAGCTCACTGACTAACTGGATCAAGCTCAATGGAAAGTGTGCATATGACACACGCGTGTGCTCAATGTGGATACACAAAAAAATGTAGTCACGAAAAAGAAAAAAAAAACGACAGTATATGGTGCGTGTGTGTGTTGTCGTAGATAAATTAAAAAAAACAAAAACTGGTGACAGTGACTCACTGTGGGGTGTTCTTCTTGAAACTATAATCACCTTGGTCATGTGATTCTTGAGAAACAATCACTGAGACACTTTAAGACTGACAAATCCCTCAAGGGTTCCGGGTGAATGAGTTGACCAGATGGCAGCAATTTTCAAATTTCAATTTCAAATGTATACATTAAAAAAACAAACACAAATAATGACCTAACAAATAAAATGAATAAACAAATACTATATAGCTATCAATCAATGGCCTCCTGTTCCGTCAGGTTGATTGACAAGCAGCAGCCCAATGGAGAAACCATCGAGCTGTCCGCCGAGGGCCGTCCTGAGCTGGTGCAGGAGAAAGAGCTGCCCGTGGTGGACTGTACCTGCTTTGGCTTGCCCAGGCGCTACATCATTGCCATCCTGTCTGGCCTGGGCTTCTGCATCTCCTTTGGCATCCGCTGCAATCTGGGCGTGGCCATTGTAAGCATGGTCAATGACCACACTGTCTACAAAGGCAACAAGGAAGTGCTTGTGGTAAGTGTGCAACAATACACCATCGGGTGTCTTATTTATTTATTTATTTGTTTATTTGTTTGTTACTTAATACATATTAGAACAGGTGTCTCTCATTGTTTCTGAGTGTCCAACGTCATCATTACTTCTCCTCAGGCTGCACAGTTCACTTGGGATCCAGAGACAGTGGGCATGATCCACGGTTCCTTCTTCTGGGGTTACATCGTCACACAGATCCCGGGAGGTTTTATATGTCAGAAATTTGCAGCCAACAGGTGATTTGCCTCATGGTGCCCATCTTCTTAGGACTGGTTGAATTAAAACAAGTTATTATGCGGACAATGAAAGTTAAAGTAGGCTCTCAGTTGTGCAACCCATAAGTGCCGCCGTAATCCTTAAAAAGGAAATCAACCCAAACATATTTTTTTCAAGAATATGTTCTATGCAGTTCCACTAGCTGAAACACGGCATTCTGATTAATTTTGTGTATGTGGAATATGAGTTAAGCAGCAAAATCCACCCATTTTTAGCCATCTCAGGAGGCGGCCATTTTGTAATTTCTGTTGACTGAAAATAACATGACAACTACACAGGGCTCAGGTAACGGCCAATCACGGCTGACCTGTTCACTGAAGCTGAGCCGTGATTGGTCGTTACCTGAGCCCCGAGCAGTTTTGATGTCATTTTCAGTCGACAGAAATGACAAAATGGCCGCCCCTAGAGATGGCTAAAAACGAGTGGATTCACTCTTATTCCACAAACGCAATATTTATCAGAATGCCTTGTTTCAACTTCTTCTGAGGCAGCTTTGTTTTGTCCTTGTGTGTTCAAGAGTGTTTGGCTTTGCCATCGTGGCCACGTCCACCCTCAACATGCTGATCCCATCTGCCGCTCGCTGCCATTACAGCTGCGTCATACTGGTCAGAATATGTCAAGGCCTTGTTGAGGTACAGCGTGTGTCCGAGTAGGATTTGTGTGTTTTTGTGCAGATTGCATGAAACATTCAGCCTCTTCCCTAACCGGCTTGTGTCCTGCAGGGTGTGTCGTACCCGGCCTGCCATGGCATTTGGGCAAAGTGGGCTCCTCCCCTAGAGAGAAGTCGATTAGCCACCACGGCCTTTTGCGGTAAATTTGATTTTGTGGCA
Organism: Filicampus tigris; assembly: GCF_054856515.1. Taxonomy (NCBI): domain Eukaryota; kingdom Metazoa; phylum Chordata; class Actinopteri; order Syngnathiformes; family Syngnathidae; genus Filicampus; species Filicampus tigris. The sequence continues at coordinate 9,635,484 of NC_141232.1, forward strand.
CCTCAATTCTAGCACCTCAAGTGACCGAAGTGCCCACCGTGGACTGTGTTTACTGGTGGTGTGGGTTCAAACAAATGTGTTAGTCGAAATAACTTGTTGCACTTGTAGGATCCTATGCAGGGGCTGTGGTGGCAATGCCTTTAGCTGGGATACTGGTGCAATACACTGGGTGGCCTTCTGTATTCTACGTCTATGGTGAGCATTCCCATAGCCATGTGAAGTATATAACCCAGAATGTTCTAATAATTCTGTGCTAATGTCAGGCCAACATGACCTGGTTGGGATTATTCATCTTTTTTTGAATTTCTTCCTTATTACTGAACCCTCCCAGGCAGCTTTGGTATATTCTGGTACTTGTTCTGGATCCTGGTGTCCTACGAGAGTCCAGCTGCCCATCCCACTATCACACCGGAGGAGAGGAAGTACATTGAAGAGGCCATTGGCGAGTCGGCGACGTTTCTGAACCCTCTCCAGGTATTTGCAGACACTTTGGTACAAATGTAATGCATGTGGGAATCCATACGTGGCAATAATGTATTTAGACACACACACACACGACCTCCGGTCAAATGTCGTGTCACGCTCACATTTATTCTCCTTGGTGGCAGAAATTTAAGACGCCGTGGAGGCAGTTCTTCACCTCCATGCCTGTCTATGCCATCATTGTGGCCAACTTCTGCAGGAGCTGGACCTTCTACCTGCTTCTCATCAGCCAGCCGGCCTACTTCGAAGAAGTCTTTGGCTTTGAGATCAGCAAGGTGAGCGGCACGACAAAACATGTCTGCCTCACAGTCCACAGTCTCTGGGTTTGAATCTCGACTTTGGCTTTTCTGTGTGGAGTTTGTTTGCTTGGGTTTTCGCTGACGGATTCCTTCTACGTTCCAAAAACATGCATGGTTGGTTGACTGGCGACCCTGAACTGAATGGGGGTCTGAACGGTAGTTTGTGTACAGTCAACAGTATGTGCCCTGTGATTAGTAACCGTCCCGGTGTCCCACGTGGGGGACAGAAAATGGCTGGATGGATGATAATGATTGATCGTTATAATTTACGTTATAACTTACGGAATGTGGATGAAAGTTGAAATATATTCCCACTTTTCTCCCACCAGGTGGGCATGGTGTCAGCATTGCCCCATCTAGTAATGACCATCATCGTTCCTGTGGGAGGCCAGCTGGCGGACTACCTTCGAACCCACAACCTGATGACCACCACCAATGTTAGGAAGCTCATGAACTGTGGAGGTGACTTTTGCATTTTGCAAAGACAATTTCATTAATAATGCATTTTCAGAAATAATATTATCCCTACTTATCACGAAAATGTATAACAGTAACAACAGTTTGGCATAATTCATCCAAACACTCGCCGGCCACAACATTGCACACCTGCACACGATGTAGGACAATAATGACACTTTTTCATAGATAATGATGATTCTGATTATTGACATTTTAATTGTTGTGGTTGTAGTTTGTTAGTCTAATACAGTATATTGACTCTCATGTAGATGAATGATGGTTAACGGAGTTGCTATAACAGGCAAAATAGTAGAAACAGCTCGTAGTAGGATGCATCACCAACAACACCAACATTCATAAATTTGTATTGATGTTTAAATAAATAGTACAGTATGATCGGTGAATTTGTTTTGAGTTTTTTAAAAAGTAAATGTAACCGAATAACCATCAATATTTCTACACAGCACTGGAAAAAATATTGTATATGTTTTTGTTTTGTTTTTTTTCCAAGTTACAATGCACTTTTCCTGAATTCTGAAAATTTTCTTTTTACAATTTTGTTGAATGCAATATAATACAATACAATACAATTTTATTTATATAGTGCATTTCATAACAGCTAGAGCTGTAACAAATCACTTTACAAACAATAAACAATAAATAATAAACTATAAAAAGGCCATAATACACAAGTGTTAATCAATAAATGAACATAAAACACGATATACAATTTACACCGGAAAAGAGCCAAAAATTTCAGGTCTGATCAAAAGCCAGAGAATAGAAATGTGCATTATACGTTTTTAGTGTTTACATTTTTACTATGTTTTCAGGTTTTGGCATGGAGGCCACCCTCCTACTAGTGGTGGGATATTCTCACACAAAAGGTGTTGCCATCTCCTTCCTGGTGCTTGCCGTTGGCTTTAGCGGCTTTGCTATCTCAGGTACAAGAGAGATGACAATGTGCTCAGTGTAAATGGTTGAATTTGTCATTTGAATGTTTTTAATCTTTTTTTTTTTTTTGTCCCATTCAGGTTTTAACGTCAATCACTTGGACATTGCGCCTCGATACGCCAGCATACTAATGGGCATCTCAAACGGGGTGGGAACATTGTCTGGGATGGTGTGTCCTCTTATAGTGGGAGCCATGACCAAACATAAGGTAAGAAAGTGCATTGTTGCGTGGAAAATAGGTCGCAACAACAGTTTCCTCTTTATTTCAGACACGCGACGAGTGGCAGTATGTCTTCCTTATAGCATCCCTGGTTCACTATGGAGGAGTTGTTTTCTATGGTAAGCCTTCACTATGATTTCAGTCTTGCGCAAAAACCGGATAGGACATTTCATCATGTGGTCGTCACACGTACTTCAGAGTGGCAAAAGCAATCTCCCATGCCTCATTTTATTATACCACAAAAACTTGTCATTTGAACAGGGGTGTGTAGACTTTTTACATCATATACCTGTGGAAAAAACGCCTTGCTTCCCAGTCCAAGTGGCCACTCTTCCATCTTTTTGCAATCCCAGGACCTTGGTATCGATTTTGTTTACAAAGATTTTGTAATGACCAATACTTTTTCTCCCTTTCAGGAATCTTCGCATCGGGAGAAAAGCAGCCATGGGCTGACATCGAAGACACCAGCCAGGAGAAGTGCGGCATCATCGACGAAGACGAGCTGGCCAACGAGACGGAGGAGCTCTACCGCACCGGCGGCCAGTACGGAGCCATGAGTCAGCAAGTGGTCGGGTCAAACGGCGGCGGAGGAGGCGGGCCCGGATGGGTGACGGACTGGGATAAATCTGAGGAGTATGTGCAGCCACCTGGACACAACTCATACAGGTGCAGCGGAGTAGAGGAGATGAAGCAGACGTAGAAGAGAGACTCGCCTGATACAAGTGTGTACAAAACAAGAAAAAGAACAAAAACAGGAAGGTCGAGAACTTGCTGTGTACTTTTGTACAATTACAAAAGTATGTTGATTATTTTGTTGTGTGGATTATGTGCGTGGTGGAGGGCAGTGTTAGATTTGACAATATACATAAACACATACAATATTTATATGCTCAGCTCATCCCCCCCCAGACATCCTCCCTGATGCACGGCTCGCTGTGATTGGTCCATTTCCATCTCAAGGAGGAAGTGCAGCAAGCGTCTCCCTTGTGTTGTATTTCAAAGCTAATGTCAAAGCTGCACTAACTTTTTTTTTCAGGGAATGCATGTCTGCGGTTTTAACTAAGAATAATGCTCATGATGAAGAAGTGAGGAACTCCACACACATACACACACACACACACACACACACACTTAAGCACACTGTTTTTATGGGTCACATCCTGGCAAACTTTCTGAAAAAAATTTTTCCCCCCATGAAATTGATACCATGCATATTTGGCACATGCTCGTGCATAGAGATGCATGTGGTGTCTAGATGAAGCTCACCTGTGTCTGACCTAAGTAGGTCATGCCCATCTAGGCTCATGGGTCACAAGGCACATATGATGAGTAATCATCCGACACTCTGGACTCTTCATTTGATGCGGAGTGCTAGGGTGACAAATGCAGTGTGTTGTTAACTGTTCTGTCATCGAACCGGTGCAAAATAGTCAAAACATGATGTGTGTTGCGTTCGTCTTTTTGCCGTCACACTTCCTGCTTTCTCTTCTCTGATTCAGTGCCGTTTTTCTAATTCCTGAAAGTCGGCCATTTGAAATCAGTGGGTCAGTGGTAGTGTGTTGTTCTGTCAGTTGGGTACAGGTGCTGAAACGTTGTGCAATGAGCATGTTATAATGAGCACAGCAGTGCACTCCCCAGTCATCCCTCTACTCCTTTAACACACCCATACACAAGTCTCATGATGTGAGCACACTCTAATGACATGCAATGTGTTGGGAGAGCAGTAAGCACACAATTTGGCACCAATGTCTCTGAAGAGCAACACCCACTTAACTCAACAAAATTGTGTATTAGGGTGAGGTGGGGGTTTTTTAAATTCCAAAGTGGCTGTTTTTCGCCCTTTAAAAGCAATCTTGATGCAATGACAGCTGGGTAATGAAGTCACAGGGAGCTTTGTGCACCAGCACTTAGACAAATCCAAACGACTCCGACAGGAAGTGTGTTTACGTGCACGCACAAAAACGCACATACAAAGCTGCACCTTTGCATGTTCTCTCACAGCATTCCATTTAGAAATTTTTATTTGACATTGCCTGGGGGTTTTTCTGGTCAACTGTCTAATTTCTGATCTTGAAATTGTGATTTTGATGGGACACAATACACTGCTGGAATGTTAGGGATTTACAAGGATTTATTTTGTTTTACAAGTGAAATGTTGCAAAAATATGAATGATTATTCCTGTGATCATTTTCAGTGTTGTATTTATAATCCAAGTTCTTCTTTGTCGCAGTTTATGGCCATTCCAATGTTGTTTTCCTCAATCTCAATGAAATGTGTTGAAACGTGATGGGAACTGGTGTAAAAAAATACAATCTTAAATATTTTAAGATGCAAAAAAAAAAAGGAAAATGTTTAGTGTACAAAGGATGTATAATGTGAAATATCCTTGTGTATAATAAAACCTAAGCAGCTATTTTACAGGTGTCAGCAGTCTGTTTTATTTCATTTGTGTTGTTTTTAATTAGTCAATCTTTTTCACAGTTATTGGGCAATGTCAGTTTCCTGTTTCTGTCTCTTTCTCTCAGGGCAGATGGAAACGGGATTATTGCTGTTTTTTAGGCAAGGATTAGATAAGAGAGCAGATGCACTCAGTGGGAGAGTGCGGCAGCAACATGAACGTCACAATGCGGGATGGCGAACAAGCGCTTGTGGGTGCGTGTACGTGTGTGCGCTAGTGGGTATAATTTATATGGGCTCTACATGTTCTTCACTATGATCGCGAGAGGGCAGTAAATGTCTACAAACGTAGTTCGTACTAACTTGCAATTGTGAGACAAACTTCAATTATGGCCTACAAATATTTAGTTTCTCCTAATCTGTTGCGTCATCGCAACTTTGCACGTTCCGATTTGTCGCTGTTGTCCCAATTTTTCCATTTTAAACATCCCCAAGAGCCCAATCAATCAATCAATCAATCAATCAATCAATCAATCTCAACTGAGGTTGACTATACTGCTTTACACCTTGTGGCCAGCAGTGTATATAGAAAAAAGTAACGAGCAGACATCACGTGTATTTTCAAATGTAGGCAGTATAAGTAACCATTCAGAAAGATAAGTACTCGTGTAAAGTACAAATTGGAAATTACTTGATACGGTAACGAAGTATATGAACTCCGTTACTTGCCGCCACTGCAGTACTGTACTGACAAACATAAATACAGTACATACAAGTGACGGAGTGGGTACTAAGATCAAGAGACCACGCCCAAGTGTAGCCATTCCAATGTATGATTGGATATTCTTTTTGAATTGGGCGGGAATAATGTTAAATTCTCCACTCGGATTGGGGAAAATTAACGTCTGTTTAGAGTCTTCGTCCTATTGGTCGTTTAGCGTGGGGATTAACGCAATAATTTTGACTTTTACAATGATTCACAATGGAGGTTTATTAAGGTCTACATCAGATGTTGGCGTTTATTTCCAAGTTTAAGGTTTGGCTGTAGTTATCCACGAGATAGCCGTCAAAAATCTCGACTTCGCCTTGGACGCTCAATTGTAGTTGGGAAAAGGGGCTTAAAGTGTTTTTTTTTAACGTGCGGTTTGAGGAAGGAAATAGTCTTCGGGCTAACGCTATGTAGCAAGCTAATGTATAATAAGCAAGCTAATTCACGCGTAAACTCCGGACCTGTGAACTCACACGCTGTGTTAAAATCATATCTCAGGTAAGCAAGCCTTGCTCTTACATTACACGGATTTTAGTGCCATTAGGCAGCTAGTAGTGACGTAAATTAGAGGCGACATGTATGGACTTGAGTGTCCAAGTTAAATCTGGGTTGCCATGTCACTGCGCTGTATCAGGTGTTATCAGCTGTCTACCAAGCGGTCGCAGTGTGTGTTTTCTGTTTGCAGTGAATTGTTGTGCTTTCGCGTCAGTTTGCAGGCATGACCGAGTACAAGCTTGTGGTGGTCGGTGCAGGAGGCGTAGGGAAGAGCGCTCTCACCATCCAGCTCATCCAGAATCACTTTGTGGATGAATATGATCCAACCATCGAGGTGGGACTGACACTTGTACCTGTACCGTCCATATAAGGGTCGTTCCATGTCAAATCACTTTTTCACTCTGACGTCTCTTTGCACGCCTGCACGAATGTGATTTGGTTCTGTGTGTGTGTGTGTGTGGTGTGCACCACAAACATGTTCAGTGTATGCAGCAAAGTGTAAATTGAAAATCCCCTTGGCGATTATAATCAGTCTAATAGATTAAATTACTATAAACCCAAGAATTTTCCCTTCACCTCTCAGATTTTCTACAATTTTTTAGGTGTGGTTAGAAATGGAAGGAAAATACCCGAACACCAGCATTTCTTGTTCTAAACCTAGAGTGAACTTTATCTGCTTCAGTTAGAGTTGTTAACTTACTTAACACTTTGACTTGCAGTCATTTAAGCGTTCAATGTGACAACTTTGTCAAATTCTACCAAACACGTGTGGCATAAGCCAGTAAATCATACTAAATCAAATAACTGCAAATGAATGCGAACAAATCTGTGGCTTTCTCAGGTCAATGTTTTGCGCGCTTCTGTGCTGCAGGACTCATACAGGAAGCAGGTGGTGATCGATGGGGAGACGTGTCTGTTGGACATCCTGGACACTGCGGGACAGGAGGAGTACAGCGCCATGAGGGACCAATACATGAGGACGGGGGAGGGCTTCCTCTGCGTCTACGCCATCAACAACACCAAGTCCTTCGAGGACGTTCACCTGTACAGGTGCTTGTGATGTCAAGCCTCTTCTCAACCAAATAGTTCAGCTCAGCTCGTCTCAGTACGGTTTGGAGCGGTCATCCTGGTCTGGCTTGTTTTGTGTGTGATTAAGTGTAATGTTGTAAGACGTGTTTAAAATGATGTTTAACTGTTTTGGGATCATAGGTTGAGGTATACAATTGAGAGTAGACTATTGACAGTGCAGGCAATTGTAAGATTTGGTTAGTTGCTCTTTTGGCGTCTCATGCAATGTGACGTCAGCTACGTCATGTATGCAAACGCGTTCACGGAACGACGAGTCTTTGAAAGTTCCCTGGCAGATTTGCTCTGAACTGTATTTGAGCTAGTGTTTGATATTAAGATTCTTTCGTTTTTTGGGGGACTTTAGTTTGAAACCAAAGAGACCAAAATAGAACAAAACCTTCACACTTTCGCAGCGTTGCAGTCTTGTGATCCTTGAAATGAAACTAATATGAAGTGTCTGAACTGACATGGACGGGTTTAGATTTAATCTCACTTTTTGGGTTATATTTGTACTTGTGATGCCTTTTTATTTCATTCTTAAACATCCTGCGGAATCGTACAAAAGGATCTGACAGTAACACGTGCCGTTAGATGCTTGTGACTTTATGTACCGTAATGTGGGTCATTTGACCACACAGAGCGAGATAAGTGATCATTACCTCCGCTGTGTTTTTGTTCGCCTTAATTGCTCAAAAATGTGGGCCGAGGAAAAACCTGTTTGATTAAGTTGGGAATTTGAATTTGACAACCACTATTCCCCATCCAAAATACAATTTCCCTAAACCAGTTTTTGGACAATTCTTAAATGTTCACCGAATCTATTGTGGAAATTGCCCCAATTTTGTGTTGCTTGCAAGCTTTTCCTTATGTGTTCGCCCTCCAGAGAGCAGATCAACCGGGTGAAGGACAGCGACAGCGTTCCCATGGTGCTGGTGGGCAACAAGAGCGACTTGAGCTCACGCTCGGTGGAGACGCGACAAGCACAGGAACTGGCCCGAAGCTACGGCGTACCCTTTGTCGAGACGTCGGCTAAAACCAGACAGGTGCGCAGCCGTAACGGCGTTGACCGCGTTGGTTTTGCACACAGCTACGTTAGCGTAACCCCGTTTTGCATTTGTGCTCCTGGTAGGGCGTGGAGGAAGCGTTCTATTCACTCGTGAGAGAGATCAGAAAATACAAGGAGACCAACCGCAGCAACAAAAAGAGCAAGAAGAACACTCAGAGACGTTGCATGATACTATAGCGATTTATAACTGCACAGCACTTGTCACAGACACACACACACACACACACACACAAACAAGCTCCTCCTACATAGCAGGTAGGGCACAAGCTCTCCAACATGTTTGTCCATTTATTTCTGTGAATGTCCAGACCAAACTGTATTGTTAGCTAGGTTTTTAACAGCAGCATTTTTTTAAAAGAAAATAAACTTTTCTCAATTTGACTTGTTGCTCAATTGTGTGCTAACAGTGGCGTGTCGCTACACGTTGCACTGATGACTCATTTGGGCCAAATAGGCTGAAGCCTTGTGTTGGCTGCTGCCATTTCAATGATTTTTTTCCCCACACAAATGCATCAAACTTTTTCCTACTGACTTCATGTCTTGTGTCATTTGTTGAAATGATTTCCCTGTCCCTATTTGTTTGATTATCATTACACTTTTACCTTCAGTAGTGTCAGCACTTTTTTTTTGTAAAGCTAAACAAAAAGCATAACACACTTGAGTCATCTCACAAGCAGTCTAGTACAACAAATACTCACTGGCCCGTTACAGTAGTCAGTGGTGGTTTCTGGTTATGTGCAGTATGTGCGGCTGCGCAGTGACATTTCCGGAAAGAAACAAAAAAATGCTACGTGAAACGATTTTCGATTGGCATCACGACATGTAAATCGTGTGGATGGGGAATTGGCAACCCCTTGTGGAGCAACTGCCCTCTAGAAGAGATGGTGGGGGGCTCAAAAGGGGGTCTAACACAGGGCGCCATTCAAGCTTGGACCGAGTTCCCGTTCGAGAAGCACAGCTGCTTTAGGTTTTGAATTGTGCAAATGCGCGCAGTGGGTTGAACTGAAAAGCCAGAGAACAAAACATTGAAATGTCTGCTTAGCGGTGTCAACCACCATGACTGATTTTTCTCTGCTGTTTTTTGCGTTTTGAATCTTGATGCACACGCGTTGTCAATAGCTTACTTTGAAGTAGAGCAGCTTGAAAGTCAAAGTTACCACATATCAGGTCAATTGTCTCAGATCCTGTTTAGTAAGAAACATGAACTACTCATGCTAGTGTGACAAAGATGAGATAAAGTAGACTTCAAATGAATTCACATTCAACCGTCGGGTGACGTACTGACTGAAATTACTTTCGGTTTGGAATCATCTCTGATTGAGAAGTCAGCGTAAGGGACACATACGCTCCAAGCAAAGAAAGCACAAACGTTCGCAGCAGGAACCCAAACAGTAACCTTGCTCAGTACAGTAGTCGGTTGTGCAGTGTTAATCCTTTCGATTGAGATCCACCGACAGTGCTTTCTTGTGGTCACTATTTGCAGATAAAGTAGTATAACTGACTTTAATGAAACACACTGAGCTTCTAATTAAGAGGCCAGTAGCTCGGAGTCAATACAGCGCAACCATTTGAAAGAATCATTTTTAAGCACAACGCGCCCTCTCGTGGAGATGTAGAAAGCTACAACGTAAACTCGATTGACTAGTCTGCAATGTTGAAGCTACCTCTCCGTGTTTCTCTTCGCTGTGGTTAGCACTACTGATTGACCCAAATTAAATGTTGTATTTTCTTCACTCATGTGCACATTTTTAGTGGGTATCCTAGAAGAAACGGAAATACATTGCTTTAAAATGACAACTGATGGTAAATGCAGTTGCTGTTGATATAAGGATAAAAAAAAAAGGAATGAGTGAATGAATTTTAAGCGGGGGACCAGAGAGGGCTGTTTTTCCTCACACGTATTTTTGTCACGGACTACTGTCAGGTCATACTGACAGTTTTAACAAACATGAAAACAGTTTTTTATTAGGGGGGGAGTGGGGGAGGTCATTAAAACCTACCCGTTTTCTGGTTACCCTAAAAACATGCATTCAGGGGCAGATAATGCTAACCATTCATTGACCATTCTTTCCTATCATAACATACTTATGTCTATAATTACCAATAAAGTTATGGCTTATTGCCCCAGACGAGCGGGCATGGATAAAAAGATTTGTTCTGAAAGACAATCATTTCATTTCATATTTATTGGAAATGCAGTCGAAATAAAAACTTGCTTTTCTTCCCCCCAAAAAAGACATGATTCAGACACATACACAGTACATTAGTTTAGCTTATACACATGACATGCAATAAATAACAAAGGCTCTCTACTGTCTGATCTAATGTACGTCTGCTTAGGGTACATTATTGGACAAAGCGTAACAGCAGCAGTGTAAAATGATACCTCTTCCTTTGAAAAGCACAAAGGCTAGTAGTGTAAAGAGTGGACTATCAACTGGTAATACAAAAATAGAACCAAGTAGCATTTATAGTACTTAAAACGGACAAACAGACAGCAAACACAACAGCACTTCTTTTTTTGTGCATCCCTCTTCCTTCACATGAGCAGCAGTCATTACTTCTCTTTGTTTTATTTCTGTTGAGACAGAAATAAACTCAGATCCGGATGTCTTTACCAAACATATTTGTAAGAAGAGCGAATGAAATGAGACGCCTATAAGAACATACACTTGCTGAGCGTGATGTGTAGCTGGAAAGCACTTCAAACTATTTCAGTAAAAAGTAGCTGCATGGAAGAAGTGAGTTTGTTTGACCTGTCTCTCACTATCAGACTCTCCAGAAAGAATATTAAAAAAAAGAACCTGAAGAATAAAAAACAAAAGTAGCTGCGTGGAAGAAGTGAGTTTGTTTGACCGCTGTCTCATTATTTGACTCTTGAGAATTCTTAATAAAAGAACCCCGATAGTAAAAATCACCACTTTTTTTGTTTGTTTTTCAATTCAAAGGCGATAATGTCTTGTCAGCAGGAATTTATCTTTGTAAACAGGTTACATCCATGACTTTTTAATTACAGGCGTTACAAAATGAGCGGCGAGTCTGATTATTGTTGTTGAATGGATGTGCCTTCACCTACCAGTCCTTAAAGAAGCCTTCCGCCTCGGCAGCCTCTTTAAAAGTCACCGTCAGCGAATTGATGGTCACCTCGGTCATGATCACCTTCCCAGGGTGCGGTGACTGAGCAGTCGCCGTCATCGCGCTAACGTTCTGATTGTGGACCGCCGCGTCTCCGCCCGTTAGCGCCGAGGTGAGGTCATTTCTCAGGCGCGCGCCGGGACTCTCGGGCCCTGACTGCACCTCCTCCTCACCCGTGTCGCCGTCTGACATGTTGCCCACGGTAACCGCGTCCGCTGCTCCGTCGCCAGGGGCCAAGGCACTGTCCTTTGATTGGTCGCACGCAACTGCTGCCGCGGATCCATCTTGCGGCTCCGACCAGATTTTCCCGCCGTTTTCCTCCACATCCATCTCCAGGTCTTGTCGCTCCAGTACAGGGGGCGAGCTGCACTCAGAATGACCTTGAAGACAGAAAGTTCAGTTTCAGTCCATTAGACAAGTGGTAGTTCCACAGCTCTCCAAGAATCACCATCATGACCAGCATTACAAAATGAAGAATAAAAATGTAATGTAAATGTATTAAAAAGTTAAATACAACTGAATTGTACTCGGGCAGTAATTCTTACGCGTACCACAAGAAAGCTGAAAGTGGTCCAGGTGCTGCTACTCGACTTCTTAGAGATACCAGGAAAGTGGATCACATTACACTAGTTCTAAAATCTCAACACTTGCTCCCTGTGTGTCAAAGAATAGATATTTTTTAAATCTAACCCAAAAAAATTCTGGTTTACAAGGATCTGATTGTCTTGAAGCTAAATATAGCAATTGACAGGTGGAAACTTCCAACATCCAAATTAATAAATGTTTATATTTTTTCACAAATCCATTTATTGCTCAGTCCCCGTGTGGCCAATCTAAAGTATAGAAAATGGCTTTCTCTTTTTTTCCTTTCTTTTTAAATCATGACAGTGAACCCCGTGTATTTGCAGTTCAGCGTTCGCTTACACCAAAGCAATGAACGCAATACTTTGGTGTCATCTTGTGGAATCCTGATGCCATGGAACTGCGGTGAAGTGAGTTGGGGAGTTCCATTTTGACAAAAAGTGCAGTCATGTGGCATCTATAGACAATTACAAACATTTTTAGTGAGGGTGTCACTTTCTTGTATATGTAATTGATGTCACCCCAAATTTAACACTCTCGGCCTGCTGTAATTGCTTGCAGATGTCACAGCATGGCAGCAAATGACTACTTTTGTCTAATGAAGCTCCTCAACTCACTAAAGCACCAATATACCACCAGAAGGCGGCAAAGCAATACGGTTTAAAAAAAAAAAAAAAAAGTTTAAGTAATGCCAAAACACAACAATGATATCATGATATATATTCACTGTGCTTCTTTGCCTCTGTAAGTCATAAAGGATTTGCCTTGTGCTATATGAATCAACTTTCCTTGCCTAAAGAGAAGTTTAAGATGCCAAAGAGGTCAAAGTTCACACTTCCAGGTCAGTAACAAACAGATAAACAAACCATATAAGCTGTCTGCCCGTCTCTCCTCTGTGGTGCTTTCGGAATCTTGCTTCTCTTCTTCGCTGGTGTCTTCCCAGTCCTCCACCTTTTTGCCCCGAGGCCCGACGGCTCGGTTCGGGCGGGCGCACGTACTCCTCTTGGACGCCAGCTGCTTGGTCCTCCTCCTCCTCGCTGAGCGACAGTACGCGCCTCTCCGCTCGACATGGTCCACATCCGTGCTCATGGCGCGGGTGAGCGAGAGGCGCAGCCGGGGCGAAGGTTTGTTCGGGGCTTTGTGGGCACTCCGAAGGTCCATGGCGAAGATGTTCTAGAAGGACACACAAGGAGATGGAAGGACAGTACTTTGAATATTTTTGAGGATAGCACCTTCCTTGCGTACCAGTTTTCATTGGATCGCCGCAAAATTAGGTACCGTATAGCCGCACCAGTAGCGGGCTGCTGGGGCTGAAACGCGATCAAAAGCACTAACCTATATTACAAGCTAACTTCTAATATTTGTTCCATGAAATGGTTTTAATTTATTTCCGGTCTACTCTCTTCACATTGTTGCATTTTTTGAGCTGTACTGCTGCTCGGAACTTTTGTAAAGTTGGGGATCCACATTTGTATATTGCACACAACATTGCTACAGCAGTTAATTTAATAGTCAAAAATGCAGTGTCTCTCCCAAAAATGAAAATGTAAAACAGCCATGACTTGAAATGACGTAAGAAAATATTCAGATGTGACTTTACCCGCAAGACGAGGCTTCTGGGTCTGAGACCTTTCTTGCGATAGGCCAGAGCTCTGATCTTCTGCTGACTGGGATCGTCACCAAGACACAAGCAAAAACAAAGAGATGAGCAAATGGACAACAATGGAAAAAAAAAAAAAAAAAAAAAAAGATGACATCCCGCTGCCTTTCACAAGACGGACTTCACTCACTTCTCCTCATAGGCTAGGACGAGGCGAGGGTCCAAAATGTTGTCCTCTGGTTCCCAAGTGCTGTATCTGCCAACAGACACACAAGCACACATTAAATTCATCGTCTCTGCCAATCTTCATATGGAAGCGCAGGTCAGTCATCAAGCTGGATGTGAGGGATGATGTCATTGGGGGATGAGTCAGCGATTACTCACTTTGGGGGCCATCCCTGCCACTTTAGCAGGTACTCCACATTACCCTGCAGACAGACAGGGAATATGCACTCAGTGGATATGCCAACAATCATAATTGGAAAATTCCAGCAAGGGAAAGAATTTTCAGCATTTCATTTTTCAGTGTCTGCATGAATACAGATTTTTAGTTGTTTAGTCTTGGCTCGTGGTTATGATGTAACAGTGTGTGTTTTTGTTTATTTATGAGTGTTGGTTGTTGATTTAATTTTGAGTGTCAAAGCAAAAGTCTGAGATGCAAAATCTGTCTGGTGGCAGTACACTGCAGGTGGCAGATACAGAACAATTCTTAAAAAAAAAAAAAAAGAGGCTTCAAGATGTTTATTGCCACTCCCGGTTGAAGTTTGCCATAAGACTACAAAAAAAACAGAACTACACGTTGTGTATTTAAAACATCCACAAAGCTTTGTTTAAGTCTGTTTAGCTTAATGCTAACAAACAATTCAAAACGCCATAGACTGGCTAATGAATCACATCAGAGTTGTGGTGTTAATGATAACCCCTCGATCAATGAATATTAGAACACAAATGGTTGTAAAACACATTTAGATTGATAATATAAAAATCCTCATAGGCATATAATTCTTTAGTCACTGTGAAGAACTCCTAATATTACTGAAGTTTACAGTACTCAGGAGCAACTTGTGACCATCTCCATATATGTCAGTATTATACTGCCCCCAAGTAGCCAAGGAGCACACATCAGAAGGAACGGCACAATGTCCATTGAGTTGAAAAAAAGGTAGCAAAAATGCACGTGGGAATACTGAAGAGGGCGGGGTTCCTGTAGCTCACTACACAAAGTTTGTGTGACACAACCAGTGAGTCAAACTCAATTCTTTACATTCTATTGAATTGTGTCATTACTGTATATTTCTATAAAGCACAATATTGCATCTATTTTCTGCTGATCCGGAGTTGGGTCGCGGGGCCAGTAGCTTTAGAAGGGAAGTCCAGTCCAGCTTCCCTCTTTCCTGCCACTTCAACCAAAAGTCAGCTTTCAAATGTGAGGCAGACATGCTAACCACTACATCACTGTGATGCCTTAATCCACACTAACTGTTCCAAGTCAAATTCGTTACCCTTGCGGGTATGACAATACGTGAAACCCGTGAGAGTACAACGTGTACTTTTGTGCATGTGATGATGTCTGCCACTTTAAAGTGTGCGTATGTTGGGAGGCGGGGGTATTATTCTCCTTGTCGAATGGTGTTCTTCTGAGGAGTGACGTCAGTAAGCGGCCCCTTTCAGTCTCTCTCGCGCGCTCTCGCTCTCTCTCCCTAGAGTCGCGCGTGACGTGACGGTGCACGGCCACACGAGCGACTCTTCTAGAGCCCTACACCGTGCGGGGCTTGAATAGGTGGGGCCACGGGAGCATGTAAACAACGTGCTGTTACGCAACCTTTACGTCACAAATGGTGAACAATTGGCGCCTTGCTGCGTACTACTATTGACACATAACTTTATGTAAACAAGAAGTCAGTTACGTTTTTTTTTTGTTTTTTTTTATTCGTACGTATTATTTCAAACAAGTGGCGCATGGGAACAAAACTAATGTGCCTGCATTTGGTCGGCCACCTTGCACACAGCACACACGTACACACCCCCTTCTAGCTGTGTACTACATCTGCGTGGGCTCCTGCACAAACATGCTGCAGCATCTCTGCACCGCACAGCAGCGAGACAACACTCAACTTCCACAAATTAAAATAAAGAGCGTCCTCCAGAAATGAAATGAAACAGCGTGTATGTCCCACCTTCAAGAAATAAAAATAAGACTTTGAACGTGTCTGGGAGTGAATGGAAAGTGCGTGGCCTAGTTTCTCTTTCACGGGCGCACCACGCGGAAAACACACGGAAAATAAGTTATGTAAGTTGAGTGGAGTGGATTAAAGTGTCGGAGCTCACCTTTCGGACTCTCTTCTTCGTGATGGACTCCACTGCGAACACTTGATCTCCGATGGATGACAGCTCCATCCCCGCTCCAAACAAGCAGCCTCCGTTTAGGCTCAACTGGAAAAGGAGCGAACAGAAACACGCTCAAAAGGAAAAACAAAATGTTCGTCCGGGTCGCTAAAACGCCTCCGATGCTTCTCGATGTTCGGGTCGCGTCACGCAGTGTTCTCCTGGCTCACTTTTTTAAATCTGCGACACATCAACACGGGACGACGCGTTGCTTTAAGTCGCGCGCGCGCTCCCGACGCCATTACGTAGGGCCGAGCCCCCAAGTGCGTGGGCGCGCACGCAAATTAGAGCAGAGTGGAGAGAGAGAGAGAGAGAGAGAAAGAGAGAGAGAGAGAGAGAGAGAGAGAGAGAGAGAGAAGAGAGAGAGAGAGAGAGAGAGAGAGAGAGAGAAAGAGAGAGAGAGAGAGAGACAGAGAGAGAGAGAGAGAGAGAGAGAGAGAGAGAGAGAGAGAGAGAGAGACCTGGACAAGGTCACTGTGCAAATTAAGGAGTTGGAATTTGGTCATTGAATTGACATTACATATATATATATATATATACTGTATATATATATACATATATATATATACATACATATACATATATGTATAAACACACATATATACATATATATATATACATACATATACATATATGTATAAACACACATATATACATATATATACATACATATACATATATGTATAAACACACATATATACATATATATATACATATATATATATATATATATATATATGAGCGCAGATATTCTCTCTATGTTGCAAATATTAGAACTCTATGTTGCATTCATCTGTTTTTTTTAAATAAAAAAACATCTTTAAAGTAATATTAGCTGCATTCTTTTTAATGCACATTCCTCATGTTAATTGAGCCCATCTAACCTGGTGAAGAACTGTGTCTTTGTCCAAAGATGCAAAATGATAACTGCTGAACCTTTTCTTCATTGTCAGGTTCTCCGCCTGTGATCTGCAAATTTCCTCCTGGAGAGTTGCGTTTTTGTCTTGCACCAGGTCAACCACAGCAGCAAGACAGGGACAGTATGTCCGTTTTTAAAACGCTGGCTGATGTGGTGGTCAAGTTGTTCCTGTGGATGTTGACATTCCATTGACGTTGAATCTTCTCAGCCCAACAAAAAAAAAAACAACTAAGAATGCTGATCTTACCAGAAACCTGACACAAAGGCACACAGCAATGCTAGGCAGTAGTGTCTCTTGTTTGTTGAAATTTGAACTTTGAAGTGTTGCATTAGCCGGGTTTACATGCAGACTTTTGACATTCTGATTGCAATCCCGATTGAAGAACTTTGGTCAACTTTTTACATATGACATAATGTAGTCCGATCTGGTGTATACATGTGCCATCACGTTAAATCGGAAAAGCCGTTTTACAAGATGTGTGACATGCGCAGATCGATCCATATCACGTGATTTATCAAGATGGAAGTCAGTCGTGTATTTAGCACAATAGTTGTGATTGTTTTTACCAGAGGTTATATGATTTGGACTCCAGTCGACTGAAGTCGCTGCTTTTATGATTTCCGAATTGCTTGGCAAAAACTCACAAAAGACGAATTAATTTAGACTTGAACTCCATGACTTGACATGTCATTCTGTTTACATTTGAAATGTATTAAAATGAATTTTCTTAAAAATCAACAGAATTCTGGAGTCTGAATGTCACCGGAAATAGTTGGGCTGCCTGAGATTTTATACGGAAGTTTTGTCTTCGAGCGTTGGCATATAGTCAATGGACGGCTGAAAGTGCAACGGCGTCTATGGCCCCGCTTGTCTAACAACACAAAGGAAAAAAGTCAATCAGGTGACACTTTGTAACTAAAAAAAACCTGAAGTTGGGGCGCTCATAAGTCAAGGTACTACTGTAGTTTAGAATCCCACCGCTATAGGCATATGTCACTCGTATATCAGGTTCAACCACATCACTCCCATTTTGTCTTCCTTGGTCTGACTGACTGTTCATTATAGGATTCCAAATTTTAACAGGCCTTTACAGAGCCCTCAACGGGCAGGCTCCTCCATACTTGGTGGATTTGGTCTCATTTTATTGTAAGTTTAGGTCACTGCGGTGTGCTGACCGCCTTTTACTTACTGTCCGTCAGACAAGATGAAAATCTAAAAATGATAGAGCCTTGCTGTCTGTTGCACTCAAATCATGGAATGGACTTCCATTTGAGCATAACCTGGCTCTTGTGTAGACATTTTTTTTTTTTTTTTTAACCGTCAAAATGAATCAATTGATCGACAAAATAGGCATCAATCATTGGCTGGTAAACAGTAACTGGAACAAAAATATGTTGTAATACATTTGATCTCCTTACATGACTGTACCCTCTAATTAAGCTTTCCAGCATCAATCAAAACTTAAGTGCTTTTGGCTAATAGCAGTCATCCAGCCTGAGCATGAAACTTGAAGGGAGTCACACTCCTGATAGTTGGGTAGCCACTAAAGATCGCAATCTGCTGTTGAAAGGGAAGCCTCGCTGCACTCACTCTGGTCAAAATGTTCACCAATTCATCCAAATATAGAAGTAAAGTCCTAAACAACCACGAAATAATTGTACATCTTAAAACCCAAAAAAAATATGTTTACAAAGAGGAGACTTCGGTTGAAAAGTGTGCTCATTGTGACAGATTCTTCAGTTCAGTATGGACTAACTTGAACGTAATACCTGAACACCCTGCCTCGCTCTCTGGGAGTAGCTTGAAATGATGAATAAGGGGACGGTTGCTAAAGGCCCAGATATCACTGCCAGTTCCCCGTTAGGGAGCTGGATCATTTACAGTAAAACTAAAGCGGTACACACACAGGGTCTACAGTCATGGTCTGTATGCACCTGGAATGCTTGCATCACTTACGGGCACCGGTCACCATGGCAACTGTTTCTACAGCAACCACTGAAAAAGCTGGATGATGATGATGATGAGCCAGCAGGAAGAGTTGATAAGCAGCTCGGGGAATGAACAGTGATCCATGTTTAGTCCAACCTTTGACCTATAAATGCGGTGAGATGGATCTCAAAATACAAGCGACACTGCACAGAGATCTTGCATCAGAGCCGTAACAGAAGAGCCAGCATTTAACTGCAATTGCCGCTGATACGGAACCCAGTGAAGTCAGGATATCGCCACAAATCTACACACTTCAACAAAGCACACCGCAATCAGATAATTAGATGCCTGATCACATCAGCGTCTGGTATGACGTGTAAAATACTTGTCAATTGAAAACTAAGCACAACAGAAGTGAGTGCGGGGTGTTTCATTTATCCATTTTGGGTCATGTGCTTTGAGATTTTTCAAATAACACAGATACTGTAGTAGCCCAAACAAAGTGCTGGGTTACCATTTGCAGCCCACTGTCCAGTTTTTAGCGGACTGCCACATATTCCTAAAATAACATTTGAAACAGCCCACAATAGTATGTATTTGGCGGCATTAAAATTGTATGTCTCAAAATAATGACCAACATTTAAATACAGTAGTGTACTAGCCCCCAGTATTCATCAAAAAACAGTGGTACAGTGGTATTATTCCCTAGTGTATCACAGTTTTTAATATTACTGTAAATCAGTGTAACATTATGCAGTTTCAACAGCATCACTGCTTTTACATAAGGAAAAAAGGTACTTAATGGTTAAATTTAAAAAGTGTTAACAGAATTTTTTCAAGTTAATTTATTTTAAATATGTTGTGGTTTGTAATATGAGAGAGAGAGAGAGAGAGAGAGAGAGAGAGAGAGAGAGAGAGAGAGAGAGAGAGAGAGAGAGAGAGAGAGAGAGAGAGAGAGAGAGAGAGAGAGAGAGAGAGAGAGAGAGAGATTGTTTGAGGAGCCAATCGCCGTTAATCCAGGAAAAAGCATATTAGAGGTTTATCAGCGATTTTTTTTGCAAAGGTTCTGGTGTTTTTTCTTTCTTGGCCTATTTCCCCCAATGCATTCCAATGGATTTTCGCTATTCGTAGGCCGTGTCAATCTTTAAAGTGGCATTTTTTAATCATAAATCTGGTAGCGCTGGTGAGAAACGGTGGCCCTCTCCCTTATTGAAGTTGCCCAACGCTGTGGTACTCGGTGACGTAATCACGTTTACGGCGCTTCTATCTCGTTCCTCCTGCAGGGAACATTTACAAGTTAGCGGTGTGACACTTCCCGAAAGAAGGAGATTATTACTGTTATTCAGGGGGGAAAAAAAGACTCTTGTGTCACATGACTTGTTATCTGCCTGGATACCGATAGAGTGTGCATGCGTGTGTGTGTGGAGCAGGGAGCACAAAAACAACACCGCAGGACCATTAGCGCCCACTCGTGATGAGTCACGCGTGACTCACCGAACGTGCCAGTAAGATCAGCGCTGCTTCCTTGGAAGATTAACAAAGTAAAGCACATCAATTTCCCCATACCGGGAATCCATGCGTTTCCCGTTAAATCGGGATCGAACGAAACCGCAGGCGGGAATACTCAAGAGGACGAGGGGGTCCTGCAGTTCATTGCACAAAGTTTGTGGCACGACAAATGAGTCACACACGCCACTTGCATCGCGATGCATGATGTGCTTTGTCATTTCTACCTTCAAATGACTGCAAGCCCGTCATAGGGGAAGAAGGCGAACTCATTTCAATACTTTCACTCAGTGAATCCGAGATCATTTGTCAAATGAGATGCAAACCTTTCGAAAAAGGATTTGTAATTGTTCATATACGGCACAAATATAATGAAATGTTATATGATGGTGTATAAGCCAAAAATAACATTTACCTCCTACATTCACCGAGAAAAAAAGTTCACTCACTCAACAATCTCATTCACCCCAAAAATCCCTCCCATCTCACACTCACACCAATGCACTCAAAAACTCTACATGAATCTCAAACACACACACACACCAAAACTCTCAAATGCTAACCACCCATCTCTCATTCATCACCCAAGACTCCCACATACAGCCCAAAAACTCACACACACAGCCCAAAAAAACTCTCATTCCCACAAAACACCTCTTACATACACCAAAACTTATTCTCACATTTTAAAAACCTTTCTCACACGCAAAAAAAACTTTGCACTGAATAAACGCTCAAATTCACGCCAAAAAAAACCTTCCTCCAAACAATAACACTTGTTTATTGATCAAAATGTTTTCAAATTGCTGTAAAGTGGCATTCATGTCTTCTAAATTCACCACACCACAAAAATGTCGTTAATAATCCTGCCGAATTTGAATGATTTAAAATAGTGTCCAGTATGAGGCTACAAAATCATGAAAAAAATAAAATAAAACTGTTGCTATTAAAAACTGCTTAACGCTATCTATCTACAACGCAGTACTGCATAGTCTTCTGTCTTTTCACATTTTCAGCAATTATCTTGTACAAATGTGTAGATGAAATAAATCTCTGAATTGACTTTACAGGGTCTTTAAGGTTTTATCAGTATTGTAGCAGGGGATTAAAAAGTCATTTTCCAGTTTTGTGCCCAAGGTGCTTAGCTGGCTTAGTTTGTGGTTGAAGACAAATGAGTCAGAATGAAACCAAATTTGCGATGAATCATTTCCAGAAAAAAGCGAGACAAATAAAAACCAAAACCAAACCTCACTCTCAGTAAAGATGTCCCTAACAATGGAATGTAGAAAACATTCACATTTATTATGTCATTCATTATAAAACGGAATATAATTTGAATAAAAAATGAGAAAGAAAAAGCGATTACCTCTGAAACTGCGCTCAGCCAGGCTGCACGCAGAAAGTTGAATAAAAAGAAACGCAATGACTGGATGTTTCATTTAAGCCAAGGCCAGCTGTTGTCTCTTGTGAATCTTCCGGCTACATTAGCAACATGCGGAAGCGTTTCATCCCACAAGGACTCCTTTACAGACCTCACTTTAACTTGGGCAACATGCTAAATGCAAACAATCCCTTGACCCTGCCCTCTTGGCGTAGTTGTCAAATGCAAAGTCACAAGAAGGCACACGAGGGCTTTGAGCAAGTGCTGCATTGTTTGTAAAAGACGCGCCCGCTTGAGTCACAGAGTGTAAAACCTCTGCGCGCTGCTGTCACCGCTGAGGACAAGTGCCGCGTGTGTGTCCCGGCATGTGGCAGATGCCGCAGGAACGAGGTTTCTTGGCAGCGGGGGGTTTATCCCCCGTTAGCTTCCTTCCCTTCTTCCTTCCGTCACTGTTGCTATTAAACCCGCCGCCTTCGAAGCCACCTGACGGCGAAGAAAAGAAGTTAAAACACTGAATATTCTTTACGTGGCTTGTGAGTGTGCTCCTTGACGTTATGTGTGTTACTGTTTTCCCGGCATTCAATAAATGGCTGAAAAGTACACCGGCGAATGTGGCTCTCCTTTCCCACATGTTAGGGCATCACTAAAAACCCATATTAACGTTAGCTTAAAACAGGTTCGGGTAAGAGTTCTAATTGTAAAGGGAGGGTACCCACTTTGGGAGGAAAAAAAATACATTTTTACAAATCTTTCAAAATAGGACCTGGACATTCTCCCTAACAAAACTATTCTGTGTGTGTATGTTTTACCTTGTGCCGAGAGGTTTTCATCAGCCCACTGGAAGAAGTTACACTGTTCGTCTCTCGGTTTCCCGCAGGTGTGGAACACCCGTCCCTTGTTGGGCCCGTCCTTCTGAACAATGCGCGTCACTGTGGCCTCATTACAGTTACACGTGGTACCTCCAGCGCCTCCCCTGGGCCCACTGCCACCTCCTCCGGCCGTGTTCCTGATCCCCAGGGATTGCCTGGGTGGAGGTGGAGGCGGTGGCGGCGGAGGCCAATGATACTGCAGCGCCCCCTGATGGTTCGGCTGATCCGCCCACAGAAAGAAATTACAAGTCCCCGAATTGCACTTGTAGAACTGCCGTCCTTGGTTGGGGCCTTCTTTGCGCACAGTCAGCAAGATTGCATCCTGACCACAGTTACACACAATTATATCACTGTTGTGTGAGCTGAGACTATTGCCCCCTGGTGGTGGGCGAGGCTGTGGGGTCCAAGAGGGGGCGGAGGGTGGAGCGCAAGGTCTTGCGTTTGAACTTAGCGCTCGGGGTGGTGCTGGTCTCGAGGGCTCCTCTGTTCCTCCTCCTCTCAGATATTTAAGGTCCAGCACCTCTCTGAGAGTCTCATCACATCCACCGATGCAGCCGACGAACTCTAAAGGCATAAAGACGGGGAGGCTGCCCCTACGGAACTTGAACTTTAACCTGAAGGACACACAGAGGCAAATGTCAGCCATGATTTATTTCCACATTTAGTATACAGTGGATTTTTTTTTTACTCTAACTTGGAGTGAGAAATAAACAGCTTGAAGCAAGCATACTAGGCTCTTATTTAGACAGTGTGAGGGAGAGTGTGAGACCAGGCATTAAGGAATGCTTTTGAAAAGAATTCTTTACTACATTTGCAATGGTGGGTCGGGTGAAACTAAGAGGTTTTTTTTTTTTTTTTTTTTTAAATATGGTCTCTTTTATATCACATATTTTCACCTAATGCAGACAGGTTTGGAATGTATCTCCTGAGATAGTATCACTGTATCAGGAAAAGCACAATCAAATAAGTTAGCTCTTGTATGTGAGGTCGAATAATTGTTTTGAGAGGTTTTCTTCATTGTGTAACATCTTTGCCGAAATGGAGAGAAAAAAAAAAACTATCAGTGTATACCAGACAAGCGTGAGATGCAAGTTACATCTACTTTTCAAAATGCATGTCTAAAAAAAAAAAAAAAAAAAAGTTTATCTAAGAGCAGGTTGCCATGGCGATCAGCAAAGTAGCACTCGCAGGAGACGGCAACATTAAAAAGTTGTTGTATTTGTAATTAGTTACACAACAAACTGCTGGGTGAAATGTGAAGTTAAAAAAAATCTGGTTTTGTACATCAGTGTTGTGGTTCAGCTTTAAGGTCTGTACATCTGAAGAGTTGCTGTGGCAACAGATACCGGTGTGAAGCACTCTGTCTTGCTGCTTGCCAAATGTGCCCTATATTTGGACTGTTGCTCTGGCATTTGGTCAGAGGGTGAACGCCCACTGATACAAAGAATTTTGCCAGGTTTCTTCACAATTTAACTCACACTATTTAAAAAGAACCTCGCTTTTACAAATGGAATGTTGCTCGATTTTCATTGAGCGCTATTAATGTAACGTCTCTTGTTGTCATGTTGTATTGATGTAGAAACGCGCTGAATCATCCTGTCAGGTTTTTCCCAAATTTTGCACATGTGACTAAATATACGATGACCAAAGTAAATTAATAAACATGCAATGCAATATCTCTAACATTGTCAGGCATAATTATCTTTGTAAAAGCAGAAATTTCGATAAAGCTCTGAGTGGATTGTATTGAATTGGACATGTATGGCAGGTGAGAATATAATTGCCATGTTGAATAATGAGCTTTTATTGTTAGCTTGGATTGTTCTGAGCGTCGTAATTTGCATAAAACAGCATGGTATATAACCTTGTGCATTGTATAAAAACACACTTTTCATTTTTTTCTGAGGTAAGACAAAGAAGATGTGCATCATTACCCACAATTCTGTGCTTATTGGTACTTAGGCGGCTAAAAGACTTTCATGTGGCTGTTCTTCACAGCTATAAATACTTTCACCTTCATACATGGTTGTCCGCAATAAATTAAGAATCATTTATAGGCGCCACTGTTTCATAAACCTTGAAGTGTTAAAAAGCTTCAAAAAACTGCAGTCCAAACACCTTTCCCGCAATGATGCAGCACTTAAAGAGGCACATTGCCGAAGACCTCAGCTAATTATAACATCTCTGATTGCTGTGGTGACATCACTACCGATTGCAGCCTGTCACTGTGGCTCATGTTCCTTTCTCAGCATGCACCTGCATTTTGAGTTTTTCCCACAAGTGTAACTCGTTGCACATTTATCAGTTTAAAGTACTCACATGTGAACGGGCCGCGGCTGGCAGGTGGAACAAATGCTGTCATCCCGGCTGACCTCTAACACCGTGTCAGGAAACCAAACGGCTGTTTTGCAGGCTGGGAAGCCCACGCAGGACAGGAACTTACTACGAAGGTGGGAAGGTAAACATTAGTGGTCTATGTAAAAACATGGATTGACTAGAACAGGGATAATCAACTTAAATGCTGGAGGGGGACACAATGTTTAATCAGTGCTGCTGGAGGGCAACATAGGACCACACCATTTAATCAGATGTATGACAAAAAAAATTGTATTTTAAGTATGGACAAAATATATGTACATTTCATTTTTGATCCTAATTTTTCCCAGCATGTATAAAAGAAGCCGAAATATGAACATATTGATTCAGGTAGAGCAAAGTATTAAACATTTGTTTTTGTCACAGTAGACAAAGACAAACACGTTATTATGATTGATTTGTATGATAAAGAGAATTTGTTTTTTAATAAGCACAATGGCCTTGTTCATCTCACCCGTTTCCCTCCTTCCTCTTCTTCAGCACCATGTCCCGTCCACAGTGGGGACACTTCCTGACAGGCAGCGGAATCTCCATGTCTTGCTGCTCAGTTTCAGGGATCTCCAGAGCAGCACCCAAATACGGCGCCAGAGCTTCATCTAACCTACGGCGGCACAGATGTTTACTTCTTGATAAGCAACAGTCTACAGTGACTCAATCATTTCAGTAGTACGAGTGGTGTGTCTGAATAATACACGGCACTAACTTTTTTGCCTTCTTGACCGACTCAATGAAGACGGCCTTGTACTTCTGGATGTGGTGCTGCAACACGCTCCTTTTGTCCTTGCTTCCCTCTGATACCAACTTGAGGTCTGCCTCCAGTTCAGCCCGCAGGTGTGGTTTTGACATCTCATAGCCCATGGCGTTGTAACCTTAGCGCAGGGACGACAAGAATCGTTTCAGTTTATCACCTTCTTAATATTGTAGCACGTGAGTGTGAGGTTGTTTATGTCCTGTACCTTCCACCAGTCCCATGCCAAGCTCCCCAGGAAGAAACCTCTGATCAGCTGTCAAGCCCACGTACAGGCGACTTTTTATAGTTTCAATGTGCTCCGCATGTGTGGCATCGGTACCTGTTGAACACAGTAACACCGTTCAAAATTTTAAGGTTTAAAAATACTTCTCGGGTGACTCAAAGTCAATGTTAATTTTGATATTGAATGTACACGTGGCACACCGAACAGAGATTTATGCGTGGTGTTCGTTAGTGCTCGGGGCCAAATAAACTTTGAAAGCACATCCTCCAAATGTGTGTTTGTGACGTACCAATGCCATGCTTCTCCATTAGCGATATGAGGTCAGCTTCAGTGAGCAGCTGCGGAGGACTCGTCTGACCATCCACCATTTCAATAGCAGATGGCTGGAACTGGGAGCCTTGTTCATACACTGGAATCAGCTGGCACACGCAAAGCCATTTTAATTAAGATTCCAAACATTGCTCTTGGATGAAACACACACACACACACACCCCTCTTACCTTTGTGCTCCACTTGTCATAAGGATAAACATCTAAGTAATTCCTCGCAATGATCATCAGTCCTGAAGTGGAAAATTTCTCCTGAGCGATGTCTATGTCCACAATTGTCTCCTGCCCCAAAGCATCCTGGGATACACATGCCAGGAAGTGCCGGACAATGAACTCGTACACACGTCCCTCATTTCCCTGAAATAGAAAAACAACAACAATGGTGTTAAAACAACATTATTTTGTGTAAAGTAAATCAAATGTGCCTACCTGCAGTGTGTTTGTGTATTTAGTTGGGTGTATAGGGGGATGAGCTTGGTCCGAATTCTTGCCCTGTCGTGGGTTGGGACCCCCAGGCTGCTCAAGAACCCGCTGGGCGAATGCCCCCCAGTCAGGGCTCTGCATCTGCTCTTCCACCAAGGGGCTGAGAGCAAGGGATGCTGGGAAAATGTTTGTTTCCGTGCGAGGGTAGCTGATAAACCTTCACATAAACAGAATGTGATATTTCCGCTCGGTTCATCCAGAAACGTTCACAATCTTTACAGCCAACTTTAGCCAAGAAAGTCAATATTTTTCTTCCCAAAAGAATACCAGCTCACACTCACCCTTGTGTGTAAAGTTTCTCTGCAATTTTCATCGTCTCTTTAGCACTTATTCGCAGCTTTCGAGATGCCAGTTTTTCCAGTTCCTGATGCGGGAAAAGAGAAGAACATCATCAGGCGTGTGGAACCGATAGAGGAACAGGAACGAGTTTGGATGCTTGACTTTACCACAGTGTCCAATGGCAGTGGTCTCCATTTGCTCTTGGGCTTACTGGTTACTGAGGTGACTGTTGCTATGGGATCCTAGGAATAAAGTGAGAACGTTTTCTGGCATATAAAATTTAAGTATACTCACTTGTCATTTAGTAACAGGTTGACTTGTGTATTTAGAGTAAGCTGTGGTATAGTACTGCATGGCATTTTCATCACCCCAACTCGGTAATAAAAACATTAGCAACATCTCTCAGCGCAAGGCAGTCTAAAGTCTACACCACTGCAACCAATTGACACTCAATATATGGTTAAAGCAATATTATTGAAAAGTACACATCAAAATCAAACATCATTATCATATCATCAAAAAACGGAATATTGGCTATAGTTCTTGTATTGGGCTTCATTAGATTGTGCATGTGTACCTAATGTTGTGGCCAATGTGCTGAGCTTCGAACCAATTTCTTTCAAATGTACGGTGGTGTTTTTATGCTGCAGTAAGATGGGAGGGCACTTAAAATGTCATACACATTTGCACACGCACAACAAGAGTGGGCGGCAACCATGGTGCCTTGGCGGTTAGATACTGCCCTGCAAAAATCACCACATCGGAAATAAAATAATGAAGTGTATTAAAATATGAGTCATTGCCTTGATTTACCAGGTCACAGTTTGATTTGCAGCAGTCACAAAGGCTAAATAACCTGGTCCCAAAGTTAATGCTAGCAGAGTGTGCCATGCAAAATTAAGTAAAAGGCTGTGTGTAAACGTTTGCAATAATATCGTAAATGTTTATGAGCAGTCCTTTTGTGATGTTAAGTTATTGTAACAACATTGTTAAGTATAATTTTATTGTATACTTGGGTGTGAATGTGGGTGTGATTTACCATGCACTCTAATGTTGGTTTGTGTAAGAAAGAAAACCACTTTGGCCAGCAGTTTGGCTTTCAACTCACCAGAGAGTGAGGAGCCTGCAAAGCCGTGCCCGGGTAGTGCCACCTACACCTTTTGTGAGGATTTTTTCATTACGCCATTTGGCTTGGACATTTGGACTTTTCATTGCGAAGCAGATCATTAAATCGAAGAACCGCCAGCTGACTATGTCTTGTGCGTCTGTGCTGGGGGAACTCACGGAGCTAGTGAGATGGCTAGATTGTGATTTTTTAAAACTGAAAACAAGTGCAGTATGGGTGTTTATTTTTGATGATTACTGTATGTTCTACTCAGCGCTGACTAATTTGGCAAGCACCGCGTGTACAGTAAGTGTTCTTCTCGCAAAGTCACGAATTCTGTTGAGCAAATACGGGTACTGAGATTAGACACTAAATTGAAATCAACAATCCAGAGTGGATAAGCAATGCGAAGGCTATTGTAATAAAACCTGAATAAAATGTATACAAAACTGCTTCATGTCTTTCCAAAGAAACATTTAAGTGGGTTTTTCCCACTTTAGAATTACCGAGTAATGAATGGCGTGAGTCCAAAGTACAGAAACATGAAATGTGAAATAATAGTGGAGGTTGCCTCTTGCATGAATGAGATGCTATAGGTTAAAACGAAACT
This sequence comes from Filicampus tigris, assembly GCF_054856515.1. Classification (NCBI taxonomy): domain Eukaryota; kingdom Metazoa; phylum Chordata; class Actinopteri; order Syngnathiformes; family Syngnathidae; genus Filicampus; species Filicampus tigris. Next base: position 9,664,158 of record NC_141232.1, read on the forward strand.
TCCCTTTAAAAAACAAAACAAAAAAACGTTTCATATCCTTCCATTTTTTGCGCCCACTACACCAGTGAGTTTAAAAGCTGCATTTATTTTATTTTGGAGTGGTATAGTGATGCATTTTCTTTTGGTTTGGTTTTCTTCCTGGCAATGATAGCTGCTCACTGATTGCTGACCCATTAAGTCTATGAACAGAAATGAATAAAAACCATAAGAAACTATTTTATACAAAAATATACCTTTTTCTCATATTTTGATAAACGTATCTTGAAACAATCTATTGAAAAAAGAAACCGGGCTACAAAAAGTGATTTAATAAAGTGTTATCTAAAAATATGAAACATCAGTTATTTGCTAAATGTAAATATGTTGGCTCATTAATAGTGCCTGTACTGTGACATTTGTCCACAAAAAAGTGCACTGTAAATAAAATAAAAAAAATATTGCTTTGAGAGATGATACCATAAATTGCAATTTCGATGTTGTGTCAAATAGAGTATTGTACCTCCATACAGATCTGGTAGAGCACGAGACAAGCTGTGTGGTTGAAGAGACGGTATCTTTTCCATCCAAACTCTACAGTGTCCTCCTCCACTTCATGAAGCACTGAAACGAGGAAGATGAAAAGTCCCGATTTAAATTTAGTTGCAATTACCATAATCAAAACACCAAACCTAGGTTAGATCTGTGTGTGCATGCACCCTTGATCTTGTAGAAAGTCTCAGGAATGAAAGCCTGGATGGCTTTGAAACGCTCCACCACGAAACCCAGAGTGGGAAACTGGCAGCTGCCGTAAGAGATGAGCTGATTGGCCAGGGACAGTGGGAAGATCTTCTGTAGGCGAAGGGTCTGAAATCTTGTGAAGGATGCACCTGTGTGTGTTCGGAGGGAAATGTATTCATAAAGTCTAAAGGCTACTGACATACGGTACCATCTGCGGCATCACAGAATCTTGAAAGGATCTTTGTCTTTTATTCTTCAGCATGATACAGTATGCGCCTCCTCACCTATTCGCAGGTCGAGTTCTTGGCGGACATCAACGGCATCGCTGATGTTAGCGTTCGGCTCTGATAGCGTCTCACAAGCTCTCCGAATGGAGTTGGGGGTGATTTCAGAAAACTTTGCCCGAAATACTTGCAAATTAGGCTTCACTTAAAAAAAAAAAAAAAAAAAAGTATTTATACCAACTTATCAATGATATGTGCATATCGACAAGTGTACTAAAGATGATATTGTATGGTGTTTACTGCCACTGAAAGGAGAAGTCTTACAATCAAACATTGCTTGGTCATTCTTTGCACTGTTAGGATTTCATTTACCCATACCTGCTTTACAGACATTGATTATTTCAAAGCCAATGTTCTCTCCCTCTCTGTCACAGTCAGTCCAGATAATTAAGGCCTGGCATTGTCTCACCTCCTTTTCCAATGTACGCTGCATGAGAAGGACAGCAAGGAGAGAGGAACTCAGTTGATAACCACCATTATTTATAAACAATACCACAGACACACGGAACATAAAAACAAAAGGAAAACAGAGTATAAGGTTCCATATTTTGTTTCAATACAAAGAATTATCTTGTTTTTTTTGGTAATTCCTCAGAAAGTTAAGGAGACATACCTTAATTTTTATCATGCCATCTGGGCAATACTTCTCTATCTCGGCATCAAACAATAGCACTGGATTGCAGCTGAGCCTTTGGAAAATGTAAAATGTAAATATGAAATCAACTATTGCATGTAAAGCCACATACAATACAACTGAATCCCAACAGGGTGTAACAGGCAAGTGGTGGAAATGTTCTTTCCAAACTTACCATTTCTGATAGGGGGCTTTAAATTCAAGAGCCAGTAAATGGCCTGAGACTGAGGTCATTGCTACCGTCACATTCTAGATGTAAAAATACGGAAACAAGTAGGTAGAGCAAACATGCAAATAAAAGAAATAGATAAGAGACAATTAGTATTTTACTGTGTTCAAATACCTGTCCAAAGAGATGATATTCATACTCATAGATCTTGTTAAACTTGGATAGTCCTTCCCTCTAAAAGAAAAAAAAAGAGAGATGGGAATTGGGGGGCGCCTTGCTCAAGGGCAGCTCGACAGAAGCCAGGAAGCATTCTTACATCTCTCAAACATCTAGTTGCCATTTTTACAATTCACAACACCATCTAGAAATAAGCGTCAATGACGACAAGAGACTAACCCGCATGGACCTGCCATTGGACATGATTTCGGAGATGCCTTTCGCTGCATCATTCTTCTCAGCTACGCAAAGGACCCGGTTGATCTGACCTCTACGCATCACGTCTAATATTGCCGATGACTCCTGCGCCGCAGAGCGACACCTCAGCTGGATACGCGGCCTCTGTTGTCCCAGTCGAAGCAGATGTTTTGCGAGGAGGTTCACTACTTGCATGCCTGGCCGCTACTTACTTAAAGCAGCCTCTTCGCCACTGTCCTTCCACCGTGTTGTTAGCATGTTAACTAAGAATGCTAAGTCGAGCAAGTACACACTTGAGCGAACGCAACCTGTCAACACGTCACACTTCAACAGTCTATAAAATAAAAGCTACCGTCGCCCAAATACATCTACCCAACTAACACTTTCTTCGTGGTGTCATCTGCTATTAGCAACGAAAGTTCACAATGTTTACAAACTGCGCGCCCACCCGTCAAATCCTACCGTATTCTGTGGTGGTGTCGTAACCTCCGTAAAATGGCGTAAATTATTTGACGTACCAAATTTATGCACACAAGTTTCACTTAAAAAACACTGATGTCCATTTGGGGGAAAACGATTGTACATGCAACATTATAATTCTTCAATGATGTCGGTGTCAATAAACAAGCCAACAAACAACCAAAAAACGTCACGTGGTCAAAAATACAGTAAACGGGTTTTGAGAATTTATTCCAACTTTGAAGATCATCCACGAAACCAATATCTATCGAAGCTGTAAGCCATTACTAAAGGTTGCAATTTAAATAGAGGAAAAACAATTACATGTCTTCTGCTGGTGAGGACTTCTTGCATCGGATTGGTGGACGAGTCACCTGACTCGACTCCAAGCAGCTGGGTAAACATGGCGTCAGTCTCACGGTGTAATGATGATGTCGTTCCTGTCTGCTAGCGGCGTGTTTGCTGGGAGCATCTGCGGATCAAACACGTCATCATGATGGAAATGAAGACATGAAGAAAAGACGGAGAGAGTCGCGTGATTTCATTGTGTTGATGCTTGACATTGCATGAAAGATCTGATGTTGGCCGGATGCAGGGATTGGCGCTATGATTGCTTTTGTTAGTAGGACGCTGACTTGTGTGCATGTCAAGTATTAACATCGAGCATCACATGGTGTGGACTAAAACCCCGGCGCCAACATTGAACACCGGGACACACTTTTCACATTGTGTGGAATATTTTTGCCGGACCTGAATGTCAGTGTGTGGACAGTGATCAGTGTGACTTTATATTCTCTATCTGCCTTTCAGCCGCGCTCCCTGCTTGCTTGTTCATAATTGATAGATGAGCTGCACAGTGTGGTGTCTCTCATGCCTTGTTCAACAATAGCATTATGATAGGTTCACCTGACGTGGTGGCTTTCACAAAAGAGGATGATGATGGCCAGAGCACTCCTGACCCATGGGCTATTCCAGAGGAGTTTTCCATTCCCCTCCACCCTCCGGCTGACACCAACCCTTGGGCCAAAACCTCCTATGCTAAATTCACAAAAGACTTCATCCTCATTTCGGAGTTCTCTGAGCAGGTGGGCCCTCAGCCTCTCCTCACCATTCCCGAAGACCCCAAAGTTTGTGGCACTTTTGATCTCAACTACTTCTCTCTTCGCATCATGTCAGTGGACTACCAGGCGTCCTTTGTGGGGCATCCGCCTGGGAGCGGATACCCTCGGCTCAGTTTTGTGGAAGACTCAAGGGTCGTACTGGGTGACTCTAAAGAGGGCGCTTTTGCCTATGTCCATCACCTTACACTGTATGACCTGGAGGCGAGGGGGTTTGTGCGGCCCTTTTGCATGGCGTACGTTTCAGCAGATGAGAGGAAGATCATGTTGCAATTTCAGGAGCTGTCTGTCCGCTTCTCAAAGGCCTCAGAGTGCTTGAAGGCTGGCAACCGCAGAGCCTTCGCCAAAGAACTCCAGAGGAAGCTTCGAGACCTAGAGTAAGTGCCTTCTTGAGTCAGTAGAACCACGGTCCCCCTTTTATAGCTAGGATCATTACACACTCACACACATTATGTGTCATAATTTCACTCAACTGTATTGTAAATTTTTAATGACGACCACAAAACAAAATAGAAAATGCAATTTCTGTAGAACGCTCAAGAGCTCATGCTGAACTGAAACAGCGCAATTGATTTTAATGGGAACAATGTTGAATGTGAGCTTTGTAATGTCATGGAAAATGTGGAATACTAAAAATGTGTGGATTAGGGGGTGATGTGAAAAACATTTCCCAAGATGTCCTGAATTTTGGTATTATTTTGAAGTTGGAATGTGCGAATTGGTTGAGAAATGTGGAAGGATGAGTGGAATTTTCAAAATATACCATTCATTTGAATAGGATTTATTTTCATGTAGAATGTGAAATTGTGGGGAAAGTAGGTATATGGAGAATGTGGAAAAACAAATATTTTGAAGTTGGAGCAATCGGATAACAAATGCGTGAAAGCGTAGCATGTAGAAAAACTACCGGAAACAATAAATAATAAGTATAAACTATTTTGTTTCGAATTATGTGTGAATGCTGCAGAACTAGAAATGAATAGATGACACTGTAGCTTACCAGGGCTCCCCTCCTATGTACTTTTGGTACTCAATTTTCTAAACCATTTCCCCCATTAAGGTCACAGGTAAACTACAGCCAATTGCAGGGCACATTCAGTACCAGTCAAAAGTTTGGAAACACCTTCAAATAAAATGGTCTCAGATCAAGAAATTCAAGCTATTAACTCTTGATAATGTACAGCTGTGAACCGAAAGTCATTCCAGATCATAAAGCATTATCAACATATCATAAAGCTGACTGAGAAAATAGCAAGATGTGCAAAGCTGTTATCTTGGGCAAAAGGTTCCCATTCTGAAGAATCTAAATTTCAGCATGAGACATATCCTGTTTTGATTAACATTTTTGTTTGCCAAATAATTCCATCACAATTTCTTAATAATGTGGAGGACTTAAGAATTAGAGGCTGCTTTTGACTACTACTGTATATTAGACAAAGAACCATTCACATTTACACATATGGACAATTAAGCGTGCAATAAGCAGGTGTGTTCTTGGAATGCGAGGGTATGCTGGAGTACTTGGAGAAAACCCAGCAAGCAAAAATTGAACGTAAACTCCAAACTGCAAACTTCACAGAGGAAGCCCGGAGTTGAGATTTGAACTCCACACCTCAAAACTGTGTGGCAGACACGCTAACTACTAATCCTACCCAGTAACAACACTAACGCAATGTATTAAGTAATAAACATTTGTCTGTGGTGACTGTGCTTGTTACCTTATGGCTCTGTCACACTTTGACCATGTTCTGCTTGTCACACGCAAGCATGCCACCGACCCTTGGCCTAAAAATTGTTGTTAATCTAAATGTTTCAGCGTGAACTCCCTCATATTTCCAATGCAATTCACTAGACAGAACTAATTGAGCAAAACATAAGCCTTGATTGACAACCACCCTGTTTTGTTTTCCTTCTTAGGTACACTCACTCTGTTCTGCAGAGGGAGGAGGGCCTGCAGAAAGAGGCGGGGCCTCAGTGCATGTATTCTGCTCATGCTGTGGAAAAGGCCAATGAGCTCGCCAACGTGGAAAAGAGCATATACGAACACAGAGACCTTCTGAGACAGATCAGCTCATACCCTCGTCGTCCCCGCCGGGACCCTCAAGCTGTTGCATGTCAGAAGTGTATGAGCGAGTGTGAAGAGTTCTATAGCAAGTATGCCAAGCTAGCCAACCCCTTGAGTTCCACTGACGCAGGAGGGATGGGAGGAGACAATGCTCAGGGACACAATGGTCATGCAGGCGAAGCGGACATTGGCGAGGAAGAACATGAGCGTGTTAAACGCAGGCCGTCCTATACGCCGCAGTTGATCAAAGCCAAGTCTGCAAAGTGTTTCGACAAGCGCCTCAAGACCCTCCGCGAGCTGTGCGACAACACCTTCTACGAGGCCACTGTGGAGCTCCTGAAGGAGACGGAAAGGAGTTTCCGAGGCGACCTGTGCTACCTGCACACGCGACGCTTGGACCGAGCCCTGCGGAGAAAGCAGAGCGTTATTAACTTTCTGTTTGAGGAGGATCTCTGTGAAGACGACTATGATGATCTTGACGGAAGGGCAACATTACGACCGTTTTGTGCTGTGAACCATGCTGTAGACAACTCCAAACTCATAAATCCAGTACCAGAGCCTCCAAAGCCTTTTGACCCTGCCGCTAAGACTAGCCATACTCGAGACCTCAAGCTTGACGACAACAATGTCAAGTCCTCCTGTTTCGACCAGGAATTGGATACCCAGAAGTGCTCAGAGAAACCGAATGGACAGTGTAGCAACCAGGAAAGTCCGGAGCCAGAGGTTGTGGATGCTGAGTCTGACTCGACCCCAGACCTCGACCATAAAACTGATCTGGATGGTGAGAGCAACAGTGAATGGGTGGAGGCCACTACTGATGAAAATGGGGGACCCAAGGCTTTGTCCGAAGAAACTACAAGGAAGGAAGGATGCAAGAAACACTCTAAATTTGTTCCGATGGACGCCGCATGCTGTATGGCTCATGAAGGTTTTCTCGATAATTCGCCTGATGTGGTGCCCCATCTCGCTGTCCGCCTGCAGAATGCTCAAATCCTGGTGGTCAACCAGGAGCCCCAGGCCCTACTTCCACTCCAGGAAGACTATACTGTGGGATCCCCATGCTCAGAGAACCACACAGCAGGACTGCTGGGAGATGCGGTGTCCCGTACCTCAGCCGACGACGGGTCGGATTGTACCATGAGTGCATCGACCGGTTCGGATTGGACTGCCTCCCCTCTCGGTAATGAGGGGATTCTGACCCTGCGTCTGAAGAAGAAGGCCGGGCAAGGGGCCTTGAGGTTCGTGCGACAGTACCCCTTTGCTATGCAGGCTCTGTGGTCTTTGCTGAGCGGCAGGACTCTGGTAGTGCTCGGGGCCGATGAGGCAAGAGTTCGTCGGCTGGTTTCTGCTCTAGCCATATTTGTGCCTGCTCCGGGAAAGTGTGGCGAGCGAGTCCAGGCTTGGCTGTGCTGCCCTTTCACCCTTACTGACCTGCACAGGTGGAAACTTATTGGATTGCAAAGGTATCGTTCATCTTTTGTGTACATTTTGGAGTGTTCAAGGAAAAATAAATGAAGGTTCCTTCGTTAATCTGGATTGACTATAACGAAATGCTTACAGATCTGTGAAATAATTCATACAAATAAATGGTAAATATAATTAAATTAAATCTTAAAGAAAGTCAAGCCCCAAAAATTCTTAACAATAATATGTTCTATGTACCTCCACTAGTCCAAAACATGGCATTCTGATTAATATTGTGTTTGTGGAATATGATTGGTTGTTACCTGAGCAACTGTGATGTTATTTTCAGTCAACAGCAAGTGGCAAAATGGCCGCCCCCTGAGATAGACAAAACCTTAACTCATATTCCACAAACACAATATTCATCAGAATGCCGTGTTTAGTCTTGTGGGGCTGCATATTATTGTAAATAACATTTTTGGATTGAATTCCCTTCAAATTCCCTCCAAAAAAGCGAAACCTTTAGTGCATACTGGGGCAACAGAATGCTGTTTTTTTAATCTATTGTTTATAATATGGTGATGATAATGAAAGACCACAAAAGGCCCAAAAAATAATTGAAAATGACCTTATTAAACATGTATTGACTTCCTTGTAACCCGCAGCGCTGATTGCGGGATGTCGCAACTTACAAAGATTTATCTTCCTGTCTCAGAGCGGCGTCTCCTGTGGGTTCCAGCATGCTGTACTCCCTGTCCCGCTACAGCCGCTACATCTCCATCCTGGATGCCGACCAGAAGACCTTGCGCTGCCCACCTTATCGTGGCGAACTGCTCGCCAACATGGCTGACCACCGCACTTACGTCCGCCGTGGCTCCACCTACTTCCTTCACGTCCAGAGCACACTGTGTCGTCTGGCGGCTAAAGCCTTTCTGTTCACCTTCACCCACCACCTTCACCTGCCAGTCAACACCACGGAGGGTCCGGAAGGCGTGGAGGCACGACGCCTTTGCTTTCTTCAGGAGCATCTGGGGCTGGGAGAGGACGACAGGCAGATAGTGCTCTACCTCAGCCACCTGATCACTCAACACTACCTGCACACCGCTGACGGCCGCAATGCAGCAGCGCCTTCTTTTAATTTTCACTACACCACCAGCGTTTTATACAAAATCTGATCTTTTACAGGGAAACGCCACCCTTTTTGTTTTTAATGGACGAACGATGATCCTGACCTTGAGGATGATCATTTTAATTTGAGATCAAACTGCACTGATTTTATTGTATTATCTCTGCATATCTGCCTTGCTGTTTTTCTCTGGTCTTGTGTGTGTAGGAATCAAGGAAACAGAGTAGTGAATGTCAGTGAGTGGTTCAGCTGTGAAAGCATGTTAACTCATGACTTGTTTTTTTTTTTTGTGGACTAAACTTACACTGATATAGTAATCATAACACAGCAGTGAAATGGTCAATATATGCATATTGCTGCATTGGTTACATTGCGGGATCAGTTCCTTCTCAAACACACGATATGCGAACAATGTATATTTTTTTATTGTGGTAAATTATTTGGACACTGCTGTTCGTGTACAGAAATAGCTTGTTTGGTCTGAGACAAACTTGCATCATGCTGATATTCTGTCCGTGAAACGTCATTAGCACCATTCAAATTTTGTTCCAACTTTGTCAACTAAAGCTGTCTCACTGATGAGTTTTGAACCACACTCTTGCATCGTTTGAATCTTGTAGAGGTCATGAGTTCTTTAACCCACATTTATGTAGTGACAATGTACTCCATTGTCGTTTCTCCAAACGGGCATGCAATGGTGGACTTTTAATCGTAGATTTTATTCAAGAACAGTGAGCAAACATTCCCATAGGCTTTTTTCAGCCCAATTCAATTTGATCAGGTTGTCTTGTCTTCACGCGATGGTGCATGTCCTGAGAAATAAGGTCACACAAATATTCTCCCTTGGGGGCGCACAACAGCAACAAAAAAAAACGTGGTGACGTGATCCGCTGTTGTACATTTTTGTGGTGTTTGACTCTCAGTCAGGAGTACTTTCAAGCTATTTAACCTTAAGGTATTGAATTTCACTGTTGTCTTAAAGGTGTGAGTGTTGTGGTCAGCATGAGACTGTCTTGTGCCACAGTGAAATATTATATTGGTAATGTTTCTGCTTTATCATGTGTGAAAGAATAGTTATGGAAAGGATGCTTGAGTCTGATTGGTTTGGGTGAGGAAGGATGGGTGTTACATATCTATAAAACCATCAGTGGTCCTTGTTGGGTGTAATCACAAAACTCGACTTTGTTTTTTTTTTTTTTAACTTTATCCAGTCCAATTCCACAAATGAATCTTGGAAATCTGAAATCAGCCATTGAAACAAACCTAAAGAAGAGTCCTCTCTATCTGTTACACATTTCTGTCGCTAATTATGTGGTGTTGTTGTAATTCTGTATCCACTATGTAACTGCATGGGGTAAAAGGTCTTGGTGGGACTGCTGTCCTTTCTCCGAACAATGGAAAAAGATCTTTAAGACATTTTTGTGTCGCTTCAACTGTCTTGAAGACTAATTTGGAGCGAATCTAGAGCAACATTACATTTCACTTGACATATTTTTTTTATCCCATTTGCTGCATGTAACCTATTAAATACATTTCAAATGTTATCAATTTTCCCTGTATTGCAAAAAAAAAGTGAATGTAATCTCACGACCAAGCTATACCACAGTGATCTTAACATGTAAACACTCAGTGTCCTTAATTTACATCTGCATGTCTGTGCACATTTTGTATGTATCACATCTTGAACGGGGCAGTGTTATCTTCAGCAGACATGTTTTGTTTTGTTTTTTTAATATAGCTCATATTGATCTACATGCTTTTAAGTCATTTTTCCATTAAATTATTTAAATCCATTAACATTTTCGCACTGTTTAGTTTACACAGGAGTTAAATGAGTGATCAATGACCCTGATGCTCACTGACTGATACTGAACAAATAATGCATCCGACAGATCATTAAACATGACGTGCTCCCAGAGACTCGTGTTTGTGTGACTTGTTTCCAATATGACGTATGTGCTAGCTTTTGAGGTGGCATGAATAATAAATCTTCATTGGGGAAAACAGCTCATTCTCCTGCAGCAACTACAAAAACAGGGTAAAGAAAAGTGAAGTGATGAGTGTATAGAATTAAAAATCAAATCTTGGAAGACAGATTATTTGGACGGTTTGAATCTCCTCCATTTAAATCTAACACATCAACATTCTAATTCGGCAGCAACTGTAACTTGATTTAGAATAAATTCCATTATTTCTTAATGTGATGACTTGTTCTAAATATATCCTAATTATTGCCTTTGAAGCTCACCTAATGAATGAGCAGTTGAACACCATTCTAAGCTCGGCTACTGTGACTGGCTACTTTAAGAAGGTGGATTCATTAACAGATGTGTGACAGGAAGTTAATCAGAATTGTTTTATTGAAATTATGACAACAAAAGAGGGTTTTAAAAACTAAATCACACTCAGCCCTCTTGAATGAAACAAAACATGTCAGACCTGAAACAATAGATTTAAAGACAATTTCCTCCTTTGAGGTATTGAAGATAAAGGTTTCAGACGGTAAAACACAAAGAAAACAGCTGTAATGAATACAAGAAGGCCCCTGTCAGTGTATTTCTGAGCCCTATAATGACTACGGGGAATGATGCTGACAAAAGTAAGGAATAATATCTGAAGCAGGTGGTGAGATGCATGACAGCAAAGTTGGAGACTGGGCAAGTCTTTATGTCCTACACTTAACCAGAACATCCTCTGCATCCACAGTGGGTGCATTCAATGATCCTTCCCTACAAAGAGACAAGAAGTCAGAAAGGGTAGAATAGGTGAGAAAGTTATTTCGATACATGAAGTACATATAATGAAACAGTAAAAAATTCTCCACTCAAAACATTTCTCTATCATTTGAAAACCATGTCTATGCAGATGGGCCTCTAAATTTTTGTCAGAGAATATTATCCTTGTTTGTGTGTGTATCCGTACTGAAAATGTGCTTGCAAATGCACTGAAACGAATATGGTAAAAGTACAATTGCATAATAAGTGAAAATCCTGAAACTGCTTTAAGACTTACAACTTCCAGCTTGCTCTTTGGAACTCTGCAAATGCAGTTGGTCCCAAAGTTGGTGTCTCGCGTTTGGATGCAACGCAAGCAGCACAGGTTCTCATAGCCCTGCTTTTTCCACTTGGCAATCAGGTTCTTGTCAGCATAGCCTTCCTTTATGCAGTACTCGTACAGCTCTGCCAGGACGCACGCATGTAGAAAAACATTTAGTTGACATCTTACACACTATAACAATTTAATGAGCTGTTACATCACAAGATAAATAATACAGATAAATATGGTCATCCTTACCTCTGCTGATGGCTTTTCTTTTGAAGAAGAGGTCGTAAATGTACCGACTCCGCTGATGATGCAGTCTGAAAATTGGCCAAAGAGCTTCGACTTTCCTCTTACCCTCATGAGGTTCAGTTTCAGCTGACAAGAAGCAGAAATAGAAGGGGATATGAATGTCCGACATCTCGAACAGTGGAAAGCAACAGGCAACACGTTAACTCCATATGTGGAATCGAATGTTTCAAATTGGTGTTTGTACGCGTTTCAAAATATTATAGTTTATTTCGATTACAATTACGCCCTGCGGCCATTGGTTAAAATGATCGCTAAATTATCTCGTTTCAGCTTACCTTCTCTCATTTTCTGATCAAGCTCATCCAAAGTAGGTTCAATGAGTTCCCAGCCGTCTGGGGGTGGCTTACGACTTCTCTTAACTTTCGGCATTTCCCTACACTTTGTCCAATTCAGAACAAAAGCTCCTAATGTTTTCCTGTTTGGCTAGCGAAACCGTCTCAGGCCCTTGAATTAGTCGTCACCGGGGTCCGTTGGAAGATCGACTCACATTTGACGTCATCACACCATATATTTATTTATTTATTTACATTTCTTTTTGGTTATGTTTCGGACTAATTTGGCATTTAATTCTTCCCATACATTAATTTAGGTCAGTTTATGGACACTTTCTGAGACAAAATTGACGCAAATAGCTTGCCATCGTTTTTGTGATATTGCATCACTTTTGGGTACAAGTTCAATGCCGTTAAGAAAGCAAAAATATATATTGTTTTGTTTTTCATTTGTATCACATAATATACAGATAATAAAACAAAACATGGTGCCGTAATACTATTATGTGCTTTTTCCGGGGGCAAGTGTTTGACATATCACCCACCATTTCTTCATTTTGAAGATATTTGAACAGGCATATCTTTGGGTACAACACATCACTGCTGGATTGTGTTGCTCATCTCCGAGTTTAGCCAGCTGTCAGCTTTCTTCGGCCTTCCCATGTCTTTTGTTTTTTATTAATTGTTAGTCAGCTATTGGTCTACAGTATTCATTTCTCGAAATGCCCAAAGGAGGTAAGATGATTGTGTAAAACGCCAAATGATGAGTAAATTCACGTTTTTAAATATAATATTAGCACGCGTTAGCTACTTTAAAACAGGTAACGATTGCTGTGAAGAACACGCAGAGTGGGATCAGTTACGCGTTGTTTCGCTTGGTTGCGTTCTAACATTTCTCATATGGAATGTGTATAAAAACGTTTGCTGTATGCGTCGAATCGATTTTCGTCCTCACTGTGAGTAGTAAACAAGGCAAATCTCTTGACGTCTGTCATCTTCACTTTAGGTAGGAAAGGTGGCCACAAGGGTCGCATGCGGACCTACACAAGTCCAGAGGAGATTGACGCCCAAATGAAGGCGGAGAAGGAGAGGAAGACGGTAGTGTATACATAAAAAAAGAAAAAGAAAACCATGCCGATAATTTACAGGTCGATTACATACCATTTGTCTTGCCACATCTTAATTGTTTGTCCTCTTGCTTTTGAGCCTCTGAAAAATAAATGAAATGTTTCTATGTCCCGAATTCAGCATATGATTTTTCTTTTATAATCCCCAAATTTACAGTATTTGATATCAGTGAGGGGTGTTGTGTACTGTATGATTTTGTTACTGTTGTCTGTTTTTTTCTGCAAGTTCTTGACAACTGCATTATTATATTAAGTTGTTTATTCAGTGTTCTCTATGTTGTCAGGATGAGGATGAGGGTGCAGCTCAGACTGACGCTACGGAGAAGTTGCAAGGATCAGGATCAGATGATAGTGATGATGAAGGTTCACAGGTACAGACACACTATTTTTTATTTATGTATTTTTTCAAGAATGCGCTTTGAGCTGTTTTGATGTGTTTGCAGAGGAAAAGAGTTGGTGTGGAGGGCTTGATAGAAATTGAGAACCCCAACAGAATTGCTCAGAAGTCCAAGAAGGTGACACACATCGAGTTGGATGAGCCCAAGCAATTATCGAGGAGAGAAAGGTGCATACTCTCAAATGGGGTCTTTGGGAGTTAGGGTCTGCAAAGCATAAACACACGGTGTGTCAGAGAAGTTACTCCAGGATGGTAAGGTTTTTCTGATTCTTCAGATGCTCAGGGCGTTGTGAGTAGGTGTGTTGTCATGATGAAGCAGCCACGAGTATTGGCAAAATTCTCGCCTCTTCTCATGAACAAATCAAATGCTACAGGATTTCTTTGTAGACGTGCTGGTTGATTGTCTGGTCAACATCGAAAGGAAAAACTCTTCTTATATCTTTTGTGAAACTAGTCTTGGAACTTGACTGATACACCTTATACATTTTTTTTTGTATAACGTCCCTAATGTTCAAATTCTACGTACTAAATACAAAGACAAATGAATGTTTTCTCTTGTGTTTAGTTTAATGTACACTCTATTTTATTTTCACATTGATTGGGTTTTAAGATCATTGAAGTCATTTTTCGCATTTAAATCAAAACTTAGTCTTTTGTTGATGTTTTCACATGATTTTCTAACTCTAGTTGATTTCTCTGTGACATTCAGTTGAATTCAAGTCTTTTTCCCCAACTCTGTGCACACAGAGAGGAAATTGAAAAGCAGAAAGCAAAGGAGCGCTACATGAAGATGCATCTCGCAGGAAAGACGGACCAGGCCAAAGCTGACCTCGCCCGCCTCGCCATCATCAAGAAGCAGAGAGAAGAAGCAGCGAGAAAGAAAGAGGAAGAGAAAAAAGGTATCGTGTTTGAATGGGAAAAAAATATGCATGTACAATGGTGCCTTGCGACACGGTATGAGTGACCTGACTTGAGAATTTTCGAGATACAAGCCGTCGTGCGACAGATTGTTTTGTTGTTCTTTGACCTGCGAGCCAAAATTTGAGATACAACTGCTGTATGATGGCAGTGAACTCACTCCTTCAAAAAAGGGACTTCAAGATGTTTACTGACACGCCTAGCTAAAGTTTTAATAGCAAACTAAACAATGAAACAAAGAGAATTACTCTTTGTGTATGTAAAACAATCTCATAGTTTTTTCTTAGATAAATATTTTAGTGGCTATTTGAACACAAACAATGCAGCAACACATGTAGGTAGACAATACAACAATACTCACAGGCATATATGATTTATCCCCTACTGAAACGACTAATATAACTGCAGCTTACTGAAGACCGTCTCCATGGACATTTATCTGTTTGTCTGTATTATACTGCCCCCAGGTGGCCAAGGCATGTACACCAAAGGGAGCAGCACAGTGTCCTTTTGAATTGAAGCAAAAACATTTTGGGAAAAACTGTTTAATGCTGCACATTATATTAAATTAAGTAATACTGTATTCTTTTATAAAATACAATAATAAAGAGTTAAATTTTTCGCTGAAAAACACATTACAATTTTTGGGGGAGATGGGCGGAAGATAGAATGGAATAATAGCATTTTAATTCCTTTAAAAGGAAAAGATGATTTAAGATGTGTTTTTGGTTTCATAACTGGTCACGCAACAAATTAAATATGTATCTCAAGGCACCACTGTATATATAATCAAGGAATAGTTAAGTAAGATATGAAACTCATTTGGATGTCCTTATCCACATGTTTTTTCCTTCTTGCAGCAAGAGAGGCAAAAGAAGCAGCAGCAGCAGCGGCTAAAGGATTACATTCCCTCTCACTAAAATGATGCATAGTATTTATCAGAACCATTTCCCCACTTTTATGGACTGACGCAATATGAATTAGACTATTTGGAAGAAATAAAAGTGCAACGAATAGTATTATTCACCTTACTGATGATGCACTTTGGCGTGGAAAAATGGCCATATTGGGAAAGCTTCAGCTGGGTCATACAATTGGAATGAAGCTATGAGCTTTTACATTATATGAATCACACTGATCATTGTATAATGTCCATTTTGCTTATTGAGCATCAGCGCTGTTTCCTTTGGGTTTTACACTGTATATAACTTAATCATGAAAATATTTCAGATTAATATGATAAAAATATTCAAACATTTATTTCTTCATTTGATGTCAACTAGTATGAACATGTGATGTCATCATTTTTACATTTGCACTTGTAGTACAGATGGTGAATGGATACTTCTGCTTTTCCCAGCCATCCCCACACACACACACATATATCTGTACTAATTTATGTACATCGTGTGAGTATTTTACTGTCTTTGCTAACACTGGTCAACTGCAATTTTTTAAAATCAGAGATGGCTTTATGTATCCCGATGTATTTTTGACGCCGATTTAAAAAAAAATGTCTTTGCTTTTTTTCTAGCACTTCTAAGTTTTATAGATTTTAAGTTTGAACTATAAAATCTTGTGCCAATCAGATTTTAATAATTCACTGCCAAAGACAAATTTATTTGTCTTTTCACAGTCCAGCTATTCAGTCGCAGGGACCTATTTATATATATATATATATATATATTTTCTATTTATTTTCAAACGTTTGGGTAAAAGAGGGTCTGAAAATGTCTGGCAGTGAATGAGTTGCCATGCTTTGTAATTTATAGTAATGACATTTCAAAAAAATAATCTCCGTTGCTGAACAGAAAACTTAATTCATAAATTTTACAAAATATATTACTACATTCATTATATACATCACTACATTATATTCTTGTTTTATTATATTTATTAAGAAAAGATGATGTGCTCGAGAAAA
Source organism: Filicampus tigris (assembly GCF_054856515.1). Taxonomy (NCBI): domain Eukaryota; kingdom Metazoa; phylum Chordata; class Actinopteri; order Syngnathiformes; family Syngnathidae; genus Filicampus; species Filicampus tigris. The sequence continues at coordinate 9,680,537 of NC_141232.1, forward strand.
AACGAGGATAGATTCGGAATCCGTGCAAATAAAAGAAAATATCTTTAAACGTCTACTAGAAACTGATTGGAAAAAAAAAACTTGCAAATTTGTTGACCAGCGCAATCTTGGTGGTAAATCTCAGTTACGTTAATAATTTCTATGAGAAATACTTTTTGGCCATTCATAAAAAAATATATATATAAGTATTTTTTGAGGGCGCCTTTTCCCCCGTTTATGTTTTCTTACTCCTTGCACCGTTTGTAACCCGTGGATCGTATACCGCGTATCCCGTCCCGCTGTTGGATCAGCATCAGTATCTGTCTGCATCTGGTCACGTTTGACCACACTCCCGGTGAGCAGTGGCGCTCAAGTGCACAAAGTGCACGTACGAAAATAAAGGAAGAAGAACTATGCAGTTGATTGGTCCAAACTTTGGCGGACTTTCACCCCTTTGTCACTGTAGTTCGTATATCCTCCCCCATTCCCCGATCCTCCTAGCCCGTGATTCTAGTTCAGCTTTTGACAACGTCAGTCGCTCCTTGTTTTCCTTTGGCGGGTGAGTTAATTGTTGACTGCAGTGGCAGACAAACCTTGAAAGTCAATGCTTCTATCTGCTCGTAGTTATGATTAACACACACTCACAAAAAACATACTTTGTAATTTCAACGTCTCTGACCATATTGTGTAACGTTTACATGTGTTGCAATGAATAACTGTCTTACCACGACATTAACTGTGGTACTACTGTATAATTCTATTGAAATGTGTCACTCAACGTGTTCAGGATACTGCGAGGCTATTTTTGCAGCCGGTTCTAGGCAGATAATCACTACAAATAAATGAAGATTGTCTTCATTTGATTATATTTTACATGAATTTGACTGGTTCTCCATGCAAATGTAAACAACATCTGGTGATCCACCAGCGCGTCAGATTGTTTTTAACTCGTATTTGCTTTGCCCGTGCAACGGTCCAAAGTTTACCTAATGGAGCCTCAAGCGTTGTAACAGACAACTTTCAGCAGCTTTTGATTCTCAACGAAAATTCTCCCCAAATAACAGTAATATCACGATTTATAACAGTTTGTTTTTTTTACTGTAACATAAACGATACAATTTCTTGTTGCATCATACTAAAAAAAGTGATAATCATAAAATCCTGCAGATAGGAGATTTGCACTTTGGACGTTGACACAAATCCTCAAATGAACTTGTAAAAAAAAAAAAAAAAAGTTTAACCCCCTTTAGCTCACCTAGCCATTATTTTCTAGTGCTTATCCTCATTATAGGGGCACGGGTGAGCTGGAGCCTAGCTGACTTTGAGCAATAGACAGAGTACGCCTGGACTGGTCGCCAGCCAATCGCAGGGCATATATAGACACGTAATTGCTCACACTTGTGGGTAATTTAGAGTCTTCAATTAACCTAAAAGCGTGGGGCTCATCCCACAACTAAAAACTGAAGGTCAATTTCCAGGTGGCTTCATTAGCCATGTGCTGACAAGAGATCTGGATTTAATCCTGTGTGCAACATTGTTACTGCCACCTACTTGTTATGGCAGGGATAAAAGAAATCATGTGACAAATTAAATACTTGCACAGAAAAGTTTCCACTTTTGCTCTTGAGGACTAGAAAAAGGCTGTGTGGCCAGATGGGTCCTGAAATAATATGACCATCATGCCAAGGTCCTCTTAAGGTCTGGTCTTCAATCTATTTCTCAAGTCAAATTTCGTAGCATCAGTGGATTCTAATTCTTCCCTGGTTGGCATTTTCTTATTGCATGATGTCATCACTCCTTATTATTCTCAAACTCCTGGGTAATGGATGGATTGTATGTCCTATTCTTTAGATCAGCACTTTGCAACAACAACCATGTCTTTAACAAATGGCAGCAGTGTCACGAAAGAAACCTGGGACTCACACAACAAGATGATGTCGGAACCTCTGGCTGTCAATGACGCTGAGGTAAGTGTTTATGTAAATATGTTTGCCTCCTATATGTTTTTTTTTAATCTGTCTCGCACGTATTTATGTGGGTATACTGTATGTATATTTTTATGGATTTACATTCACTGTGATGAACATAATGAATACCTGTTGAATTGAATTATGTCCAGTACAAGAGCTCTATCAAAACATGTGCCTTAATGCTAGCTTTTGATTGGTAATAAACAAAATTAGAGTAATTCCCTGACTGTTTCAGTCAAACCTAAGTATTATTATCTTATTTGTGGATCTCACACAATGGCAGTGTATGTACATAATGTGAATATTGTATGCTCTTGCTCCCGTAGTTTGTGAGACAGATTGATATGTCACATCTGTTTTGTAGGTGTTCTCTATCATTAAAAAGGAGAAGCACAGACAGACGTACGGCCTGGAGCTGATTGCTTCCGAGAACTTGACCAGCAGAGCGGTTCTAGAGGCTTTGGGGTCTTGTATGAACAACAAGTACTCTGAAGGATATCCTGGTCAGAGGTATGAGAATAAACGCATTTCTGAAATGATGAAACCGAGTAGGACAGCTTGAATTTCGTTTTCAATTAAAAGTGGGTTTCATATTCACAATGATCTCAAATGTAGGTACTATGGTGGAACTGAGCATGTTGATGAGCTGGAGAGACTCTGCCAGAAGAGGGCGCTTGACGCCTACAGCCTGGACTCTGACAGATGGGGCGTGAACGTGCAGCCATACTCGGGTAAAATACATTGATACACGTATGGTTGAACGTTTTGGATAAAGTGGCTGAGTGATTAGCACGTTTGCCACTTAGTTCAAATCTGGGTTTGCTTGTTCTTTGTGTGCTTGCATGAGTTTTCTCCAGGTACTCCGGCTTCCCCCCCACCATTCAAAAACGTGCTAAAAGACACTAAATTATCCATAGGTATTCTTTTGTTTATAAGTGCCCTGTTATTAGATAGCGACCAGCTCCAGGTGTACCCCTCCACTCACTCATAGTCAACTGTAATAGGCTCTAGCTCACGTGACCTGAATATTCTTAATTTCCTAATGGTCTGCAAATTTCCCCATTGTGGTTTTAATAACGATTATTTTATCTTATGAGGATCAGCGGTATTGAAAATTGATAGCTGTATCTCAAATGGAGTAAGAGGAAATGTCAATCCTTCTCCATCTAGGTTCTCCTGCCAACTTTGCTGTTTACACAGCCATTGTTGAACCGCATGGTAGAATCATGGGCCTGGACCTTCCTGATGGAGGTCACCTGACACATGGCTTCATGACGGAAAAGAAAAAAATCTCTGCAACCTCAATCTTCTTTGAGTCCATGCCGTACAAGGTGATCACACACATTTGTTTACACTCACCTCGTAATGGGTTAAATGAGTAAGATTTCAAGTCGGCAATTTCCACTTGTTAATTATGATCAATTGTTGTTCAGTCAGTGTATCATTATTATTATTATTATTATTATTATTATTATTATTATTCTTTCCCCGTATATGTCAGATATAACCATTGTTGGTGAGTCGTTGTTCAAACCTGCGTGTTCTGGTTTCAGGTGAATCCCGAAACTGGTTACATCGACTATGATCGACTGCAAGAAAATGCTCGCCTTTTCCATCCCAAACTCATCATTGCAGGTTGTCTATCACATTTTTATACTTTTAAGATTACTTCAACGTAGTGAATTGAAGGCTAACCGCGATATTTTTATTCGGTGTAATAACAGTTTTAGTGTCTTGTATTTTAACTGAAGTGTTGTTGAGGAAACCTTTTGCACATAAACACACAAATGGAAATCCAGAAAGATGTTTCCTTTCCTTTCTTTCACAGGAACGAGCTGCTACTCCCGTAACATCGACTATGCCCGCATGAGACAGATCGCCAACGAGAATGGCGCGTATCTGATGGGAGACATGGCGCACATCAGCGGGCTGGTGGCCGCCGGAGTCGTGCCTTCACCCTTTGACTACTGCGACATTGTTTCCACGACGACGCACAAGACGCTGCGCGGCTGCAGAGCTGGACTCATATTCTTCAGGAAAGGTCAAATCTCATTTTGTCATCAAGTCTTTGGAGTGATCATTCCGTTTTATTCTCATCTGTTCTTCTTCAGGTGTGCGCAGCGTGGACGCCAAGGGGAAGGAGACCCTGTACAATCTTGAGTCTTTAATTAATCAGGCCGTCTTTCCAGGACTGCAGGGTGGACCGCACAACCATGCCATTGCAGGTCCTCCACATTTTTAGACGTAACGCTTGTTCTCAATTTTATGTCCGTAGCGGTTCAATTCATGTTCATTCTTTTCATTTGCAATTGGCAACCAAAACATTATAAAAGTGACTCATTTGGATTTTAATGTAACACAAAAAAATGTCAGAATTCTATTTTACCCTCAGATCATCCATTATGGCGTAGTAGGCGGGGTACACCCTGAACTGGTTGCCAACCAATCGCAGGGCACACAGAGACAAACAAACATTTGCACTCACCTAGGGGCAATTTAGAGTGATCAGTTTAACTACCATAGATGTTTGTGGAATGTGGGAGGAAACCGGAGTACCCGGAGAAAACACGCAGGCACTGGCAGAGCATGTAAACTCCACACAGGAAAGCCAGGGCCAGAATGAAACCCTCAACCACCCTCAGATCAAAAATACAAAATGGCCTCAGGACTGAATTTGATTTTCATATTTAATTGGTTGGGTTTACGCGGCCCGAAAGTTTGGTAACAAGCGTTAGTAAAGATGTTAGCTTTTCAGCTGCCACAATCAGTACAACGACCAGGACCCCTCAAATGATCCATCACTCGTGTTATCAAGGACAAAAGTGTTTGAAGTGTTATTGTAGTTGGCTTCATGACTTACTGTACGTGTGACACAGAAAATATCCTTTCACCACTGTTTGTCTGCCCAATCACGTTGTTTTCAACTCATTCATGTCCACAGGGAACATCACATGTAGACTTTGGGCAAATCATTTTAAAACTACCATTATTTAAATTCTTCTTTTGGCCAATATATAATCATATGCAAGGAACTCTGTGTCTAGAGTGTGTTTGGGTGGACTGATTCAGGCAGCTAACAAGTTAAATATCTTTACTGCAGTGCCTGTAGCAAACGGCCCATTTTTTCAGTACTGCGATTTCTGTTGAAGCTCTCACGGATTTGGCATGTTGTTGTTTTTCCCCTTCACACTTCTTATTTCCCGTAGTTTCTCCTTCCTCCCCCCGTCGTGTGCGGGTTCTTGCATGTGTTTCTCAATTCAGTTGCAATTTTATGATGGAATATTCACCTTGAGGGTTTATGTGGGCCTTGTGAACTTTACTCTGATGATCTTCAGCATACTGATGTCAATTAGAAAGAGGAAGCTTTGCAAGCGATTAGTCACCTTGCGTTTTGCAAACTTGCAAACAAGCATGCATTTACACATGTCTGGAGCTCGTGATTATGAGGCCAAGTGGTGATCACCCTATTGAGTGGACCTTCGAGTTGCAAATTGTAGTCAGTTCTCAAACTGCTGATCCAACAGAGTGATGATGGGCTGTTGAACTACGGGGGAGTTGCTTTTACCTGCGCAAATTTGCGCAGCCTCAGGCATAGGAATGCTTGTTAGCAAACATGCAAACCTGACTGATTATTAGATGTTAAAATCAAACTATTTTTCATATGAGCCTAAAATTGAATTATAAAATGACTCATATTTTTTATATATTGCCAATTATAAATAGAAAGGATCAACGATTCACATGGAATTTTCTCAATTGTGCTCATTTCATTGCTGCATTTCAAGGTCTTTACACTTATGTCCCCAGGTGTGGCAGTAGCTCTCAAACAAGCCGTGACACCAGAGTTCAAAGCTTACCAGATGCAGGTTCTGGTCAACTGCAAAGCTCTGTCCACTGCCCTCATTGAGCACGGCTACAAGATTGTCACTGGTAGGTGTCACTCAACCCCATTGGCACATCAAGTAGGAAGTCATTCTGTTTGTTTGTTTGTTTGTTTGCTTTTCTTCTTCCTTTTAAACCTATCCTGTTCGGCTGAGTGGACATATAAAATGTTTGATTGGAACAATTTTTCTGTGCAACGAGAGTTTGATAAAGTGCTTTTGTGGTTTTATGGTAATGGCTATTTATCCATCCATCCATTAATTATCCAAACAGCTTATTGGACAGAAAAAGGTTTAAGAGGAGAGGAAAACGAAAGATCAGATTTAAAAAAAAAAATAGGGAAGAATAAATGGTATATAACCACTGTAACGTTACCGTATTTTACGGACCCTTAGCCACACCGCAGTAATTACAATATGAATGAATGTGTCAATTGAAAAAAAAAAAAAAAAATCATACCTAAGACGCAATGCAAGGCGCATTATTTCTGTGAAGCATTGTATGTTCAATATTTTATTTCAATTATATCATATGTTTATTTGATAGGTTTAGTGCTATTTTGCCAAGTTCAGACCGGACACAAAATTCACTTGCGTTAGTTCCCTGTGCAACTAGATGGAGTTTGCTTCAAGCGGAGGAGGGGATCCTATGACAGACAAAAACATCAAATTGAACATTGCTACTCAATCTGGTGCCCAGTGGTTATGTTATTACTTTGCTTATTGCTAAATGCAACATGAACATCATGGGAAGGAATTCGAATTAAGGTGTACTGTGGATTTTTGAGAAACCTAAAAGATTTTAAGTGCACATTGTGGTACGGAAAATACAGTACAAAAGAGTGGGCTACGCCCTGTGAGGAAGGCAACGAGTAGCAAATAAGAAATGATATAACAGGGACCAGATCAAGAGGACACCACCCATGCCCAGGGGGCAAGGGCAGAATGCCAGGCCCACCAAGCACCACAAATAGCCCCCACGAGGAGCACGTGGGGACCCACCACTGCTCCCCCAGCCAACCACCACCTTCTCTCAACACGTCCCGCATCTGCCAACCTCTCACATAGCCTCAGTAAAGTAAGAATCCAGCAACTGCTAATGCATCCGGCAACGGGAGCCAGTCACCACCCCTGCGGGGGGGGGGGCAACAGTCTGTAAATGAATGAGCCAGTGACTGTGAGCAGCTTGGGTGGGCTCTTCTGACAGAGGGATCAACAAACATTGGGGAAAGAAGAGGGGGTCCGTGTGTGCATGTGTCAGTGGGAAGTTCTTAATGCCAGTTAGTGTTGTCAGTAGATGAGAATAACCTCATGATTATATTTGCATTTTCAGGTGGTTCTGACAATCATCTGATCCTATTGGACTTGCGCACCAAAGGAACCGATGGTGGGCGAGCTGAGAAGGTGCTGGAAGCCTGTGCTATTGCTTGTAATAAGAACACCTGTCCAGGTAGGATTTGTTGAGCTTTGTTTTCATACTGAGAGGACTGTACTGAGAATTTGCAAATCTCCATATAAATAAACACACATGCACATACTGAATGTTTGATCTTTTAATGCAGGGGACAAAAGTGCTTTGCGCCCCAGTGGACTGAGATTTGGCTCCCCCGCTCTGACCTCGAGAGGCTTGGTGGAGGATGACTTCAGGAAGGTGGCAGACTTCCTCCACAGAGGTTAGGAATGTGCAGCTCCATCACTGGGGCTTTTATAATAGTATACACATTAACGATAAGTCATTCACAAAACATAAAGCTACTGCATTACAATACAAATCATGCCAATTGAGATGCAATATGATTTGACATAATTTCATACATTCCATTGCTATTTGATGCCATACTGTAATTATGTGCGATTTGATACTTAACAAACAGCTTGCATTTAATTTTTCTCTGTTTAAATTGGTGCCACTTGTATACAGTAGGCTTCCAGGAAAAAATCTGGACAGTTACTCATAGAATACATTAACTGCTCTGATGAAATTCAATTGACATAATTTCCAAATGTAGACCGATTTGCAGTTTTTGTTCACTGGGTCATGTATTGCTATTTCTGCCATGACATGCTCTTTTGACAGCCATTACAGTGTTAAAATTGGATGACACTTGCGTGACTGAGCCTCAACAAAATGGACTGTTATGGCAATGCATCAGTTCTAATCATTATCCTACATTTTTTAATTCCGATTTTTGGGGAGGGGCCTTTCCTTACCGAAAGTACCTGTTGTTTGTAGCTGTACCAACCCTTCTGGCTCTAAAGCAGAAATTCAGCCCCAGGTTGATTATAACACTGTGTATCTGGAGTAGAATTTCGTTATAGAAAGCTGCCTTAGCTTTACTTTCTTTACCCTCCAGGCATTGAGCTGACCTTGGATTTGCAGAGAAGTCTGGATCCCAAGGCCACTCTGAAGGAATTCATCCAAGCATTGGCCAAGGAAGAAAGGTTCCAGCAGCGTGTGAACGAGATCAGGGCGGACGTTGAAGCTTTCGCTGGTCATTTTTTCATGCCTGGCCTCCCTGAACTGTAAATCATGGTGACTCAACTGATGGTTATTGTTGGACTGATAATCATGGAAACTATTGCATACGATTTTGGAGGTCCAAATTTGGGTGTGTATATTTGATACGGTTAAAACCTTGTTTGCCAATTAAATAAGTGTTTCTGAGCTGGGTTTACCTGCTGTGATTGATCTGTACAAATAGAAGCCAGCAAGCAAGCGTGACTTGTCTGTCTCTGTGTCATTACTGTAATTATAATTCCAATTAGAAATTAGAATTCATTGCTAACATTAAATGTGTAACTATGTCACTATTACATGTTTTTTTTTTTTTGCGTGGTCCAGTGCTTCATGACCTCGCACCCTGCATCAGCATTAGCGCTAGCAAGGTTGAGACTTTAGTTACTGCCCCACCCATCTTTTAGCAGTGGAACAAATTTGACTTGACTGCAGGGCAACCGTCTTTGATGGACAATGTTGGCAGATGAAATAAAAAGTTTAATTCCTGTGGTAATTAACCAAAGGAACATATTAATGGTTATATAATGTATAGTGCGTACGTTTAATTTAACGTACGTGTTGTATCCAAAAATTCATTTGTTTCATTGACAACAACAAAAAAGATTTATCATCAATCGAACCATTCCCCAGCTGATTTCGGGTGAAAGGCGGACTTCACCATCAACTAGTAGCCAATCAGTTGCTGGGCACATATAATAACGAACACACCCACATCCACACTGTCACTGAGAGGAAACCGATCCCATTCTCGCACACAAGTCAGGCGAGTGTACCGCTACACTAAAACTGTAATTTCAGGAAGTCTCACTGAATTGCTTATGCAATGGGACACGCCAAAACTTTGAAAATATTCTCAAGAATGATCAAAAACAGCTGCGCGAGAAGCAGACCAACAATTTGGGGTAAGTTGTCGGATGTGTCTTTCGTTAGAATGCCTTGACTTTGACACCTGTGGCATAGGGTTAGGTAAGAGACTGTTACAAATAAAGCTAGTGGAAGCTAGCATAAAAGTTGAAGTGGGATGTTTATTTGTTAAACACAAGAAGATTACGAGGAGCTCCTCAGTTTTAATCCAGATCAAATTTCCATCACTGTGTATTATTTGATTATCTTATTTAGTTCATCACTGCCTAAGAACTACAACAACCATCGCTTTGACAAATGGCCACAATGTCATCAAGACGACTTGGGACTCGCACCACAAGATGATGTTAGAACCTCTGGCCATCAATGACTCTGAGGTCAGTAAACCCATTATGGCAGGGATGGGCAAATAGAAAAAACATTGTAAAATCCCCAATATGAAAAAATATTGAAAAAAAAAAATCTGCAAATATACAACTTCACGGATTCCTGTGAATATGCAAGGGTCGACGGTAGTTTTAAGTTGCATGTATACTCTCCTATACTGCAATGTGATTATGCCTAGTATTGATTTATTTATTTTGCATATTTGGAATGATATTGTGGTCAAAAATAGTAGATCAGTAATGTCAAAATTTTGAGTGAGTTGATTTTAGTGATATATATATATCATTTTTTTTGCACATATTGTTGGCAGTTTTGCGGCACGGTGTTCGACTGATTAGTAGTCCGCCTCACAGTTCAGAGGTCGTGGGTTCGATCCCGGCTCCGGCCTCCCTGTGTGGAGTTTGTATGTTCTCCCCCGTGCCTGCGTGGGTTTTCTCAGGGTACTCCGGTTTCCTCCCACATTTCAAAAACATGCTTGGTAGGTCGATTGGACACTCTAAATTGCCCCTAGATGTGATTGTGAGTGCAAATGGTTGTTTGTCTTTGTGTGCCCTGCGATTGGCTGGCAACCAAATCGGGGTGTCCTAATCTAAAATGGCATTTTTGTCATACAGCTGGTTTGGAAGTACGTGGTCCTATGTGCCCCCCTAGTGGCTTTGATGAAAAGTTGTGGCCCCTCTGATCTAAAGCTTGTCACATTTGTGTTTCAGGTGTTCTCTATCATAAAAAAGGAGAAACACAAGCAGACATTCGGGCTGGAGCTGATTGCTTCAGAGAACTTCATCAGTAGAGCCGTTCTAGAGGCTCTGGGTTCTTGTCTGAGCAACAAGTACTCCAAGGGAAATCCTGGCCATAGGTAAGAATAAACCAAGTTTCCAAAGTGGCTGGTGAAATTATTGCATCGGACTGCATCAGAAACCTGTGACATTCTGAATGTCAGAGCCTTTGGTGGTTCCGAGCATGTTGATGAGCTGGAGAGCCTCTGCCAAAAGCGAGCGCTGGGGGTCTATGGTTTGGACTCTCAAAATTGGGGCGTCAACGTGAGATCTTATTCAGGTAACACGTCAAATGGATTTAAAGGAGAACATATATTTTCTTTCACCTTACTCTTAATCTCTGAAACAAATCAATCCATAAATGTCAATTCTTCTCCGTTGAAGGTTCTCCTGCCAACCTTGCTGTTTACACAGCCATTGCTGAACCCCATGGCAGAATCATGGGACTGGACCTGCCCGATGGAGGTCACCTGACACATGGCTTCATGACGGAGAAGAAAAAATTCTCTGCAACGTCCATCTTCTTTGAATGCATGCCATATAAGGTCATCACACACATTTGTTTACACGCACCTCAATGCATAGTTAAGAAAGAATTCCAGTAGCATTATAAAACTAAGGTGGGAGAATTACAAAAAAAATTGTAATAAAAAGCAGCGGAGTCATATCCATCTTTCTGACTGAGACATGACACGGCCTCAGATTTTGAGGTACTGCTGCCCGCTTAGCTGCCAAGCACTAGAGCGCAGAGTTTGGTTAGGCAATACTGCATCGCAGTATTTCACAAAATAAAATGAATGCACCCACAAAGGGCACCCTTGACGGAGTCCAGTGAGTAACACCGTCTTATGCAGTTTACAATTCCATATAAAGCACTCATGGACTGGTTGGGCAAAGTCTCATGTGTTCTCAAGTACCTCGGAAAAGATGTAGAGCTGGTATGGTATTCCAACAACTGGAACAAGAATTAAATTCCACCTCCTAGATCCATGGTTAGACTAACAGACTCTCCTCTCCAGTACTTAGGAATAAGCTTTCCCAGGAAGGCTGAGGAGTGTGATCCCCCTGGAGTTGGAACATCCACTCCAGTCCTCCTTCTTAAAAATGGGGACGACCACCCCTCTCTGCCAGTCCAGAGGTAGTGATTGTCCTTGCCTTCCCCGACAGAAAGGCAGGTTAACCTAATAGTATATTCACTCGGTCTGCTTTTTTCTCATGTGAGTATTGGTCAGTTCAGTCTAATGCTATTGTTTCTCTGTACATATCAGATGTAGCTGATATTGGTGTGAAATTGTTGAGACCTAGTGTGCTGGTTTCAGGTGAATCCCAAAAGTGGTTACATCGACTATGACAGACTGCAAGAAAATGCACTGCGTTTTCACCCCAAAGTCATCATTGCAGGTCATGCATTCACATGGTTTGTCCTCACTTGTTCGCTTGAAATTAACATCAGGAGGAAATCAAAAGATAATCACATTTAAAGCGGAAGTCAACCCAAACATATTTTTTGCAAGAATATGTTCTATGCAGGCCCACGAGTTGAAACAAGGCATTCTGATTAATATTCCATTTGTGGAATATGAGTTAAACAGCGAAATCCACCCCTTTTTAGCGATCTCAGGGGGTGGCCATTTTGTCACTTCTGTCGACTGAAAATGACATCACAGTTGCTCAGGGCTCAGGTAGCAACCAATCATGGCTGAGCTTCAGAAAACAGGTGAGCTGTGATTGGTCGTTACCTGAGCAACTGTGATGTCATTTTCAGTCGACAGAAGTGACAAAACGGCCGCCCCCAGAGATGGCTAAAAACGGGTGGATTTCGCTGTTTAACTCATATTCCACAAATGGAATATTAATCAGAATGCCATGTTTAGACTAGTGGGCATGCATCGAACATATTCTTGAAAAAAATATGTTTGGGTTGACTTCCCTTTTATTTAAGTCTGTAATTTGTACCCATGGCCTATATCCCATATCTGTGCCATTAACTAAGATTCTGAAGGGAAGATTTTTGCATATGAACACAAATGAAAAGTCACAAGGATGTTTCCTTTCCTTTCTTTCACAGGAACGAGCTGCTACTCCCGTAACCTCGACTATGCCCGCATGAGACAGATCGCCGACGAGAATGGCGCGTATCTGATGGGAGACATGGCGCACATCAGCGGGCTGGTGGCCGCCGGAGTCGTGCCTTCACCCTTTGACTACTGCGACATTGTTTCCACGACGACGCACAAGACGCTGCGCGGCTGCAGAGCTGGACTCATATTCTTCAGGAAAGGTCAAATCTCATTTTGTCATCAAGTCTTTGGAGTGATCATTCCGTTTTATTCTCATCTGTTCTTCTTCAGGTGTGTGCAGCGTGGACGCCAAGGGGAAGGAGACTCTGTACAATCTTGAGTCTTTAATTAATCAGGCCGTCTTTCCAGGGCTGCAGGGCGGACCGCACAACCATGCCATCGCAGGTCCTCTGCATATTAATTATGTTGATTCTATTTTATGTCAATATGTACTCTTTTGACTGATTTTCAGGAGTAGTTTTTCTGTTTCTATGTGCCCAGGTGTTGCTGTGGCTCTCAAGCAAGCCATGACACCGGAGTTCAAAGCTTACCAGATGCAGGTTCTTGTCAACTGCCAAGCTCTGTGCACTGCTCTCATAAAGCGAGGCTACAAGATTGTTACTGGTAATCGGCATTGGACTGCCTGCTTTGTTGTCGTGGAACATGTAAAATGCAATGTTATCTGTCATCTGCATTTTTTTGTCATCTGCACAGATGGCAAAAGTACTGGCCTTTGTACTTAAGGACAGATACAACAAGAACAACAAAACACTCTCCTGCACACAAAATAGTTTTCCTCTTTTATTAACTTATATAGTGCTGGATTGAGAATGAAAAAAAAAATTGCATGTTGTTGAAGAGCTGGCTGGCTTAACTTTTATGCTATCATAACATTATGTGAACTGAATATCAAAAATGCCAAAATGAAAATGAAAAAATGAAAAAAAGCAGATTACTTGTATGTGTGTGTGGGGTTTTTTTTTTCATATTATACGGAAAATGCTTGAACACCAGAAGCTGGTGGTTTTTAGGCTTTCAGAAGACAAAACACGTGCCACAAATTATTTTTGAGCCAAGAACATTAAACAGGTCTCTTAATTTAGGCCATGTATGGGCAATGTCTCGCTAACAATATCTCAGTCAAAGAAAAGCTCGCCATTATTGACTTTGCATTTCTCTATTTACTTCATCATCATCAGCGGTGGTTGAAGAAAACAAGCCAAAATAAGGAGTAGAAAGTACAGATATCTGTTTTCAAATGTTAAAAGTTAAAAAAAAGACATCCGAAAAATAAAACCGAAATCAAAGTATTTGTACTTTGTTATTGTATTGATTTTAATAGTCATGTTCTGCTTCTCCATCTTCGTGTTGAGGTGGTTCCGACAATCATCTGATCCTTTTGGACCTGCGCAGCAAAGGGATCGATGCAGTACAAGCTGAGAAAGTTCTGGAAGCCTGTGATATTTCTTGTAATAAGCACGCCTGTCCAGGTATTGTTTACAGAGAGTAAGTGTTGATGCATGCTGCTTTGTTCACTACATGCTAGTGTGCAGTTCTTAGAACAATTATATAAACAGTAAATCACATATGTTTTCGAACAGAACTAATCATACTTTTAAAACAGAAGTTAAGGCTTCACATCTTGAGTGTTTCATTGAAAATTCTTAGGGACGTGTGTATAAAAAAGAGAGTTTATGAAATCAAAAATGTGTCCATTGTCCATTTTCTTTTTAATCTAACAATCTTGTTGTGCAGGGGAACATTGCAGTATGATCCCAAGTGGATTGAGACTCGGCTCCCCAGCTCTTACATCCAGAGGCTTTGCAGAAAATGACTTCAGGAAGGTGTCAGACTTCATTCATAGAGGTATTACTTTCAAACAACAATACTTCCCCTTCACTGGTGAACTATTTTTAGGTGACTTGGTACCCACGGTGGCCCCGACAGGAGTATATCTGGAGCAGAATTTCTGATTTTTTTCCCCTCCTCCAGGTATCGAGCTGACGATGGAGGTGCAGCAAAGTCTGCATCCAAATGCCACCCTGAAGGAATTCATTCAGGCGTTAGCCCAGGAAGGGAAGTTCCAGCGGCAAGTGACTGAGATCAGGGCAGAGGTGGAGGCTTTTGCTGGTCTGTTTCCTATGCCCGGCATCCCTGAGCTGTAGATGAGGACTCAGGCACTTTATTATGATGCTTTCAATATTTTTTCTGTGCTTTTGTCCACTGCAGCTTCGAATGTTTCATCTTCATTCATTGAAATATTGTACCAAAAGTATCACTGACAAGTTGATTTAATGTCATTTGTGCAATTGTGGCACCGCATATCCATCTGTTCTTTTCATCATTAAGCATGATTGTAATTACATGTACATGATCGTTCACCCTTAATTCACTTTGGGGAAAGCAGCTTTGGTCAAGAGGGGTTTATACCAGCAGGCAGTACCCATCATTCATTTGGTGTTTTGACCATGAACCGCCACACCCTCCCAATGGTGGGTCGGCGCTGGTGGTCAAATCACTGCCCATCTCCTTGTTCTGGCTTCTAGCTGAACTCCTCTCTATTGCCCCGTAACCAGCATGAGGCTCATGAGCTGCTGCCTTTCTCTTCTTTCCTGTCATCAGGCTTTCTTTATTTTGAAGCCCTGTTCATAGCCCTCCTCCTATGGACCAGTAAGTTCCATGCAGATGATCTTTGCCTCTTCAGACCACAGTACCATATCTGGCCTTTGGGTTGTCTGGACAACCTGGGGGAACTGCAGTCTGCCTCCCAGGGCATCATATATGCAGAATACAACTACACACAAGAATTGCATTTTGTGTACTGCTTATTTGCAAATATATTTTTACAATTTTGGAAAAAGACTGCTTCTGTGTATGAATTTTCTGTAACTCCATCCTGGTAGTGGAGTCTCCCTCAATTGAGGTCGGATTTTTCTGCAGGGGTTCAAATTGAAATGTTTTGTTACTTGCCACCATGTAAACAACAATGGATTGAATCTGAATACCAACAATTAAAGTGAGGAAGGGATATAAAAGATTGGAATCTAATAGAATACCCCATGAACTATAATTATGATTCTGAAGGTTGTTCTGACTTTCAGCTCGTCCCATCAGGAGTAAATATTGTACCTGTACTGGTATTATTATTATTTTATTATTATTATTATTATCATTATTTTTTTAAACACCAAATGCCCGTCACAATTTCACTCTTTCCTACCAGTGAACAAGATCCCAAGGCAATGAGCAAGAGTTCATCCAGGCATTGGCCTAGGAAGAGAAATTCCAGCAGCGTTTGACTTCCCCATCATTTTCCCATGCTCCTTGAGCTGTCGATGACGATGGTCTCTAAAACGCTGACGACTGTTGTTGGGTTTTTTTTAAACCCTCTCGTCCAATATCCTTTTCTTTGCTGTTCACCTTAAATAGAAAACCACCTGTTCTCCACCTGAGCAACTGTTGACCAGACTAGATGGATTTTAGTTGCTGCCGTTATGAGCTACTACCAAATCCGGTAGGTGGCGGTAATGGGCTTAGACACTGTAAAAACTCATTTCAACTCAAAAAGGAGAAATGACTATAAGGAAACGGAAGTGACGTTTACTGGGTTAAAGGTCGTTTTGCGCGCCTCTCGTGCTAAGCAGGGAACCGTTTCGTGACAAAAACAAACTTTTAAACCAGTGCCGAGTTTAGGTCTTTCATTCTAAAAAATACCACTTTGTTTTACGGTTTCCTTGGTGATCTTACCTGACGTGTTGAACCTAAAGGCTAGCTTGGCTAGCTTTTGGTTGGCGTCTGGCGGACAAAAAATGACCGGCTAATTATCTCAATAGTAGTTAGCTTACCGAGAAGTTTTGTTTAATAGCGGGACTCGACGAATTCATCGCCTTCAGCCATGCAGGACTTACTGGCTAGCGCGGACCACATCAAGTTCGACCTGGAGATTGCCGTGGAGCAACAGCTTGGGGCTCAGCCTCTACCCTTCCCCGGCATGGACAGTAAGTGCTCGCATGCTAACTGCTAGCCAGGTGACGGCAGAACTGTTATCACCAACACTCAAGTCTGATGCTTTGCTTGTGTTTTCCTGAATGCTTTGATATCATTTCCCCGCCCGCTTAGAATCCGGGTCTGCTGTGTGTGAGTTCTTCATGAGAGCTGCGTGTCTGAAAGGTAAACAAATAGTCTTGCTTCATCACACAGCAATTACTAGACTCATCAATAATGTTGCATCGCTCCATTTTTTTCTTAACATGGACAGAATACACTAATTGCCCGTGTAATAGTGCATTTATCGTATTTTCTTTCCATTGCTTTGCTAGGTGGGATGTGTCCTTTCCGTCACATCAGTGGAGAGAAGACAGTAGTCTGCAAGCACTGGCTCAGAGGACTTTGCAAAAAAGGAGACCAGTGCGAGTTCCTCCACGAATACGACATGACAAAAATGCCTGAATGCTATTTCTACTCCAAGTTTGGTGCGTTCACGGGACCTGAGTATTGTTGCACATAACAACCCAGTGATTTAAAAAAAAAAATGTATACTGTGTGCCCCCTCCCTTAGGTGAGTGTAGCAACAAGGAATGTCCATTCCTGCACATCGATCCTGAGTCCAAGATCAAAGACTGCCCCTGGTATGACCGAGGCTTCTGCAAACACGGTAGGTCCACTGAACAATTCAGTCGCAGTGTGTGATGTTCAACTACCGTTTGAGTTGCAGACAGCCCACAGCTAGTTTTCCTGCAATTCCTTATGTCAAATCACTAGGGAAGTGGCGTGGCAATAGCCCAGATGTACGACCGATTAAAGTGCCGCATTATAGTACTACAAAAATGATCTTTGCAGGTGCCAAGCAAGATCAATACTGTATGTATTGTGTATCGTTAAAAGAATTAGCTAACTATATTGTGTTCAAAATTATTGTGCAAATGTTGTTTTTCTCAGATTTTTACTGTAAATATAGTCTATGTAAATAGCACTCAGCATAATTTTCTTCAACTGTTGCAGAATAGTGTGAATGCTTTCAAACAAACCTCCCAATGATAATTTCTTTCAAAAATAAAAACACTTTTTGTTCAAATACATTGTTCCAAATTACCATGCACAACAGTGTTTCAAGACGTTTATATGTTGTAAACAACTGAAAATAGTTGAATTTGCAGCATTAGGACGTTGTATTTGCATCATGGGCTGCTATGGGCATAAATGGAGAGAAATTCGTGCGTGGCCCCCCATCTTCCCCTGACGATCAACCTATTGAAAACCTTTGAAAGCAACCTTAAGCAAAAGATCTTTGAGGGAGGCAGACTGTTCACATCCAAACAGCAGCTCTGGGAGGCTATTCTGACATCTTGGAAAGAAATTCAAGCAGACGCTGTCCACCTAACCTCACAAGTTCAATGAATGCAAGACTTGCGGAGCTGCTATCAAATAGGAGGTCTTATGTAAAAATGTAACTTGACCTTTTAAGATGTTTTTGATTGAAATTTTACTTTTCAACATGACTTTTTTCGCTTGTTTACAACCTTTAAAATGTATTGAAATACACCAGCTGTGCATAATAATTTGGCAGCTACTAAAATATATGCAGATGCAACCTTGAGAGAGTTGCAAAGGCTGGTTGATTATAGGACTGGGCAATTATGGGGGGGGGAATAATTACAGTTATTTTTTATTTTAAAAAAACACAATCATTCATTCATCAAATTGATTTCAAAGCTTATTTTCAACTACTAAAACATGAAATCAAAAGTTTTTCTTATGCCTCAATTCTCTTGTACTCTTCCTGTTTCAGGTCCTGACTGCAGACACAGACACACAAGAAGGGTAATTTGTGTCAACTACCTGGTGGGCTTCTGTCCAGAAGGAAAATCTTGCAAATTTATGCAGTATGTATCTGGTTTGCATTCAGTATTCAAAAGTGTCACTTGTATGTAAAACCAATGCAGTTTAGCACTACACTGTTGAGCCAGATTTTTTTTTTCTTTGTTCTTGTTAGCCCTCGTTTTGAATTGCCAATGGGAGCCCCCGAACAGCCTCCTCTGCCACTACAAAACCAAAATCAGACAAAGGTCAGACACCCGCTCACATATGATGGTCAGCAAGGTTGAGTGAGTCCCACGATGCTGACCATGAATCATTTCTCCTTGCTTTGATTGCTGCAGACGGGACCTACGGGCCGCTCGTCGTTCTCAGTCATCCACCTGACCAACGCTAGCCCGGGCCCACGGTCGCACAACAACTCTTCCATGCCTGTGACTCAACAGAATCATCTCATTTCCAACAGAGGGCCTCGGCCGCTGGACCAGGTCACCTGCTACAAGGTGATTCAGATTTTGTGCTTCTCAATGAGGTCACATATAGCAAAATTAGCTATTTTGAGTATTGTGTAAATTATGACTCCAGATTAAGGAGTAATTGTATTTTTATGGAAAAACAAATTCCTCCAGTCATCAATTTCCCCCCCCCCCCCATGTGTGCAGTGCGGAGAAAAGGGCCACTACGCCAACAAGTGTAATAAGGGCCATCTTGCATTCTTGAGTGGGCAGTGACCTTCAAGCTGGTGTAATGAGACAACAGGAAAGATGGACATTTTACAGGTTGATCATTCCAATGAAATGACTAGAACCTGTGATATATTTTTTTTCCTTCTGATCGATCTACTCATACACAGGCACAGAGATTTACATTGCTTCAATTTGTATTCTTACCTTTTATACAGTGTGAAAAAAAGATGCTGTTGTCATCATTTGTGGCATACTTGAGTGGAATTCTTGCTGACAAAAATAAGTACACCTTAAAATTGTGTCTGATTTCTAATTGCTCTATTAGTTGTGCTTAATGTTAGCCTTTGTGTACTAAAGACCTGCGGTTATATTTCACTAATAGGGCAAACCCCAAAAATCATCCCTTGCAAGAAACAGCTGCACTAATCAGTACGTTTCGTAGAGTCAAAGGTTGTCCATGTTAATGTGAAGTGTGAGGACAAATTCGCAGTGTGTAACTAAATAAATGTTCCATTCTAAAATGTGTCGCATTAGAAATCATCAAAAAGAATATCCTATGTCAATTTCTTGAATCTTGAATGAAACAAAAGCCACAACAACGCTTAATATCGTTTATTGGTCACAACTGTCACTTATTGAACACAAAGAGCTGAGAAAGCGAAGAGTCGGAGGAGCTGAATGGTTCATCCCTGAAGGTCTGATGGCGCTTGTTAGTGGTACTTCCTCCAGCGATCATGTTCTAAAGGAAGATGGCAAACACAATTGGAAACGATGTTTTTGTCATCATGAAAATAAGAAGATGAATCACACTTCAAGCCAACATTCACACATTAAATCGGGGTTCTTGCCCAAAATGGGTGGCAGACACATTTTTGGTTGGGCTGTGATGCGTTATGTCATGTGTGTATTTTGTGTTTAACAGCATTTGTCTGTTTTTGTTAGTAGATAAATTGTTAATGTAGGTAAAGCAGAAGTGAGTCTCTTACTTATGTGGTCGTATTCCCACATGTAACTGATGGCCACGTAGCCAACGAGCAGTATAGCAATGCCACCAATGCCTCCCTTCTTCACGTTAATATACTTATTGTAGTATCTGTCATGACCTGGAAGAGGTGACATGATGGGTGAAAGAACAATTCAATATTAGAAAATTCAAATGGAGCAGAGGTTTGTAGTCCGAGCGGGTGTCCTCACCCCTGCGGACGGCGGAGATGATCCCATTGGGGGTAAAGTCTCGCTTCCCGAGCCAGCTTCCCAATTCGCCCAGTTTCACATCCATCAGACGCTTCTCAGCTAGAGGAACTATTAGGAGATAATTGGAAAATCAGATCAAAATCAATCTTAATCCTGGACTGTGGTGTGTGTGTGTACACTGGAAAAATAATCAGTATCACATAGAACACCTTTCCCATTGGCAAGTGTGTACAAGACTCATTACAAACGGTCGCGTTGTTACCCCCTTTGCCCCCCAATTACATGGGAGCATGTGTCAATTAAAAAAATAATCTACGTAAATTTGAAAGAGATTTCTAATAGTTCTACAGCAAGTAGGATAGCCTACTAATTAGTTCAGTACCTTTTTATTTTCATATAAACGACGGTAGAAATATTACATAGTGGAAAGTTGACGTTTTAAGTGACTAAATGACAGCCCAAACAAACAATGTCTTTATAATTTGTAGTAAAAACACAGCTACGGTAACTCTTAAACCTAATTTTAAATGCAGTACTTAATTAGTAGTTTAAGAATTATCCTGATATTCGGAGGGCATGACAAGTTATCCAAAACAGCGAAACATGCACTGGCAAGATAATGGAAATATGGAACTCGTATATCAGATTGCTATTCCTGTAATCAAATAACCCGATGCATATTTTAAAAACAGAATTAGCAATGACACGCGAAGTCCTTGACGTGACTCGAAGGATTCACTGCGGCCTTTGGGCTAACAAACACATAAAAAAAAGATTCGTTCACGGTCCGTTAACTGAATAAAACTCGTTAAATATGCACACATGTAGAATTGTTTCCTTAATAAAGCCCAGAAAACTGACACGATTGTGAATATTTGCTCAGAAGGACACGAAACACTACCTGGTCTGTCCGCCATCTTGACCGGTGGAGTTCGGTTTGCTGAGCTGCAGAGAACGATGGGAAACAAGCCGCGGTGCATTGTGGGGGCTAATGTAGTTTTATAGTTTTTCCACTAGAGGACAGACATGCAGGATGAAATCAAGCTAATCATTTTTGAACGTCTTCAAAAAACAAGGGGAAGAAACTCAATAAATTAGAAAATAATAATAATGACTCTGGCATTTTAGGATCACGAAATGTTAAACCAAAGCAGTTTAGATGTGTCTGTATTTATCAAGCAGCTTTGAGATTATTGTTAAAATGCATAATGTTCCCTCTGTTGCAACAATTTATTTTTCAAATTCAATGAAAAATAAACTACATTGATTTAAGGATACACTTTCTGAAGTAGTTTCAGCAGTGGTGAGCCATCAGGGCCCTTTGCTGGCTTTAACACTACCACAACCACTGATCAACATCTACAACCTACTTTATATTGTAATATGCTTGTATATATTCTCATTCGTCCAAGTCATTTCGTTCTCAGGTTATTGAATCGACTTGAATCGATTGCTCTGTTTGTTTTGAAGACATTTCTCCTCTCATCTGAATAGGCTCCACCAGTTCATGCAACAAGGCTTGTTTTGGACCGCACCAGCCTATGTTGTAATATTTGTTACATTAAGCTGTATTATGTGCTGCCATGTCCTTTTGACCCTGCTTGTTGGGTGTCATTTCATGTATTTCAAATAATGATCCGGAGCTTTTATCAAAACATCCCTCCATCCATTTATTTATAGCACTTGTCCTCATCAGGATTGTGGGTGAGCTGCAGCTTAACCCAGCTAACTTTAGTCAAGAGACAGGGTACACCCTGAACTGGTCCCCAGCCAAACAGGGCTTTTTATAAAAAACAATTGTACTTGGAGTCAAGTCTCCAGTGACTCAAAGGGGATTGTTTGATGTGAAAGTGGTCGATCAAACAATAGCAAACCTGCCCGCAGCACCCTTGAATATATTGTATTATACCTGCAGATAGAGAGGAGATCTAATTCTGGCTCGTGTGTGAGTGGAGGGGCCGGGTGCTAGGGAAGGATTGGATATGGAAGTGTATGTAGTCAATACACACACACATGCATGCATACACATAAACAGTTACACACGCACACATGCTGCACAGTAGTGGTTTTGGCCTTCATCCAAGGCTCTTCCCTTTATTAGAGTGATTTGCTAGCTTCTCTGGAATGACTTTAATTAGATGGAAGACTTATAAATGTACCGCACTCAGCAGGCTTATAAGTAAAGTAATTTTGAACATTTCGTTAGACATTGACCCAAAAGACTTCTCTTTTTGTACACTTTGGGCTTTTCATTGTAAACTAACTCACAACTATAGTAAACATACAAGTGATCCAGAGGAAAGACTGTTAATTAAGTTTAGATTTGTTGCGTAGACTTGCACGTTTTGACAAGATGTCCTACAAAGTGAAAAAGCAGCAAAAAGACACGGCACGCTCTTGATTTTGACGCTTGATGTTAGCAGCAACGCGATTTACATTTCCAGAATAAATCTTTAAGAAGAAATAACCCTGTCGTCCAGGTTGACTTGCTTGTTCATTGTGTTTGGCTTGTTTGTTTCAGCTCCGCCTTGGGCCTTAGTGCACTTCACAGCAGTCTGTACTGGCTACACACAAACACACGCGCACACACATCCTGTCTCACGCACACATGGATAGGCAACCAGTGTGAGACGGATGATTTGATTCCACTTGAAGAGGCAGGTGCCCTGGAGGTCTGCCACAGAGACAGCTCTTTGAAGCTGATGGAGAGGGATGGAGGTAGAGGAAGAGGAGGAGGAGCGCTGGGTCAGAATAGCGGAAAGAGAAGAGAAGGCATTTGGGAGCCGAGTAGACAGGGATGGAAAAGGATGCCAGGGAATACAAGAAGAAGATGGAGGAGGAAAGATGATGGAAGGGTAAAGAAGGCGAGTGGGCTTTCTAATCCACATCCACTTCCTGTTCATCTTTTTCCCTTGTGTCCTTTGCATTTGTCAATTTCTTCCATGTGGCCAAACAACATAGCACACATCAGTCGGACAAAGATGCTCTAGTCTATCGGACGGTCTCCTACTTCTACAACAATCTCATTAGAGCTGCGGAACCTGCCTTGAGGCGTTCATGGGCCCGAACGAAACATACAAGTGATATGAATGATATGGAGCAAGGGAGAGAAGATTGTCTGTGTGGGAAAGAGCCCAAGGGGCTATCTCGTTTTCCATGTAGCGCTAATGGTCTTGGCCACTTAATCAAACTCTTCAAGTCACACTCTGAATGTGATGCGGGCGGTCCAATTGAAGTTCGACCACACTCACACAATATGGACTACATAAGTGCAGTGTCACTAGTATTTTTATTGTTATTTTATTGATTTGAATTATTGTTATATTGTTGAGTATACAGCACATTGTATCTCAATTAGTTATTCTTCTTAACTAAGCATTGATCAGCAATTTTCATGTGATTTTATTGTACTGAGTGTCCATAAGTGTGTTTTGATTTGTCTTGGACTTTCTTATTTATCCATCTAACCCTCTGTCAATTTTAGATTCATCCATTCATCTGTATCCTTTACATGGTTTTCAGATGTGTTAAAATGGTAAGTATAGCGGTAAGGCTTGTGAGTGACTCATTGAGTGATTTGTTTTTAATTTTGCTTTTAGAAATAAAAATGCATACAATAAGGTCGTCTATGCAGCAATAGTTCTCTTGCTTTGTCAAAAAATATTGCAGTTGTGTCAAAAGACCCACTGCACAGAGCAGTGTAGATTTTAATTCGCAAACCAGCTGGCCGTTACTTAGCAACCGTTCATAAACAGTAAGATGGAGACAATGCCAAGGGAGGTGAGGGAGGAGGAAGTGAACACTGCTTCCCTGACCTCCACCGATATGTGTTTCCAGCCATACAAAGCTGGATGAGTGTTAACCACACACAATACAAATATTGCATACACACGGAGAAATCGTGTAGCACACCAGAGAACACACGTGATTGGAAGAGAAACAGCAATTAGATCAGACCCAGTAGAAGAGCATACAATATCCTGTACAAAATTAGAGCATTTGGCATTTTAATACATATGGTCTGCCCCTCTTTTTCACCTTTTCAAGCCTCCATCTTCATCACCTCACAAGTTAAATGCTCATCTTCCTTTCCCCTCCATCTGGCTCCCTCCCTTGATCTCTCTATCTGCACATCTGCACCTGTTCTCTTGGCTTTCAACTCTCTTCTTCACCTGATTGACTACTGCTGCTCCTCTGTCTCAATCTCGCTCTTCATATTTCCTTTCTTCACTTTTTCAGTGTGTGAGTTGAGGTGGTCTAGTCATAGGTAGAATAGCATTTTTTTACTCAACATTCGCTTTACCATACAGCAAGTGAGAGCATTCGATGCATCAA